>NC_141820.1:1537487-1877487 GCF_982586985.1 Callionymus lyra | reverse complement strand
CGAACTTTTCTCAGGTAAAACCTCTCGATCTCCGACTTCAATCCGACGCGTTGACTTGAATAATGAATGAATCTATAAACACGCGTCGCGCGAGGCGATGTTGACGCAGATGAACGGGTTTGTGATCCACAGGACCATGAGCGAGGCAGGACTTCCTAAAGTGGAACTGTTCGTGAAGGTAAGAGAAGAACCGACAGTTTCTTCTCCTCCCACCGCTCCCTCCATCCTCGTTATCTGCTCGTGAACAAACATCTCAGAGGTTCCTGCGGACTCAGCGCTTCTCCACATAATCGGATTAAATCCACGTTGACGTGTGTCGTCTGTGACGTCAGCGCACACGCGACCCTGTGTTTATTAGATTTATATCGTTTTCTTCTGACGAGCGACGGTCATGGAGGTGAAAAGCGGAAGTTGATTCGTAGTTTTTGTTTTCTTAATTCAAACAAATGGCTTTCCTGTTTACTACGGTGGCCCGGAAGTTCGAAACAAATGTACCAAAACAAAATGTAATATTTCCTGAAACAGATTTACAAACTGAAAAAATAACAGTTTCCTGAAACAAATGTACACATTTTGGAGAAAAAAAAACAAATGTACAAACTCTGAGAGAAACTATTTTTTTTGGAGGAAAACTAATTCCAAACTAATATAAAACGCTAAAACTAAATAACAGTTTCCTGAAACAAATGTACACATTTTGGGAAAAAAAAAAGAAAAACAAATGTACAAACTCTGAAACAAAATGATAGTTTCCTCAAACAAATACAAAACAAATGAAAAAACAGTGAAAGTAAATATACATTTTCTGAAACCAATTGAAAAAGTCATGAAACAAATGTACATAAATGTAGTTTCAGAGTTTGTAGGTTTGTTTTGCAACATCAGGGCCAAAAGAAAGAGTCAAAATAGAACTGTGTGTCCTGAGAAGGGCTGGAGACCTTTAGGGTCCCAGGCTTCTCACCCTGAGGAGCTGGGACAGACTCTGGCCCCTCCAATGACTGAATGAACCTCTATTGGTTCAAATCCCAAACTTTCGGTTCTTGAATCATGAACGTTCATTATTTAATTCACTTTATGCATTTTTTGAATTGGGTCATTGGCAGAGGTATGTGTCGCTAAAGTGCTTGTGTTTATGTTTGTCTTCAAAGATGCTTTAAAACCTGTTCAGATCTTCACAGATCATGTCGTGATAATCTTTGTTGACTGAAGGGTTTCCTCTTGTTTAGATAACAGAGTGTTATCTAAACAAGATCTACTTTCACTCCTTTACTCCTTTACTCCTTTTCTCCTTCACTCCTCCACTCTTTTACTCCTTCACTCCTCCACTCCTTCACTCCTCTACTCCTCTACTCCTCCACTCCTCCACTCCTTCACTCCTCTACTCCTCTACTCCTCCACTCCTCCACTCCTCTACTCCTCTACTCCTCCACTCCTCCACTCCTCTACTCCTTCACTCCTCCACTCCTCTACTCCTCTACTCCTCCACTCCTCCACTCCTCCACTCCTCTACTCCTCCACTCCTCCACTCCTTCACTCCTCCACTCCTCCACTCCTTCACTCCTCTACTCCTCCACTCCTCCACTCCTCCACTCCTCTACTCCTCCACTCCTCCACTCCTCTACTCCTTCACTCCTCCACTCCTCCACTCCTCCACTCCTCTACTCCTCTACTCCTCCACTCCTCTACTCCTTCACTCCTCCACTCCTCCACTCCTTCACTCCTCTACTCCTCCACTCCTCCACTCCTCCACTCCTCTACTCCTCTACTCCTCCACTCCTCCACTCCTCTACTCCTCCACTCCTCCACTCCTCCACTCCTCCACTCCTCTACTCCTCTACTCCTCCACTCCTCTACTCCTCCACTCCTCCACTCCTTCACTAAACTCCTCTCGTCTCTTCCAGGCCGGCAGTGATGGTCAGAGTATCGGTAACTGTCCGTTCTCTCAGCGTCTCTTCATGGTTCTGTGGCTCAAAGGCGTCACTTTTGACGTCACCACCGTCGACATGAGGAGGTGAAACTGTTGTCCTTCAATGTCCTGCGTCTTCTTAAGCAACTCTAACCTCTTCTTTAGCAAACCTAAAGTCTTCTTTAGCAAACCTAACGTCTTCTTTAGCAACTCTACCGTCTTCTTTAGCAACTCTAACGTCTTCTTTAGCAACTGTAACGTCTTCTTTAGCAACCCTAACGTCTTCTTTAGCAAACCTAACGTCTTCTTTAGCAAACCTAACGTCTTCTTTAGCAACTCTAACGTCTTCTTTAGCAACTCTACCGTCTTCTTTAGCAACTCTAACGTCTTCTTTAGCAACTCTAACGTCTTCTTTAGCAACTCTGTCTTCTTTAGCAACTCTAACGTCTTCTTTAGCAAACCTAACGTCTTCTTTAGCAACTCTAACGTCTTCTTTAGCAAACCTAACGTCTTCTTTAGCAACTCTAACGTCTTCTTTAGCAAACCTAACGTCTTCTTTAGCAACTCTAACGTCTTCTTTAGCAACTCCAACGTCTTGTTTAGCAACTCTGTCTTCTTTAGCAACTCCAACGTCTTCTTTAGCAACTCTGTCTTCTTTAGCAACTCCAACGTCTTCTTTAGCAACTCTGTCTTCTTTAGCAACTCCAACGTCTTCTTTAGCAACCCTAAAACAAGCAAGACTTCTGTGCTCTAGTAGAAGAACTCACATTTCCCGGATCCTTAAAACACTAAGTCTCTGTGTTGTCTTGATTTTTCAAACCTTGTATTTTAACTGTGTATAGTTTTGATTGTTTACTCTACAGTGATGCTCTATGTTCTAGAAACATCTTTACAAATACTTACTGACTTACTTTAGATGTGTCGTTCCTCGTCTGCCTCCCTGTGCTGCCCCTGACCCTGGCTGGCCTGGACAGAAAGAATGGTTTTCTAATATCTCACGATCGGATGTTTTTTTCGAAAAGAACCTAAAACCTCCAGATTTCCTCCTGATTTATCCCTCGTTTTATTACGTTCCACATCTGAGCTCTTTTGTCTGACTCTTTATTCTGTGTGTGTACGTGTGTGTGGGGGTGTGTGTACATGTGTGTGGGGGTGTGTGTACACGTGTGTGTATGTGTGTGCACGTGTGTACGTGTGTGTGTGTACACGTGTGTGTGTGTGTGTACGTGTGTGTGTGCGTGTGTGTGTACACGTGTGTGTATGTGTGTGTACGTGTGTACGTGTGTGTGTGTACACGTGTGTGTGTGTGTGTGTACGTGTGTGTGTGCGTGTGTGTGTGTACGTGTGTGTGTGTACGTGTGTACGTGTGTATGTGTGTACATGCGTGTGTGTGTACATGCGTGTGTGTGTGTGTGTGTGTGTACATGTGTGTACGTGTGTGTGTGTGTGTGTGTGTGTGTGTGTGTGTGTGTGTGTGTGTGTGTGTGTGTGTGTGTGTGTGTGTGTGTGTGTGTGTGTGAGCAGGAAGCCCGACATCATGAAGGACCTCGCTCCAGGGGCCCAGCCTCCCTTCCTGTTGTTCGGCAGTGAAGTAAAAACCGACACCAACAAGATCGAGGAGTTCCTGGAGGAACGTCTCTGCCCTCCGAAGTAATCTCCTGGTCCATCTGGTTCCTGTGGTTCCGCTGCCTCAACTCTGCTCTGACTCCAGGTACCCCCGTCTGGCGGCTCGCAACCCTGAGTCCAACACGGCCGGCGTGGACGTCTTCTCCAAATTCTCTGCCTACATCAAGAACTCCAACCCTCAGAGCAACGAGAGTAAGAACTTCTGTTGTTCTCCAGTGTTCTGAGGTCTGGTTCTTCTGAGGTCTGGTTCTTCTGAGGTCTGGTTCTTCTGAGGTCTGGTTCTTCTGAGGTCTGGTTCTTCTGAGGTCTGGTTCTTCTGAGGCCTGGTTCTTCTGAGGTCTGGTTCTTCTGAGGCCTGGTTCTTCTGAGGTCTGGTTCTTCTGAGGTCTGGTTCTTCTGAGGTCTGGTTCTTCTGAGGTCTCGTTTCTTCTGAGGTCTGGTTCTTCTGAGGTCTGGTTCTTGTGAGGCCTGGTTCTTCTGAGGTCTGGTTCTTCTGAGGTCTGGTTCTTCTGAGGCCTGGTTCTTCTGAGGTCTGGTTCTTCTGAGGCCTGGTTCTTCTGAGGTCTGGTTCTTCTGAGGTCTGGTTCTTCTGAGGTCTGGTTCTTCTGAGGTCTGGTTCTTCTGAGGTCTTGTTTCTTCTGAGGTCTGGTTCTTCTGAGGTCTGGTTCTTGTGAGGCCTCGTTCTTCTGAGGTCTGGTTCTTCTGAGGTCTGGTTCTTCTGAGGCCTCGTTCTTCTGAGGTCTGGTTCTTCTGAGGTCTGGTTCTTCTGAGGCCTCGTTCTTCTGAGGTCTGGTTCTTCTGAGGTCTGGTTCTTCTGAGGCCTCGTTCTTCTGAGGTCTGGTTCTTCTGAGGCCTCGTTCTTCTGAGGTCTGGTTCTTCTGAGGTCTGGTTCTTCTGAGGTCCGGTTCTTCTGAGGTCTGGTTCTTCTGAGGTCTCGTTTCTTCTGAGGTCTGGTTCTTCTGTTGGTCCTGACTTTGTCTCGTGTGTGCACAGATCTGGAGAAAAACCTTCTGAAGGCTCTGAAGAAGCTGGACGACTTCCTGGGATCTCCGCTTCCTGATGAAGTAGACGAGAATAGTGCGGATGATGTCACTTCCTCCCGCCCGTACCTGGACGGACAGGATCTCACTCTGGCCGATTGTAACCTGCTGCCCAAACTGCACATCGTCAAGGTCACCGAAGCTCTTCATTCAAATCTTTAGCAAGAGATTGAAAGAATTCAAACCTGTTTAATGAATACATTCAGTTTAATTTTAGTTCAAAAATGATTTTACTAACTTAAATATTCTATAAAATCCAACACAATTATGGTATAACTGTGTAATAATGTTAGCAGAGTAATCCAGTCGAGCACTTTGATGCTATAGCTCTGTTGGTACTTTCTGCTGTCAGAACCTTTTTGTGTTGAATTAAAAGACACATTGGAAAACTTGAATTATAGGAAAGTACTAGAAAATTCGCATTTCCAGAAGAAGACGCAGTATGAACACTGTGAACAAGAGTATTCAAAGTAAAGTTACACAGTTCAAAGGAAAAAGACTGATGTGAAAACGTGGAATAACGTGATAAAGGTTGAGAGGAAGAAAAAAACAAACTAGAATAAGTAGTAATAGTGGGAGTAGAAGAAGTAGTAGGAGGAGTAGAGTCATTAGTAGAAGTAGAAGCAGTGGGAGTATTAGAAGTCGTAGAAGAATTAGTGGTATAAGTAGAAGAAGTAGTAGAATTAGAAGTAGAAGTAGTAGAAGTAGTAGAATATAGTTGTAGAAGTATAATAAGTAGAAGTAGTAGTTATTAGTAGAAGTAGAAGTAGTGGGAGTAGTAGAAGTAGTAGAAGAATTAGGGGTCTAAGTAGAAGTAGTAGTGGTAGAAGTGGTAGTAATAGTAGGAGTAGAAGAAGTAGTAGAATTAGAAGTAGGAGTAGAAGTAGTAGTAGAAATATAATTAGTAGAAGTAGTAGTTATTAGTATAAGTATAGGTAGTAGTAGAAGTAGAAGTAGTGGGAGTAGTAGAAGTAGTATAAGAAAGAGTGGTATAAGTAGAATTAGTAGAATAAGTAGAATTAGTAAAAGTAGTATTAGTATTAGCAGTAGAATTAGTAGTGTAAGTAGATGAAGTAGTAGTAGTAGAAGTAGAAGTAGTAGAAGAATTAGGTTAGTAGAAGTAGTAGTAGAAGTAGTAGTAGAAGTATAATTAGTAAAAGTAATATTAGGATTAGTAGTAGAATGAGTCGTAAAAGTCTAAGTAGTAGAAGTATTAGTAGTAGTGGGAGTAGAAGAAGTAGTGGTAAAACTAGAAGTAGTAATAGTCGGAGTAGAATAAGTAGTAGAATTAGTAGAAGGAGTAGTAGAGTTATTTTTAGAATTAGTAGTAGTTGGAATAGTAGAAGAATAAGTGGTATAAGTAGAATTGGTAGTATAAGTATAATTAGTAAAAGTAGTAGAAGGATTAGCAGTAGAATTAGTAGTGTAGGTAGAAGAAGTAGTAGTAGTAGTAAAAGTAGTAGAAGAAGTAGTGGTAAAACTAGAATGAGTAGTAGTAGAAGTAGTAGTAATAGTGGGAGTAGAATAAGTAGTAGAATTAGTAGTAGGAGTAGTAGAGTTATTAGTAGAAGTAGAAGTAGTATAAGAGTAAGTGGTTTAAGTAGAAGTAGTAGTATAAGTATAATTAGTAAAAGCAGTATTAGGATTAGTAGTAGAATGAGTAGTAAAAGTCTAAGTAGTAGTGAGTAGAAGAAGTGAAGTTGAATGAAGTTATATTTGCAGGTGGTGTGTTTGAAGTACCGGAGCTTCGTGGTACCTCAGGCGCTCAGCAACCTCTGGAGATACTTGAAGGCGGCGTACGCTCGCGAGGAGTTCGCCTCCACGTGTCCCGTCGACCAGGAGGTGCACGACGCCTACGCCTCCGTGGCCAAGGCTCTCAAGTGACGGGGGTCAGAGGTCGGAGGTCAGAGCCTGCAGAAGATTCAACGAATTGACCTTTAATTGGATGTTTTTCAAGTGTTTTCAAGGTTTTCAATGATTGAATAAAAGAAATTGAATATTTTTTACTTTGATCAAATACATTCATTTATGAATAAGAAATCACGTTTATTTTTATTAATTACATTTAAATACTTGAAAAATGAATAAATAAATACATAAAAATGGTGATGAATTGTTGATATAGTGACATTAAGATTTTAAGTTATATTAACTTAAAACTGCTTTTACTTGTCATTTTTTATTTCAAAACATTCTTGTCATGAGGAAGTGAAACAGTTTGTGTTGTTTTTAAACCTCAAACCGTTCTTGTGGCCGGAAAACATTTCAGTTAAACTTCCTCTGTTGCCCGCAGAGAATGTTCAGAGTCAACGACAGCGACACCTGCTGGTCAGAAGCAGAAGCAGAAGCAGAAGAAGAAGAAGAAGAAGAAGAAGAAGAAGAAGAAGAAGAAGAAGAAGAAGAAGAAGAAGAAGAAGAAGAAGAAGAAGAAGAAGAAGAAGACTTTGACTTTGACTTTTAAAATAACTTTATTGCAAAAAGTTCTTTACAAAGTTTTCATCCAAAGTGACATGTGCGACTCTTCAGTCGAGCCATTGTGCAAATTGTAGTGTATTTTCTTTCATTGCACAAATTTGTCCATTTTTCCCCCATTTTGTAAAAAACATTTCTGTGTTGTTGGTGACCCTGTGGAAGCAGAACTCCAGCCTCAGTCTGGATCTAATGTTCTGCTTCCACAGAGCCACCACACCCAGCGAGTGTCCATTCTGCAGCTGGTCCCTGCGGGTCAGATACACCGCCATCTTTGCCTCCCCCACCAGGTAGTTGAGGATCTGGCTTCTTTCTTTGTATTTTTTGGTGTATCTGACCCCGCCTATAAAAACAGGGACAGAGAACACCAGGTTAAAAAGACTAAAAACAACAGTTAAAACATTAAAAAACCCTGCCAGCCTCCCACACTCTTTAAAGATGTGGAAGGTGTTCTCTGGTTGGCTGCAGAATGGACACTCGTCTGAGACCCCGGGGTTAAAACGTGCTAAATAAGATTTACTTGCGATCGCCCCATGTAAAATCCTCCACTGGAGGTCACCTGTTCTCTTTCTCAGTGGTGGCTTGTACAGTGACCTCCACTGTGGGCCCCAGTCCCCAAGTCTGTCAGTCCATGTGTCAGTCGGTCGTCGTACAAGGGTCTTTTGGTTTAAAATCTTGACACAGTTCACATAAAAACTCCTCTTTGTGGCTTTGTGCACAGTTAGAACGTGTCTGTCCGTGGTGGTCAGGAGTGGGCTGTTGTCGTTGTCCCGGACCTCAGGGCTCAGGTGCAGGTCCGGGAAGAGGTCCGCTGGGTCCGGCTCCATCCCGCCGTCCGTGTATTGGTGGAGTAACGTTCTTTCTGGAGCCGTGATCCTTTTGTTCCACTCGTCCAGTGATTTCCCAGCGAACCTCTCGGAGCGTATCCCCAGTAATGTCCCGGCAGCCCGGGCGTCCGAGAGCGCCGGTCCCACAGCGTCCACGAGTTGCTGCAAGGATATGGTCTTGCTTCTGACCAGCGCCCCCGTCAGCCCAGGTAAAGTGCTGCTGCTGATGTCTAGCCTTGCTCCGTGGATCAGTGGCTGCTTTAAAAACCAGTGCAGAGAGTTAAAAACATGATTGTGGCTCCATTTAAAAAGCGAACACGCTTTAAAAACACCCTGATAAAAAGGAGGTACATTGTTAAGACTTAAAAGATTAAAATCTGTAAAAAACAGAGCTGTGTCCAGCCCCAGATTGTTGACACGCTTTAAAATCCAGCTGCTCACATCCCTCCACACCAAGCCTGAGGGACTGGTCAAGTACTTCTGGACAAACTGAAGTCTAAAAGTGGCAGTTCTACTGGCCAGGTGGATTAGGCCCTGGCCCCCTTCTTCACGAGGTAAAAACAAGACTGACTGTGGCACCCAATGGAACCCTCCCCAGAAGAAGTCGACCATCTTTGACTGTATTTTTTCGAGTAGGCCGGGGGGAGGGTTTAACACAGTGAGTTGGTGCCACAGCAGTGACGCCACAAGATTGTTTAAAACCAGTGTTCTTCCTCTAAAAGACATTTCTTTTTGTAGCCATTTCCATTTTGCAATCTTTCCTTCAATTTTCTCTAAAACACAATCCCAGTTCTTTCCTTCATATTTTTCGTTTCCTAAGAACACGCCAAGGTATTTAAAACCGTCGTTTTTCCATGCTAAGTTTTGGGGTAGAACTGGGGGGCCGTCCCGCCAACCGTTCAAAGATACGGCCTCACTTTTACCCCAGTTCACCCTCGCAGCAGACATGGTGGAAAAGTCATCGGTTAAAGTGATAAGTGCATTGAGATCCTGCTGATCTTTTGTTAAAACAACAACATCATCGGCGTATGAAGATAAAACTACATTTCTATTAAAACCCGGTAAAAACAGACCATGAACACTCCCGCGGATCTTATGAAGAAGGGGTTCCAGGGAGAGTGCATAGAGCATGCCCGACAGAGCGCAGCCCTGCCGAACACCTCTATGCACCCTAAAAGGTGCACACAAGCTGCCGTTCAATTTCAGCACACTCTCGATGTCACGGTACAGTACCTGGAATCTGGCGATGAGACCCTCGCTGAACCCAAGCTCACCCATGACTCTCCACAGGTAGTCGTGCTCAACGCGGTCGAACGCCTTTTCTTGATCTAGTGCGATCAAGCCCATGTCGGTGTCTGATGAACTGGAGACCTCCAGGACGTCTCGAATGAGGCAGACGTTGTCTGCCATCGACCTGCCAGGAACACAGTACGTTTGGTCCGGGTGGATGACCTCCTCCAGGACCTCCCTCAGCCGGATGGCGTAGGTTTTGGAGAGGATCTTATAGTCCGTGCAGAGGAGGGAGACTGGACGCCAGTTCTTTATATCAAGGAGGTTTCCTTTCTTCGGCAGGAGGGTGATGACGGCCCTCCTGCAGGACAGAGGAAGCAAGCCGGAATCCAGGCTTTCGTTAAAAACGTCCATGATATCAGGAGCAACGATGTCCCAGAAGGCTCTGTAGAACTCGACGCTGAGGCCGTCAATGCCGGGTGTTTTGCCGGTGGGCATGCTGGCTAGTGCGGCGTAGAGTTCTGGTAGCGTGAGTGGCCGCACCAGCCGCTCATCGGCCTCAGCGGAGATCCTGGGTAAACCTTGGCAAAAGTCATTAAAAAGTTCATGTTGCTCCCGATATTCACTCGCGTACAGTTGTTGATAAAAATCCACTGCTCTCTGCCGGATCTCCAAGTGTTCTGTAAGTTCTTGACCGTCTTCCGACAGTAGGCAGTGGATGAGCTTCCTCTGTCCTCGTTTCTTCTCCAGGCCGAAGAAGAAGGCAGTCGGGGCGTCCATCTCCTGGATGTTCTTCATCCTGGCCCGGACCATGGCTCCTTGGACCCTGGTGTCCAGCAGGTTGGCTAGATCTAGCCTTTTACTTTTGAGGGTTTCAATATACCCTCGATTTTCTGTGGCTAGCCCTTCTAGCTCCACAATCTGATCCTCCAGATCTCTGATTGATTCAGATACGTGATGTGTGACATTCAGAGTGTGCTGCTGGCATAAAAGTTTAATCTGGACTTTACCATGGTCCCACCACTGTCGAAGCGAAGTGAAGTCATTTTTCGTTTGTCTAAAATCATTCCAAAAATAACTAAGAACATCATAAAAGCTCTGGTCGCTGGTTAAAACACAGTTAAAATGCCAATAGGCGCTTTTTGGTAAAATATTTCTTATGAAAACATTGCATAAAACTAAACAGTGATCACTAAAAGCAATAGGCACAATCTGGCTTGTTTTAAAAACACTAAAATGGTGTTTAAAACAATAAAAGCGGTCAAGCCGTGCCAACGATACCCGATGTTCAGTTAGGTGGGACCATGAGTATCGTCTGCAGCTCGCGTGCATCCTCCTCCAAACGTCCACCAGACTATGGGATGTGAGCAGCTGTTTCAGAGCCTGTTGTGAAGCTGGATGAGGCTCTATGTGGTTCCTATCTAAAACATCTACAGTACAGTTAAAATCCCCACCTAAGAATATATAATCAGTGGAGCCACAATCATTCAACTTTACATTCATTTTTTCAAAGAGCGCGTTTCTCTCTGCACCTCGGTTCGAAGCATAAACGTTGATAAAAACCACAGAAAAGGAGTTAAAAACAGCTTCGGCTAAAAAGCACCTGCCGGGGACGATGTGCTCGACTCTGATAGAATTCGGGGTGAACGCTCTGGAGAATAAAAAGCCCACTCCTGCACTGAGGTTTGTGCCGTGGCTTAAAAACACTTCCCCTTCCCACTCCCTGGTCCAGTCAGTCTCGTTGTTACAGTCGCTGTGAGTCTCTTGTAGAAATAAAACATCGATGTGTTTGGATCTCATTGTGTCAAAGATAAAACCCCTCTTTTTAAAATCCCGAGCCCCGTTGGTGTTTAAACTTCCTACTTTGAAACTTCCCATTTTGAGACTTTATGAAGTTGAAAAACAATACTTTTGTAAAAAGCCAAACAAAATTACCAGTCATTTTGCATTTTCACTTTCTGCATTATTTTCTTTATTCTATAAATCTCCGGGTCTGTAAAAGCTCCTTTGTATTTGTTACTGACATGTGTTCTCGCTGATAAATAGAACAGTTTAGCGTCTGGGAAATACTTTTCAATTTTTAGGCCCTTCACGTTCTTAGTTTCTATTAAGAAGTTTTTGAACATAGTCATGTTATATATTTTCTTTTCTTGACTCACAGAGAGAGAGACAGACAGGTCACTACTGTCTGATACAATGTCTCCCTCATCACTGCTGTCAGTGACCCCTGACCTTTGTTCTGTTTTTTTATTTATTCTGTCCATCACTCTGTCTGAAGGTTTGTTTATTTTCCCCTTCACTGCAGTGTTTGATTTTTTCCTTTTTAATTTCCTGGCTGTCTTTGGTTCCTGCTCCATCTCTTCCTCACTATCAGCTGTTTGAGTCCTTGTTGCTTCAAACTCTGTTTTGCTGATCGTTACTTTTTCAAAGGTTTTATTCACCTCACTCATTTCTACCCCTTCACCTGTCTCACTCGCCTGCTTGTCTCCCCCCTCACCTGTCTCACTCTCCTGCTTGTCTCCGCCCTCACCTGTCTCACTCGCCTGCTTGTCTCCGCCCTCACCTGTCTCACTCGCCTGCTTGTCTCCCCCCTCACCTGTCTCACTCGCCTGCTTGTCTCCCCCCTCACCTGTCTCACTCGCCTTCTTGTCTCCCCCCCCACCTGTCTCACACGCCTTCTTGTCTCCCCCCCCACCAGTCTCATTTATCCGTTTTTCACCCACTCCTCCCGTCTCACTCTCACCTGTCTCCCTCTCTTCAGTCATCGCGACGATGACGTCACCGCTCTCACCTGTCAGAGTTGCGTCCGCGGCTCCAGCCCGCTCAGCCCCACCCGACTCCCCCGGACCGGATCGCCCCGCGGGAGTTCGCCGCCCACCGGACCCGGATGGACCGGGGTCCGGGGCAGCGGCGCGCTGTCCGTCGGAACCGGGCGGGTCCGATTCGGGCCGGCGCGGACACGCTCTGGCCAGGTGTCCCTCCCCATTACAACTGAAACACCTCATATTCAAGGACGAGGCGAACATCAAGTAATCAAAGTTGTCCACCTTGATAACGAACTTGATGTCCAGATCCTCGTCCTTCTTGTCCAGGATCATAAACGTCTGTCGCCTGTGCGACACGACGTGCTGTAACAGCGGAGACTTACATCCAGACACGATCTTCTTTAACGGAGAAGCTACCTTTCCGTGTCTGGAAAGCTCTCGGACCAGCAGCTCGTCGCCGATGAAAGGGGGAACGTTCGACAGCAGGACCCGTGTCGCAGGCTGAACCAGAGGTTGAACCTGCTCCAGGACCCCGCCGACCACGATCCCCTCCTCCACCAGACGATTCGCCAGATCCAGTCTGGTCACGAACAACACCACGGCACCGTTCATCCGTGCTGCCGATCTAATGTTGGCGTGACCAACCTTCTCCCCCACCGCCAGTGCTACCTCCTCCAGGGCTAACCTGGAGCCGGCGCCCACCTTGACGCCGTGCTTCCTAGTCAACCCGGTGAAATCACCCGTTACCACCATAGTGACGTCACACGCCGACCAGGTGAAGCCTGGTCGGCAAAAAACACCTTTTAAACGAAAAGATTCTTATAACAACCTTCACCAAGTGAAACTATAACATTTACTAAGTTATATACGAAAGAAAGATATAGATAGAGCCCGAAAAAACACACTTTCTCAGACCTTTCACTCTCTGCTCCTCTCACACACCTCCACTCACGTGAAGAAGAAGAAGAAGAAGAAGACGGCTCACTATTGTTATACTTGCAAAGAAAAGATGATTATATTTGACGTATGTTTCGCACAAATACATAAAAAGAAAATATATATATATATATATATATATATATATAAATATATATATTTATATATATATTTAAAAAGTGCGTAGATTGACTTGTGAAATAACTAATGTTTTGATTCGTACTTTTAGTGTTTCTCTCTCCGCGTTCCATGTTCCGTGACTTCCTGTTTCCACAGGAAGTCACGGAACATCCTCGCCGTGAGACCATGTGACCAGGTTTAATGAGAGGAAATCACGGAAAACGTTGGACAGGAAATGAGCTCAGTTCCAACTTCCTGGATCAGTGATCGACTCGTTTTGTCCGAAAACATGTCGTGACTCGCGATCCTGGTCGAAACCAGCTCGAGCCGCCTCACGGTTGTGGGACCAAATCAGAAGTATTTGCTTCTGCAAAATATGTTTGTTCGTCACGGTTCCAGGAAGTTTGCTTAGAAAACCACAATTTAAAACACCACAGCGTCGTTGTGTTGTTGTGTCATTTTGTCATTGTGTTGTTGTGTAGTTGTGTCGTTGTGTTGTTGTGTCATTGTGTTGTTGTGTCGTTGTGTTCATTGTGTCATTGTGTCATTGTGTCGTTGTGTCATTGTGTTGTTGTGTCATTGTGTTCATTGTGTCATTGTGTCGTTGTGTCATTGTGTTGTTGTGTCATTGTGTCATTGTGTTGTTGTGTCGTTGTGTTCATTGTGTCATTTTGTCATTGTGTAGTTGTGTCGTTGTGTTGTTGTGTCATTGTGTTGTTGTGTCGTTGTGTTCATTGTGTCATTTTGTCATTGTGTAGTTGTGTCGTTGTGTTGTTGTGTCATTGTGTCGTTGTGTCGTTGTGTCATTGTGTCTTTGTGTCATTGTGTTGTTGTGTCTTTGTGTCATTGTGTTGTTGTGTTGTTGTGTCATTGTGTTGTTGTGTCGTTGTGTCATTGTGTTGTTGTGTTGTTGTGTCATTGTGTCGTTGTGTCATTGTGTTGTTGTGTCATTGTGTTGTTGTGTCGTTGTGTCATTGTGTTGTTGTGTCATTGTGTTGTTGTGTCGTTGTGTCATTGTGTCGTTGTGTTGTTGTGTCGTTGTGTCATTGTGTTGTTGTGTCATTGTGTCATTGTGTCGTTGTGTGTCGACCTTTCGTTGGTTTGTGTGTCTCTGAAGATGAAGGTATCGAATTCAAAACAAAATAACAAGTTTAAAACAGTCTTTTATTTTGAAGGCTGTTCAGTTTGTCTCGTTTCCCTCCAAATGAATCGTCTTCCTGGCGTCGTTCAAGTCGTGACCCGCGTCATGAAAGCACTTCCTGTGTGACCTCGTGACCTTCTGGCCAAGCAGCGCACACAGTACCACTCCTGTCCAGCGGGGGGAGCCGGCGGCGTTGCGGAGGTCCAGCAGACACTGGTGACGTTGAAGCGCAGACCGGAAGCGTGTTTCTGTCCGTTGACGCCGCACTGTGACGTCACAACTCTTCTCGCGTAGGTTCAGATCCAGCGAACCGGAAACACGTGTTAGTTTTACAACAGATCATGGTATAATCACACACTTTCAATATGTAAAAGAAAAACGGAATATTAAGTTTAAATTTAAGATAAGTAGAGACGAAAACTTAAATTTAATAAAATTCCAGTTTTAAGTACAAAAAAATGATGAATTTTTTGTTTTGGATTAAAGAAAAAACAAAACGTTTTAACAGACAAATGTTTTGAAAATGAAATGGTTTTTGTTTTTTTAATTGAAAATAAAATCCTAAAAGATTTGAATCCAAATTATCAGATACGAGGAAAGTATTGAATACGGAAATATTTGAACAAAATCAATGTTTTAATACAATAAAATGGAATTAAAACCCAAATACCGTTCAAAAAAGAACAGAAGAAGAATAAAAGATGAATTGAAAACAAAAACAAAGAAAGTACTTCTTTCTGATCTTAATATCTTTCAAAAACACAAACTTCTCGACAAAATAGTTTGAAAATGATGGTGAAAATTCAAATAGAAAACATTTGGATTCATGTTAAAAATCATCTTAAACAAACTGAAATATGTGTTATTATGTTTATCATCTCCGGCTCTTTCTCGACCCATAATGCACCTGAACTTTCTCTCTTCCCCTTCTTCACAGTTTTTTTTAGGTCATTAGTTTTCACATTTATTTTTCGTACTAAAAATAACTTTAGTTTAAAAATATTTTTCTTTTATTATAGTTTATAAATGTTTTTATAATATTTGTATTTTATTATTATTGTCGTCGCTTGTCTTGGTTGTAATTAACGTGTTAATTATATATAATGTAAGAATATAATGTAGACGAAGATGGTCCTGATGATGTGATCAACGTCCGAAGTTCATAGAATAGATACAAGGATACAATATATAGTGATATACAGTGATAGTGTAGTAACAAGTATATATGTGTAGTATTGTCCAGTACTTGACTCTGGTGTTGTGATAGTGTACTAACAAGTATATATGTGTAGTATTGTCCAGTACTTGACTCTGGTGTTGTGATAGTGTAGTAACAAGTATATATTTGGGTAGTATTGTCCAGTACTTGACTCTGGTGTTGTGATAGTGTACTAACAAGTATATATGTGTAGTATTGTCCAGTACTTGACTCTGGTGTTGTGATAATGTAGTAACAAGTATGTATGTGTAGTATTGTCCAGTACTTGACTCTGGTGTTGTGATAGTGTAGTAACAAGTATATATGTGTAGTATTGTCCAGTACTTGACTCTGGTGTTGTGATAGTGTAGTAACAAGTATATGTGTGTAGTATTGTCCAGTACTTGACTCTGGTGTTGTGATAGTGTAGTAACACGTATATATGTTTAGTATTGTCCAGTACTTGACTCTGATGTTGTGATAGTGTAGTAACAAGTATATATGTGTAGTATTGTCCAGTACTTGACTCTGGTGTTGTGATAGTGTAGTAACAAGTATATATGTTTAGTATTGTCCAGTACTTGACTCTGGTGTTGTGATAGTGTAGTAACAAGTATATATGTTTAGTATTGTCCAGTACTTGACTCTGATGTTGTGATAGTGTAGTAACAAGTATATATGTGTAGTATTGTCCAGTACTTGACTCTGGTGTTGTGATAGTGTAATAACAAGTATATATGTGTAGTATTGTCCAGTACTTGACTCTGGTGTTGTGATAGTGTAGTAACAAGTATATATGTGTAGTATTGTCCAGTACTTGACTCTGGTGTTGTGATAGTGTACTAACAAGTATATATGTGTAGTATTGTCAAGTACTTCACTTTGGTGTTGTGATAGTGTAGTAACAAGTATATATGTGTAGTATTGTCCAGTACTTGACTATGGTGTTGTGATAGTGTAGTAACAAGTATATATGTGTAGTATTGTCGAGTACTTGCCTCTGGTGTTGTGATAGTGTAGTAACAAGTATATATGTGTAGTATTGTCGAGTACTTGACTCTGATGTTGTGATAGTGTAGTAACAAGTATATATGTGTAGTATTGTCAAGTACTTGACTTTGGTGTTGTGATAGTGTAGTAACAAGTATATATGTGTAGTATTGTCGAGTACTTGACTCTGGTGTTGTGATAGTGTAGTAACAAGTATGTATGTGTAGTATTGTCCAGTACTTGACTCTAGTGTTGTGATAGTGTAGTAACAAGTATATATGTTTAGTATTGTCGAGTACTTGACTCTGGTGTTGTGATAGTGTAGTAACAAGTATGTATGTGTAGTATTGTCGAGTACTTGACTCTGGTGTTGTGATAGTGTAGTAACAAGTATATATGTGTAGTATTGTCGAGTACTTGACTCTGGTGTTGTGATAGTGTAGTAACAAGTATGTATGTGTAGTATTGTCGAGTACTTGACTCTGGTGTTGTGATAGTGTAGTAACAAGTATATATGTGTAGTATTGTCCAGTACTTGACTCTGGTGTTGTGATAGTGTAGTAACAAGTATGTATGTGTAGTATTGTCGAGTACTTGACTCTGGTGTTGTGATAGTGTAGTAACAAGTATATATGAGTAGTATTGTCGAGTACTTGACTCTGGTGTTGTGATAGTGTAGTAACAAGTATGTATGTGTAGTATTGTCCAGTACTTGACTCTGGTGTTGTGATAGTGTAGTAACAAGTGTATATGTGTAGTATTGTCCAGTACTTGACTCTGGTGTTGTGATAGTGTAGTAACAAGTGTATATGTGTAGTATTGTCCAGTACTTGACTCTGGTGTTGTGATAGTGTAGTAACAAGTATATATATATATATATATATATATATATATATATATATATATATATATATACGGGGTCGGCGGGTGAACCGTCAGGGGTGGGGCTGGGGCTGGCCGGGTGTTCTGGATGACCTTCCGGCCCCGATGGCTTCACCTGGTCTGTGGTGGGGGGCCTGTCTTGGGGTGGGTGTCTGCTGCAGCGGTGGCTGTGGTCCTCTACCCGCCCTGTGTGGCATGTGCCGTGGTCGGGGGGTTTGTCGCCCTTGGTCCTGGGGGTTCGTGGCCGGGCTTGTCGGTCTTTCGGGGGCTTCCCGGGTGGGGGGGGCCACACTGGGCGGGGCCGCATTGGGGGGACGGCGGAGGCATTGGGCGGACCCATGTTACCGTAGTGACCATGTACCGCCCATGTAAGTGCTGCTGTCCCCCTGGGTGCTGCATGGTGGGTGGGGGCGGTGGCTGGGGGTCAGTACGTGTGATGGGCGGGGCCTCGGCTCCTTAGAGACCGTGGACTGCCCATGGAATACTGCTGGCCCCCCAAACTTCCCTCATGGGGAGGTGGGCTGCGGCTGTTGGGGATGGTCTACAGTTCAAAGACTGGGGGCCGTTCCCGGACGGCTGCAGCCCCATTGCCCCCGCCCTGCCCGCACAACCGTGGCCCCCCTGTGACCCGGGGGACCTGGGCCGGTGCCTGGCCATTGCTCCCCCGGGCTCATGCGGTGGCACTCAACCCGACTACTGGCCGTGTCCGCAGGGTATTGGGGGGGGGTTCCGCCGCCGCTGCTGTGGTAGATCCCCATCTCCTTGACTCGGTCCCCTGCTATGGACTTGGTGGCGGCCTGACGGTCTGGGGGTCCTCCGTCGCCAGGCCTGGCCCCGGGGCCCTATCCCCTGACTGGTTCTTCTGGCTGCCCCTCTGCCCCGGTGCCTGCGCCTGGTGCCTACCCCTCTCTGCCTCCTCGGTCGTCCTCGCCTGTGCTCGCCCTCTCGCGCCCCCGGTGGTGGTCCGCCTTCTCGCTGGTGTTTGGGGTCGGCTCTGGTGGTTATCTCGCCTGCCGGGTCCTGGTCTCCCGCGGGTTCCTGCCGCGGCTTGGGCCCCTGTGTCTGGATCTGCTGTGCTAGGTATGTGCCCTCTGGCCTGGCTATTTCAACCCCCCCCCCCTCTCCCCTCTATATATCTTCACCCGTCACCGGAGTCTGTATACCTGTGTATTGTCTACATTTGTCCCAAACCCACATCTTTTTATTTCTCTCCCGGAGCCCCAGGGATCCACCTCCAGAGCTGCTGCTGATCCAGGGATCCACCTCCAGAGCTGCTGCTGATCCAGGGATCCACCTCCAGAGCTGTTGCTGATCCAGGGATCCACCTCCAGAGCTGCTGCTGATCCAGGATCTTCACCACGTCATCAGATCCCGAGTTCTCTCCAGCACCCCCATGGACCCTCCTACACTCTCCTCTTTTCTCTCACTATATCCTCCCTCACTCCTCTCCTTATCCATCTGTCTACCCCCCCATCCTTCCTCCCAGCCGGTCAAAGCGGCAGGCCGTCAACAATGAGTCGGGTTCCGCTCGAGGTTTCTGCTTCTAAAAGGAAGTTTTTCCTCTCCATTGCTCACTGTACAGTGTTTTGTTTCTTGCTCTTTGTTGAATTGCTGGGATCTATTTTTCCTTAATCAACTGTAGTCTTATTTCAACTGTATAGTGTCTTGAGATAACTTTGTTATGATAAGACACTTTAAATAAAATTGAATTGAATTGAATTGAATTGAATTGAATTGAATTGAATATATGTGTAGTATTGTCGAGTACTTGACTATGGTGTTGTGATAGTGTAGTAGCAAGTATATATGTGTAGTATTGTTCAGTACTTGACTCTGGTGTTGTGATAGTGTAGTAACAAGTATATATGTGTAGTATTGTCGAGTACTTGACTCTGGTGTTGTGATAGTGTAGTAACAAGTATGTATGTGTAGTATTGTCCAGTACTTGACTCCGGTGTTGTGATAGTGTAGTAACAAGTATATATGTGTAGTATTGTCAAGTACTTGACTTTGGTGTTGTGATAGTGTAGTAACAAGTATATATGTGTAGTATTGTCAAGTACTTGACTTTGGTGTTGTGATAGTGTAGTAACAAGTATATGTAGTGCTCCCCTTACCAGGATAATGAGGGGAGGGCTTCCGGGTCCGTTAACTTACTTAATATATAAATCCCCTTGAACACACTATAGGTAAATAATAATAAAAACACACCACGCAAGGTTTAAATTCAAAACTTAGATTTTAGTTAATAATAATAATAGCAATTTTCAAATACAAACATAAACCGGGATTGCTGAAAAACAAACCCAAATTCCAAAACAACCCGTATGTATATTCGCAATTTACACAATCAAGGGCCCACACTCACACACACACACACACGCGCACGGCCGTGCAGTACCTTTCAGCGTAGGTATGGGCGGGGGTTCGTCGGTGGGGCGCTCCAGCACCACGTCCGCGCTTCCCGCAGGTGCGCTCACGGACTAGTTGTTGACGGCCACCGCTCGGGTTCAACTGTGTGAGCCGAACCCTCGTCCTCCGTCGGCTCATGAGTGGCGAGCTGACTATGTTTGGGAACTCCGAGTAACCTCTCTTCGTGCGGAAGTCCACGGCGCAGGTAACGGCCGCCCAGATTGTCGGTTTGACTATCCACGTTCGCCACCCTTGTCCGTTCCGTTTCACGGTATTTCCCCCTCTTGTCAACAGCCGCCCGACACACATCCACTTCCCCTCTACCACCGGTATTCTGCCGGTGTTCCCTCGGCAGGGGCGGGCCTATAACCTGCGCCACCTGCGCGCACCGTTGCGCCATCAATTATTCCATTAACAAAAACCCCACTCCCAACAATGCCTCCGCCGTCCCCCCAATGCGGCCCCGCCCAGTGTGGCCCCCCCACCCGGGAAGCCCCCGAAAAGACCGACCAGCCCGGCCACGAACCCCCAGGACCAAGGGCGACAAACCCCCCGACCACGGCACATGCCACACAGGGCGGGTAGAGGACCACAGCCACCGCTGCAGCAGACACCCACCCCAAAACAGGCCCCCACAGCCCCCCACCACAGACCAGGTGAAGCCATCGGGGCCGGAAGGTCATCCAGAACACCCGGCCAGCCCCAGCCCCACCCCTGACGGTTCACCCGCGTCGGCGGGACCAGCAGCCCCCCAGCCCCAGCACCGCCCCCAGCGCAACCCCCCATCCACCACCCCAGCCACCCCCGCCAGCACCCGCCCCCACGCACCATCAAAAACCCCCCGGAAGCGGGCCACCCCCCCGCCGGCGCACGGGGCCATCGCGGCACCAGCAGTCACCACCACCAGGCCCAAGGCACTCACAGGCCCCACCCGCCGGACCCCCACACCCGAACCATCCAAGCCAGAACGGCCCCGGCGAGAAAAGAAGGATATACAGAGCTCGGTGTCTAAAACTAAAACTAAAACTCCTCCAGCATTCTCAGCCTATAGCAGCTAAGATAAACAGTTTTGTTAGTTATGACAGCTAGCGATAAACAGTCAAGTTAATTATAGGCTTTATCGAAAAGTAAGGTTTTAAGATTATTTTTAAACATAGAGAGGGTGTCTGCCCTCCGGACTGAAGCCGGTAGTTTGTTCCACAGTAGAGGGGCTTGAAAACTGAAGGCCCTGGCTCCGAATCTACATTTAGAGATTTGTGGTATAACTAGTAGATCAGAGTTTAGGGATCGTAAGGTCCTTGAGGGTTGGTAAGTTTGGATTAAATCTTTAATGTATGTTGGTGCTAGACCATGTAAGGCTTTATAGGTTAGGAGAAGGATTTTAAATTGTATTCTAAATTCTACAGGAAGCCAATGTAGGGAAGACAGTACAGGTGTGTTCGCGCCTCTTAGTCTTAGTCAGGACACGAGCTGCAGATGAATGAGCTGAAGATTCTGAGAGACTTTTTAGAACATCCTGACAGAAAAGAGTTACAATAGTCCAGCCTGGAGGTAACAAAAGCATGGATGAGCTTCTCAGCAGCATCTAAAGGAAGGAAATGCCTAATTTTTGAAATGTTACGAAGGTGGAAGTAAGCAGTCCGTGGTGTTATTTTATATTTTGTTTGATAGCATCATGCTCACGTTAGCTTTGATAGCAGCATGCTAACGTTAGCTTTGATAGCAGCATGCTCACGTTAGCTTTGATAGCATCATGCTCACGTTAGCTTTGATAGCATCATGCTCACGTTAGCTTTTAAAACGGATAAAACCAGAGTCCGTTTCCGTCGCTCCAACACGACGTCACCTCCGGGTCTTAATACTTTGCTTTATGGAGAAAAAAGGATCAATTCAGAGTGTACGGTCGTTTATTCACCGCTTCAAGTCAAACAAATATACAAACTTTTACGATCGATCGGACTCGCTCTTTGCAGGCAGCTCTACAGGTCAATAGCTCCGGGAAAGACGGTCCCGTGTTATGGAGCTTCATTATATTTAAGGGAAAGTTTCCTGTCCAGGGGGTCGTCTCTTCCGGGGCAGTGGTTCTTTCAAGTTATTCCTGTCTCGGGTCACCTGGAGAGTAACTTCCTTGCTTCCCTGTTGTGTGGGCAAGTTCCTTTGTCTTCCAGCCCCCCTCTTTTGGGTGTGTTCCGTTTTACTCTTTTGTTTCACGCCCACAGGTGTGAGCCGGGGAGACAGACAGATGTTTAAATTAATCGCTGTTGGGCTCTAAGTCTGCTCCAAGCTTTTCTTGAAACAGTGTAAATCAGTCTGGAGTGAAATGTTGGTTGTGAATGTGTATTCAAACGTTTAAGCTCTTCGATGACACTAGTCATTTATACTTTATATTTTGATTATCTTTTTAGTATTAATTTAACTATGGCGTATACGTATAGTGTATAATAATTTCCAATCTAACACTTTGATAGCATCATGCTAACCTGATCTTGGTTCTGTTATTCCCAGAACTGTAAACATCCCGAGCTTCAGGCCATAGATTGTTTTGAAATGTCTACTTGTGTCGAAGGTCACGATCAACTCTTTGGACGAGTTTGGACGACAGAGAAACGACGTCTCTTCAGGTTCATCAGATCAACTTCTCAAAGATAATATTTTGAACGCAAAACAATTAAATAAAAAATATATATTAATAATTTATTTTAAACAGGAAACATGTTTGATGAAAAGCAGATCAAAACAAACAATAGAAGGTTTTGAATAAATGAAAAATACAAACAAAAAGTTTATAATACGGACAAAAAGTTGAACAAAAAGTTGAACAAAAAGTTGATTTTGAAATAAAACATGTTTTTAGCAGAATGAAGTTTAGAATACAAATATATTTTTGAGAAAAAAACAATAAAAGTATCTTAATATGAAAAAACTAATCCCTGGCTTCCATGAATACAGGTCAACGACCTTGACCCAGAGACGACATCAGTAATAATTTAAACACGTTTTTTTCACACGTTTTCGGGCCTCCGGGTTACTTTGACCCAAATACAACACAAGTGTTACCACAAATAAAGGTTGAGGATACAAAAAAATAAAGATTTAAATATACAAATGTTTTTAACAGAAGTGAGTTTTGAAGATAAATAAGAAAAAACATTATTCATAAATATTCATGTTCAATGTATTTTTTAACTTTTTAACTAAAAAAAGATCAAGGTCTTGACCTGTACATCAAAGTCTTGACTCGAACACCAAAGTCTTGACTCGAACATCAAAGTCTTGACTCGAACATCAAAGTCTTGACTCGAACATCAAAGTCTTGACCTGAACATCAAAGTCTTGACTCGAACATCAAAGTCTTGACTCGAACATCAAAGTCTTGACCTGAACATCAAAGTCTTGACCTGAAAATCAAAGTCTTGACCTGAACATCAAAGTCTTGACTCGAACATCAAAGTCTTGACTCGAACATCAAAGTCTTGACCTGAACATCAAAGTCTTGACCTGAAAATCAAAGTCTTGACCTGAAAATCAAAGTCTTGACCTGAACATCAAAGTCTTGACTCAAACATCAAAGTCTTGACTCGAACATCAAAGTCTTGACTCGAACATCAAAGTCTTGACTCAAACATCAAATTCTTGACTCAAACATCAAAGTCTTGACTCGAACATCAAAGTCTGGACCTGAACATCAAAGTCTTGACTCCAAGATTTCCTGATACTGAACTTTCTCAAAGTCAAGTTCGCTCCTGCACAGGAATGTCCTGGGCTTCTCCCCGAGGAAAATTGAGTCGAGGAAATAGTCGGTGTTACCGTTCTTCAAGGATTGGGGCTTAATGAGGTTGTTACAACAGCGTTACAATGGTTTTATGGGGGTGTTAGAAGGGTGTAAGAAATTTGTTTTGATAGTGTTACGACCAGGGTGTTACAAGGATGTCACAAGGTTTTTCTGAGGGTGCAACAATTGTGTTTTGAGGGTGTTTTATGTGTGTGTTTTTTATGGTGTTAATAGGGTGTTTTAAGGATGCTACCAGGTTTTCCTGAGGCTGTTACACAGGTGTAACAAGTTGGTTTTGATGGTGTTACGAGGGTGTCCTGAGGGTGTCGCAAGGGTTTAACAATGTTGTTTGGAGGGTGTTACGAGGATGTAACAAGGCTGTTCTGAGGGTGTTACGAGGGTGTTCTGAGGGTGTTACGAGGGTTTAACAAGGTGGTTCTGAGGGTGTTACAAGGTTGTTCTGAGGGTGTTACAAGGTTGTTCTGAGGGTGTTACGAGTAACAAGATGTAACAAGGATGTAACAAGGTTGTTCTGAGGGTGTTACGAGGGTGTTCTGAGGGTGTTACGAGGGTTTAACAAGGTGGTTCTGAGGGTGTTACAAGGTTGTTCTGAGGGTGTTACAAGGTTGTTCTGAGGGTGTTACGAGTAACAAGATGTAACAAGGATGTAACAAGATTGTTCTGAGGGTGTTACGAGGGTGTTCTGAGGGTGTTACGAGGGTTTAACAAGGTGGTTCTGAGGGTGTTACGAGTAACAAGATGTAACAAGGATGTAACAAGGTTGTTCTGAGGGTGTTACGAGGGTGTAACAAGGCTGTTCTGAGGGTCTTACGAGGGTGTAACAAGGCTGTACTGGAATGTTACGAGGGTGTAACAAGGCTGTACTGAGGGTGTTACGAGGGTGTAACAAGGCTGCTCTGAGGGTGTTACGAGGGTGTTACAAGGATTTGACAAGGTTGTTCTGAGGGTGTTACGAGGGTGTAACAAGGCTGCTCTGAGGGTGTTACGAGGGTGTTACAAGGATGTGACAAGGTTGTTCTGAGGGTGTTACGAGGGTGTAACAAGGCTGCTCTGAGGGTGGTACGAGGGTGTAACAAGGCTGTACTGAGGGTGTTACGAGGGTGTAACAAGGCTGCTCTGAGGGTGTTACGAGGGTGTTACAAGGATTTGACAAGGTTGTTCTGAGGGTGTTACGAGGGTGTAACAAGGCTGCTCTGAGGGTGTTACGAGGGTGTTGCAAGGATGTGACAAGGTTGTTCTGAGGGTGTTACGCGGGTGTAACAAGGCTGCTCTAAGGGTGTTACGAGGGTGTTGCAAGGATGGGACAAGGTTGTTCTGAGGGTGTTACGAGGGTGTAACAAGGCTGCTCTAAGGGTGTTACGAGGGTGTTGCAAGGATGTGACAAGGTTGTTCTGAGGGTGTTACGCGGGTGTAACAAGGCTGCTCTAAGGGTGTTACGAGGGTGTTACAAGGATGTGACAAGGTTGTTCTGAGGGTGTTACGATGGTGTAACAAGGCTGCTCTGAGGGTGGTACGAGGGTGTTGCAAGGATGTGACAATTATTATTATATTATTATTATAAGGTTGTTCTGAGGGTGTTACGCGGGTGTAACAAGGCTGCTCTAAGGGTGTTACGAGGGTGTTACAAGGATGTGACAAGGTTGTTCTGAGGGTGTTACGAGGGTGTAACTAGGCTGTTCTGAGGGTGTTACGATGGTGTTCTGAGGGGGTTACGAGGGTGAAATAAGGTTGTTCTGGAGATGTTAAAAGGATGTAACAAGGCTGTTCTTAGGGTGTTACGATGGTGTTACGAGGGTGTAACAAGGCTGTTCTGAGGGTGTTACAATGGTGTTACGACGGTGTAACAAGGCTGTTCTTAGGGTGTTACAAGTTTGTTACGAGGGTGTAACAAGGCTGTTCTGAGGGTGTTACGAGGGTGAAACAAGGTTGTTCTGGAGGTGGTAAAAGGATGTAACAAGGCTGTTCTGAGGGTGTTACAAGTTTGTTACGAGGGTGTAACAAGGCTGTTCTGAGGGTGTTACGAGGGTGAAACAAGGTTGTTCTGGAGGTGGTAAAAGGATGTAACAAGGCTGTTCTGAGGGTGTTACGAGGGTGAAACAAGGTTGTTCTGGAGGTGATAAAAGGGTGTGACAAGGCTGTTCTGAGGGTGTTACGATGGTGTTCTGAGGGTGTAACAAGGTTACAAGGGTGTTACAAGGGTGTTATAAGGCTGTTCTTAGGGTGTTACAAGGTTGTCCTGAGGGTGTTACGAGGGTGTAACAAGGCTGTTCTGAGGGTGTTACAATGGTGTTCTGAGGGTGTAACAAGGCTGTTCTGAGGGTGTTACGGTGGTGTTCTGAGGGTGTAACAAGGCTGTTCTGAGGGTGTTACGGTGGTGTTCTGAGGGTGTTACGGGGGTGAAACAAGGTGGTTCTGGAGATGTTAAAAGGATGTAACAAGGCTGTTCTGAGGGTGTTACAATGGTGTTCTGAGGGTGTAACAAGGCTGTTCTGAGGGTGTTACGGTGGTGTTCTGAGGGTGTTACGGTGGTGTTCTGAGGGTGTTACAATGGTGTTCTGAGGGTGTTACGGTGGTGTTCTGAGGGTGTTACAATGGTGTTCTGAGGGTGTTACAATGGTGTTCTGAGGGTGTTACAATGGTGTTCTGAGGGTGTTACAATGGTGTTCTGAGGGTGTTACGGTGGTGTTCTGAGGGTGTTACAATGGTGTTCTGAGGGTGTTACAATGGTGTTCTGAGGGTGTTACAATGGTGTTACAATGGTGTTCTGAGGGTGTTACAATGGTGTTCTGAGGGTGTTACAATGGTGTTCTGAGGGTGTTACAATGGTGTTCTGAGGGTGTTACAATGGTGTTCTGAGGGTGTTACAATGGTGTTCTGAGGGTGTTACAATGGTGTTCTGAGGGTGTTACGGTGGTGTTCTGAGGGTGTTACGGTGGTGTTCTGAGGGTGTTACAATGGTGTTCTGAGGGTGTTACAATGGTGTTCTGAGGGTGTTACAATGGTGTTCTGAGGGTGTTACAATGGTGTTCTGAGGGTGTTACAATGGTGTTCTGAGGGTGTTACAATGGTGTTCTGAGGGTGTTACAATGGTGTTCTGAGGGTGTTACAATGGTGTTCTGAGGGTGTTACGGTGGTGTTCTGAGGGTGTTACGGTGGTGTTCTGAGGGTGTTACAATGGTGTTCTGAGGGTGTTACAATGGTGTTCTGAGGGTGTTACAATGGTGTTCTGAGGGTGTTACGGTGGTGTTCTGAGGGTGTTACAATGGTGTTCTGAGGGTGTTACAATGGTGTTCTGAGGGTGTTACAATGGTGTTCTGAGGGTGTTACAATGGTGTTCTGAGGGTGTTACAATGGTGTTCTGAGGGTGTTACAATGGTGTTCTGAGGGTGTTACGGTGGTGTTCTGAGGGTGTTACAATGGTGTTCTGAGGGTGTTACAATGGTGTTCTGAGGGTGTTACAATGGTGTTCTGAGGGTGTTACAATGGTGTTCTGAGGGTGTTACAATGGTGTTCTGAGGGTGTTACAATGGTGTTCTGAGGGTGTTACGGTGGTGTTCTGAGGGTGTTACGGTGGTGTTCTGAGGGTGTTACAATGGTGTTCTGAGGGTGTTACAATGGTGTTCTGAGGGTGTTACAATGGTGTTCTGAGGGTGTTACGGTGGTGTTCTGAGGGTGTTACGGTGGTGTTCTGAGGGTGTTACAATGGTGTTCTGAGGGTGTTACGGTGGTGTTCTGAGGGTGTTACAATGGTGTTCTGAGGGTGTTACAATGGTGTTCTGAGGGTGTTACAATGGTGTTCTGAGGGTGTTACAATGGTGTTCTGAGGGTGTTACAATGGTGTTCTGAGGGTGTTACAATGGTGTTCTGAGGGTGTTACAATGGTGTTCTGAGGGTGTTACAATGGTGTTCTGAGGGTGTTACAATGGTGTTCTGAGGGTGTTACAATGGTGTTCTGAGGGTGTTACAATGGTGTTCTGAGGGTGTTACAATGGTGTTCTGAGGGTGTTACAATGGTGTTCTGAGGGTGTTACAATGGTGTTCTGAGGGTGTTACGGTGGTGTTCTGAGGGTGTTACAATGGTGTTCTGAGGGTGTTACAATGGTGTTCTGAGGGTGTTACGGTGGTGTTCTGAGGGTGTTACAATGGTGTTCTGAGGGTGTTACAATGGTGTTCTGAGGGTGTTACAATGGTGTTCTGAGGGTGTTACAATGTTGTTCTGAGGGTGTTACAATGGTGTTCTGAGGGTGTTACAATGTTGTTCTGAGGGTGTTACAATGGTGTTCTGAGGGTGTTACAATGGTGTTCTGAGGGTGTTACAATGGTGTTCTGAGGGTGTTACAATGGTGTTCTGAGGGTGTTACAATGGTGTTCTGAGGGTGTTACAATGGTGTTCTGAGGGTGTTACAATGGTGTTCTGAGGGTGTTACAATGGTGTTCTGAGGGTGTTACAATGGTGTTCTGAGGGTGTTACGGTGGTGTTCTGAGGGTGTTACAATGGTGTTCTGAGGGTGTTACAATGGTGTTCTGAGGGTGTTACAATGGTGTTCTGAGGGTGTTACAATGGTGTTCTGAGGGTGTTACAATGTTGTTCTGAGGGTGTTACAATGGTGTTCTGAGGGTGTTACAATGGTGTTCTGAGGGTGTTACAATGGTGTTCTGAGGGTGTTACAATGGTGTTCTGAGGGTGTAACAATGGTGTTCTGAGGGTGTTACAATGGTGTTCTGAGGGTGTTACAATGGTGTTACAAGGTTGTTCCGAAGGTGTTACGAGGCTGTGAATACTGTGAATATAGTTCAATAGATGAAGATACTTCAATACTGTGAATATAGTTCAATACATGAATATACTTCAATAAATGAATACACTTCAATACATGAATATACTTCAATACTGTGAATATACTTCAATAAATGAATACACTTCAATACATGAATATACTTCAATACATAGACATAATTCAATACATGAATATACTTCAATACATAGACATAATTCAATACATGAATATACTTCAATACATAGACATAATTCAATACATGAATATACTTAAATGCTGTGAATATTCTTCAATACTGAAAACATTTTAACTAAAGAAGTTTTTAATACAATAAATAAAATACAAATAATGTTTTGAATATGGAATAAAGGTTTTGCAAAAAGCCAAATATAAAAAAAACCATTTAAAATACAAAAACATGAATAAACGAGTTTAAATACAAAAAAAAGTAAAACCAACATGTTTTTGTTTGACAGATGGATCTTTAATCCCGTCTGTGCCCTCGATTCACACACCGGCCCCTCTCGTGACCCCGCCCCTCTCGTGACCCCGCCCCTCTCGTGACCCCGCCCCTCTCCACTCACATTCCTGATCACGTGACACAAACTTCCTGCGAATGATGGTGAGATTTAATCCCGTCCAGAGATAATCTGGAGAAATGTCGTAAAAATGTCGTGAACTGACGTGACTGTTCAATCTTCCTCATAATCCACACTTTGAAGCGCGAGGTAATCCGGTCACGTGACCCGGATTCACGGATTATATCTTCTTCTGCGGATGATTGACAGCAGCGTCTACGTCACAGACCTGTCAACGTCACAAGCGACGTTTGATTGACAGTCTTTTCAGGGATTATTGACCCTTTAATCTGAGACATTTAAAGCGTGTTTGTTGTTGTCAACATCAAAGTAAACCAACGAGGCCGGAAACGAAGATGTTGATCACGTGACTGTGACAGTTTCATCGGATTATTCAATCGATCAGGCTGATGATGAACTGACAGATGATTGACAGATGATTGATTGACTTCAGGCCGAGTCAAGCTCGCGCTGAGGCACAAAGAAACACCGGAAGTTGTTTTTTACAAATTAAAAGACTAAACGCAAGTTAAAAATCAGACTTTTGTTTTTAAGGATTTTATTCAACTTGAAGTAAATTAAATAATGTGAGTTTCCTTGAAAAATAAAATGTCAATGTGATAATAATATGATATTATTCACAGTATTCTTGTAACATTTTCTTTTGAACAATCCTGAATTGTGAAAATGAAGCAAGAATAAATAATCCTCACGAGAAACAAAAGAATAGTTGAAACAAATACCTCGATAAGAAAAGATAAGATATTCCTTTATTCTTCCTTCATTGAAGACATTTAAGTTACAAAAAAAAAAGACGAAACAAACATCATTTATGAACAAACAGCACAAATATTAAAACGATCAATAAAAACTATAATATTAATCCAATAATAACACAAGATAAAATAATGATCGATACAAGAACCTGTAAAACAATGTGTTTAAAGGTTTTTACTTTATTCTTCTCAGTAAAAAAACATCATTTTGGCATTTTATTCACTTCCTTGTTATTGATAAATACAACTTTACTTTTGACTCTATTTATGAACTTTATTAATTATTAAGTTAGTTTGGTCGAACACGAACACAGTAAAATATTGAAAGTTCAAAAAGTATCGCAACTAAAGGTGAACCAATCGTCAGGGTCGGCGAGCTCTTATTCTGAAGAGCCCGCCCGGAAGTGCGTCTCTCCCACTTTTGTGCGCGCATTAGAGTAACGGGAGCTGAAGTCACGCAGAAGATCTTCTTCTCGAAGGTAAGCGCTCGTTCTTCACTGTCGCAACTTCTGCCAGGTTTGGAGTTCGAGTCCCGGAGTCTTGCTCATCAACGGAAACAATCGTCACGTGACTTGTTTCATCCCGAGGGTCGTAGTTGGAGGAAGAAGAAGCGACTCGTTTGTGTTTGTTTGTGTTTGTGTGTGTTTGTTCGTCAACTCACTCCAGGAACAACAAGATCTCGACCATGTTGTGAAGGAAGTTTATAAACTAAACTCTTTTATTTTCTCACTTTCCACCATTTTATCGAACCTGAGATCAAAGACTTTCATTTGTGACGTCACACGCACTGATGACGTCACTGATTGTTTTTGTTTTTTTTCTCCAGAAAACAAAATCTAGTCTTTGATCCAGTTCGTGAAGATCCTTCGCCCTTGAGCACGATCTGAGGAAGTCGAGGATCATTTTTGATTCATGAGAAATGTTTTACAATCTTAGGAGAAGCAAATGTTAGAATAACTTGTTGTATCTTATTGTGTGAATGCTGGGAAGCATTCATTGTGTGAACGCTGGGAAACATTTATTGTGTGAATGCTGAGAAGCATTCATTGTGTGAACGCTGGGAAGCGTTTATTGTGTGAATGCTGGGAAGGATTCATTGTGTGAACGCTGGGAAGCGTTTATTGTGTGAACGCTGGGAAGCATTCCTTGTGTGAACGCTGGGAAACATTTATTGTGTGAACGCTGGGAAGCGTTTATTGTGTGAACTCTGGGAAGCATTCATTGTGTGAATGCTGGGAAGCATTTATTGTGTGAACTCTGGGAAGCGTTCATTGTGTGAATGCTGGGAAGCATTTATTGTGTGAATGCTGGGAAACATTTATTGTGTGAACGCTGGGAAGCGTTTATTGTGTGAACTATGGGAGGCAATCATTGTGTGAATGCTGGGAAGTGTTCATTGTGTGAACACTGGGAAGCATTCATTGTGTGAATGCTGGGAAGCGTTTATTGTGTGAACGCTGGGAAGCATTCATTGTGTGAACGCTGGGAAGCATTCATTGCGTGAACGCTGGGAAGTGTTTATTGTGTGAACACTGGGAATTGTTTATTGTGTGAATGCTGGGAAGCGTTTATTGTGTGAACGCTGGGAAGTGTTTATTGTGTGAATGCTGGGAAGTGTTTATTGTGTGAACGCAATTGTGTGAACGCTGGGAAACATTTATTGTGTGAACTCTGGGAAGCATTCATTGTGTGAATGCTGGGAAGCATTTATTGTGTGAACTCTGGGAAGTGTTCATTGTGTGAACTCTGGGAAGCGTTCATTGTGTGAATGCTGGGAAGCATTCATTGTGTGAACGCTGGGAAACATTTATTGTGTGAACGCTGGGAAGCGTTTATTGTGTGAACTCTGGGAAGCATTCATTGTGTGAATGCTGGGAAGCATTTATTGTGTGAACTCTGGGAAGCGTTTATTGTGTGAATGCTGGGAAGCGTTTATTGTGTGAATGCTGGGAAGCGTTTATTGTGTGAATGCTAGGAAGCGTTTATTGTGTGAACTATGGGAGGCAATCATTGTGTGAATGCTGGGAAGGGTTCATTGTGTGAACACTGGGAAGCATTCATTGTGTGAATGCTGACAAGCGTTTATTGTGTGAACGCTGGGAAGCATTCATTGTGTGAACGCTGGGAAGCATTCATTGTGTGAACGCTGGGAAGTGTTTATTGTGTGAACACTGGGAAGTGTTTATTGTGTGAATGCTGGGAAGCGTTTATTGTGTGAACGCTGGGAAGCATTTATTGTGTGAACTCTGGGAAGCGTTCATTGTGTGAATGCTGGGAAGCGTTTATTGTGTGAATGCTGGGAAGCGTTTATTGTGTGAATGCTAGGAAGTGTTTATTGTGTGAACGCTGGGAAGCGTCACAATTGTTGAGATCCTGTTTTCTTCTGACCTAAACTTTGTGCCGCTTCTCCTCCAACAAATTTTATCCGATTTGAACCAGTCAAACTTTTATCAATTTAGCTTGTTTCCGAAATGTGTGCTGTGTTCTATCTTTCCTTTATCTCTTCCACTCTTTCTTTTATTCCTCTTTTTCTACCCCTATTTTAACCCATTCATTTCAATGGGGAACATCTTCAATTCGTGTTTCAACTCCTTCCACTTTGACCAACTACTTATACTTTAACTACTACTTCCAATTCTTCTACTTTAACTACTAATTCTACAAATAGTTCCTTTACTACTTCTACTACTAATATTACTACTACTTCTACTTTATGTTTAATTCCACTACTACTTCTACTACTTCTACTACTACTTCTACATTTACTACTAATTCTACTAATACTTTTACTTTTCTACTACTTCTATGCTTACTACTAATTCCACTACTTCTTGCACAGCACAGCAGGGCCAGCATTCACACAGTTTATTTATTAGTCAATGACAACATGATGCAACTTCACGTGGTTATAAAACCAAGTACAGACACAAATACACAAAGTCTTTGGAACAAAACGACTAAACATAAAACAACACAAAGTAGACAATTTTCCTACAAAACAACTTTGTGAACACGCGTGACTTGCTAATGCTAATGAAGTCATGCTAACTTTCCTATGCTAGTTTTCCAGGAACACAACCAAGTGAATATTATAATATTATAATATTGATACACTTAGTTATCACAACATTTAACTGCTCTGTGTATTTTTCATCAACCAGTTACTTGAAAGTATTTATGACAGTATTTCAATGGTTAAGATCATTGTTTTTCTTCTCTACATATTTAGCTCCTTCGTTGTCGTCACTTTTTCGTCGTCCTTTTCGTTGTATTGATGAAAATAAAAAATAAAATTCTTTAAAAGAAACTCAATAAATCTTTGTTCCTACAGTATCACAACATATGGACCATATGACCTCATTATATCGTGATACATATCTTCTTGTCTTTATCTTCTTGTCTTTTATCTTCCTGTCTTTTATCTTCTTGTCTTTTATCTTCCTGTCTTTTATCTTCCTGGCTGTTATCTTCTTGTCTTTTATCTTCTTGTCTGTTATCTTCTTGTCTGTTATCTTCTTGTCTGTTATCGTCCTGTCTTTTATCTTCCTGGCTTTTATCTTCTTGTCTGTTATCTTCCTGTCTGTTTTCTTCTTGTCTTATCTTCTTGTCTGTTATCTTCTTGTCTTATCTTCTTGTCTGTTATCTTCTTGTCTGCTATCTTCTTGTCTTATCTTCTTGTCTGTTATCTTCTTGTCTTATCTTCTTGTCTGCTATCTTCTTGTCTGTTATCTTCTTGTCTTATCTTCTTGTCTGTTATCTTCTTGTCTGTTATCTTCCTGTCTTATCTTCCTGTCTTGTCTTTTTGTCTGTTATCTTCTTGTCTGTTATCTTCCTGTCTTTGATCTTCTTGTCTTTTATCTTCCTGTCTGTTATCTTCTTGTCTGTTATCTTCTTGTCTTTTATCTTCCTGTCTGTGATCTTCCTGTCTTTTATCTTCTTCTCTATTATCCTCTGGTCTTTTATCTTCTTGTCTTTTATCTTCCTGACTTTTATCTTCCTGTCTTTTATCTTCTTCTCTATTATCCTCTGGTCTTTTATCTTCCTGACTTTTATCTTCCTGTCTTTTATCTTCTTGTTTGTTATCTTCTTGTCTTTTATCCTTCTGTCTTTTATCTTCTTGTCTTTTATCTTCCTGTCTGTGATCTTTCTGTCTTTTAGAAGGTACAATAATGAAAAGTAGGGGCTCCAGGACTGAGCCCTGGGGCACACCTGTGGTGACAGAAGATGGATTTCAGTGGTGTGTACAGGCTCAACGATACGATAAAGTGCCATATATTGTGATACTTTATAAACACATGTATCCTCTAGTCCTCAGTCATGGCCAGGATCTCACAGGTTTGTCAAGATTAATTTTCACGAGCATCAGCACTTGTGGTCTCTCTCTCAGGTTTGTTCCTCGAGGAGATGGACGCCTGAAGGAGGTTCTTGTCTCTTCTCGTCATGGCCGACTTCTGCTCGTACGGATCCTTCACTCACGCCGTGGTGCGAGGAGTCCCCGACACCTTCGGGAAGGTGGGCGCGGACGACCTTGATAACGGGGGTCGGATCTCGGTGGACCTGGCCAAAGCCCAGCGTCAGTTCGGGTGTCTGACCGGAGCCCTGAGGCAGAAGCTGGGCCTGCAGCTCATCGAGATCCCGCCCGACCCGGAGCTGCCCGAGAGCTGGAGGGTGGAGGACGTGGCCGTGATCCAGGGCGACACCGCCCTCCTCACCAGACCCTTCAGGCTGCAGAGACGTGGAGAGGCCAGTGAAGTCCCGCCGCTCCAGACCGAGGGTCTGACTCATGATGTCTCTGCAGGCCGAGGCGCTGAAGAAGGTTCTGTCGGAGCTGAACCTGACCGTGGTGGAGATGGACGGGGAGCGGGGCGACCTCGGGGGGGCGACCCTGGAGGGCTCCGACGTCCTCTTCACTGGCAGAGAGTTCTTCGTGGGACTCTCGTCTCACACCAGCAGACAAGGAGCCCAGGTTCTGGCCGAGACCTTCAGAGTGAGTTTCTAGAAGCTTCGCTCCTGATCCTGAAGATCATTGATGGAAACAAACGTTTCAAACTCTTATTTTCTATCAATTTACTCTTTTATATATTTATTTGAAGAATGACTGATATTTCACTTCCAAGACTTAAAAAATGTAATGTTTTCAAAACAAAACAACTTCTAAACCAACATTTTTATTTTGAATTTAAACCACGAATAAAGAAAAGATCGATAAATTGAATTTTTCAATAAGAACGAATGAAAATCTTTAATATAGAAATAATTGAATCAAATAGTTTTGTTTTTTTTAAACATTCAATTCTAAAATAACAAGATTTAAATTTAAAAAAATGTCACAATGACTGCTGCCATCTAGAGGCCGGAAGTTTAATTCAGTTTAATTTAATCACTTAGAAAATACATGACTCAGCATCTTTATTTCTGAAAACATGAATTGGAAAAAAAAGTTTTGGAGCACTTGAGGATGAAGGTCGCGATGGTGGTGATGAAGGTCGTGACGGTGGTGATGAAGGTCGTGAAGGTGAGGATGAAGGTCGTGAAGGTGGTGATGAAGGTCGTGAAGGTGAGGATGAAGGTCGTGAAGGTGAGGATGAAGGTCGTGAAGGTGAGGATGAAGGTCGTGAAGGTGAGGATGAAGGTCGTGAAGGTGAAGGTGAGGATGAAGGTTGCGATGGTGAGGATCAAGGTCATAAAGATGAGGGTGGTGTTGGTGAAGGTCGTTAAGATGAGGATGAAGGTCGTGAAGGTGAGGATGAAGGTCGTGACGGTGGTGATGAAGGTCGTGAAGGTGAGGATGAAGGTCGTGAAGGTGAGGATGAAGGTCGTGAAGGTGAGGATGAAGGTCGTGACGGTGGTGATGAAGGTCGTGAAGGTGAGGATGAAGGTCGTGAAGGTGGTGATGAAGGTCGTGAAGGTGAGGATGAAGGTCGTGAAGGTGAGGATGAAGGTTGCGATGGTGAGGATCAAGGTCATAAAGATGAGGGTGGTGTTGGTGAAGGTCGTTAAGATGAGGATGAAGGTCGTGAAGGTGAAGATGAAGGTCGTGAAGATGAAGGTGAGGATGAAGGTCGCGATGGTAGTGGTCGTGAAGGTGAGGATGAAGGTCCCAATGGTGAAGATGAAGGTCATGAAGATGAGGATGAAGGTTGCTATGGTGATGGTCGTGAAGGTGAGGATGAAGGTTGCGATGGTCGTGAAGGTGAGGATGAAGGTCGCGATGGTGAAGATGAAGGTCATGAAGGGGAGGATGAAGGTCGCAATGGTGATGGTCGTGAAGGTGAGGATGAAGGTCGTGATGGTGAAGATGAAGGTCGTGATGGTGAGGATGATGGTCGTGAAGGTGAGGATGAAGGTCGTGATGGTGAAGATGAAGGTCATGAAGGTGAGGATGAAGGTAGTTATGGTGAGGATGAAGGTCGTTATGGTGATGGTCATGAAGGTGAGGATGAAGGTCGCGATGGTGAAGATGAAGGTCATGAAGGGGAGGATGAAGGTCGCAATGGTGATGGTCGTGAAGGTGAGGATGAAGGTCGTGATGGTGAAGATGATGGTCGTTATGGTGAGGATGAAGGTCGTTATGGTGAGGATGAAGGTCGTTATGGTGAGGATGAAGGTCGTTATGGTGAGGATGAAGGTCGTGATGGTGAAGATGAAGGTCGTGATGGTGAGGATGATGGTCGTTATGGTGAGGATGAAGGTCGTTATGGTGAGGATGAAGGTCGTTATGGCTCCGACTGCCTACGTTTGTCTCCCTGCAGGACTTTGCCGTGTCCACTGTCCCGGTCTGTGGCGGCACTCGTCTGAAGAACATCTGCTCCATGGGTGGAACCAACACCATCGTCATGTGCGACACTGAAGGAGCCAAGAAAACTCTGCGGGTGAGATCTTTAGATTCCAGTTGAGGAGACGTCGTTATGGTTTCACCTTCGTGACGTCATTTTGAGGCCAGAAGAACTCGCGTTCCTGTCCTTCAGACCAGAGTCCTTCTGGACCAGAAGAAGCACTTGAACGTTAACCGTTTTATTTTATTCAAGTTCCGTCTGAATATGCAACGGTTAAACATGGTTTGATAAAAGAATCCAGTTCAAACTGGTTTGTCTCGGCGTCCAGATGATGGAGCAGCTCACCGACCATCACTATGAGGTCCTGTTCGTGCCGGACCAGGCGGCCGCGAACTGCATCTACGTCAGGAGTCCATCCAGACGAGACTTCCTGCTGCACCGGCCGGCGGAGGAATGTCCCGACAGCGTGTCCGTGAGTCCAACGCGTCTCACGTGTGGAGGAGACATCTTTCAAACTTCATGTTTCTTCAGAACTTCCAGAAGCTCCAGGACGTCACGCTCCTGCCCACGGCCTGCAGCGAAGCGTCCAAGCTGGGCGCCAGTCTGTCGTCGCTGTGTCTGCTGGTCAACAGGAAGCACAGCGTCTTCTGAACCTTCCACTCATTGATACTCAGCGAAGGAGACCAAATAAAGACGTGAACTTCTACTCGTTTCCACAAATTTATTTTGTTTAGAAAGTCAACAGGTTAACGGTTGGACTTGGCGACTCTCTCCAACTCGTCCTTCTTCTTGATGGCGTAGGAGTTCGAGGAACCCTGCGAGGAAGAGACGTTCAAGAGAAACACGTCAACCAATCGTGTCAATGAAATACTTTAAGATTCATTTGTACAACAACCATGAAAACATACAAGTCTGGGTTTAAGAAAATACACTCAAATAAACATTGAACTGTATTTAACTTTTACTTCATTTCAAACTAAAAGATTTAAATAAAAAGTATTTTTCTTCCTTTAGCTGCGGAGGACGTAACGACTGCTGCCATCTAGAGGCCGGAAGTTTAATTGCAACACAAATATGAACAAATGCAGTAAAAGTGTGTGTGTTATGTTAATAGAATATACACATTTAATTTATACACACTTTATTAAAAATATAAACCATAAAATAACTAAGTCATCATTTCACAGGACAGACAGTAAACACTAGGTTCAGACATCAGGATGAAAGTGTATCTGAGCAGGCGACTGGCTGGACCACTGCAGGCTGCAGCCAATGAATAAGCACAGATGTTGGTCTGCGAGCACTTCAGCACACCTGGACAGGTAAGTCAGGGCGTGACTCTAGCCTCGGTTCATGCTTTTTACTTTCAAATAAATGCAGTCATTTTATGGTTTACATTTCATTAGTGTTCATTTATTTGTGTTGCAATTAAACTTCTAGCCTCTAGATGGCAGCAGTCGTTACGTCCTCCGCAGCTAAAGAATGATGACTGAGGACGAGAGGATACAGTGCGTCCAGCAGCTTTTAAAGCTGATGTTTGGACATATTTTTGTTTGAAAACAAATGAAAGTAGTTACGACTTCATCAAGAGTCATGTGGTCTGTAAATACTACAACACCAGAGTCAAGTACTGACAATACTACACATATATCCTTGTTACTACACTATCACAACACCAGAGTCAAGTACTGGACAATACTACACATATATCCTTGTTACTACACTATCACAACACCAGAGTCAAGTACTGGACAATACTACACATATATACTTGTTACTACACTATCACAACACCAGAGTCAAGTACTGGACAATACTACACATGTACTGTATACTTGTTACTACACTATCACAACACCAGAGTCAAGTACTGGACAATACTACACATATATCCTTGTTACTACACTATCACAACACCAGAGTCAAGTACTGGACAATACTACACATATATCCTTGTTACTACACTATCACAACACCGGAGTCAAGTACTGGACAATACTACACATATATACTTGTTACTACACTATCACAACACCAGAGTCAAGTACTGGACAATACTACACATGTACTGTATACTTGTTACTACACTATCACAACACCAGAGTCAAGTACTGGACAATACTACACATATATCCTTGTTACTACACTATCACAACACCAGAGTCAAGTACTGGACAATACTACACATATATCCTTGTTACTACACTATCACAACACCAGAGTCAAGTACTGGACAATACTACACATATATCCTTGTTACTACACTATCACAACACCAGAGTCAAGTACTGGACAATACTACACATATATACTTGTTACTACACTATCACAACACCAGAGTCAAGTACTGGACAATACTACACATGTACTGTATACTTGTTACTACACTATCACAACACCAGAGTCAAGTACTGGACAATACTACACATATATCCTTGTTACTACACTATCACAACACCAGAGTCAAGTACTGGACAATACTACACATATATCCTTGTTACTACACTATCACAACACCGGAGTCAAGTACTGGACAATACTACACATATATACTTGTTACTACACTATCACAACACCAGAGTCAAGTACTGGACAATACTACACATGTACTGTATACTTGTTACTACACTATCACAACACCAGAGTCAAGTACTGGACAATACTACACATATATCCTTGTTACTACACTATCACAACACCAGAGTCAAGTACTGGACAATACTACACATATATCCTTGTTACTACACTATCACAACACCGGAGTCAAGTACTGGACAATACTACACATATATACTTGTTACTACACTATCACAACACCAGAGTCAAGTACTGGACAATACTACACATGTACTGTATACTTGTTACTACACTATCACAACACCAGAGTCAAGTACTGGACAATACTACACATATATCCTTGTTACTACACTATCACAACACCAGAGTCAAGTACTGGACAATACTACACATATATCCTTGTTACTACACTATCACAACACCAGAGTCAAGTACTGGACAATACTACACATATATCCTTGTTACTACACTATCACAACACCAGAGTCAAGTACTGGACAATACTACACATATATACTTGTTACTACACTATCACAACACCAGAGTCAAGTACTGGACAATACTACACATGTACTGTATACTTGTTACTACACTATCACAACACCAGAGTCAAGTACTGGACAATACTACACATATATACTTGTTACTACACCATCACAACACCAGAGTCAAGTACTGGACAATACTACACATATATACTTGTTACTACACTATCACAACACCAGAGTCAAGTACCTGACAATACTACACATATATACTTGTTACTACACCATCACAACACCAGAGTCAAGTACCTGACAATACTACACATATATACTTGTTACTACACTATCACAACACCAGAGTCAAGTACCTGACAATACTACACATATATACTTGTTACTACACTATCACAACACCAGAGTCAAGTACTGGACAATACTACACATATATACTTGTTACTACACTATCACAACACCAGAGTCAAGTACCTGACAATACTACACATATATACTTGTTACTACACTATCACAACACCAGAGTCAAGTACCTGACAATACTACACATATATACTTGTTACTACACTATCACAACACCAGAGTCAAGTACCTGACAATACTACACATACATCCTCGTTACTACTCACCTTGGCTGCGTTGATCAGCTCGTCAGCGAGACACTCAGCGATGGTCTTGATGTTCCTGAAGGCCGCCTCTCTCGCTCCGGTGCACAGCAGCCAGATGGCCTACAGAGACGAGAAGGTAACCGTCAGCGACAGTCTTGGAGTTTGAGGTGAAGTCTTGTATCTGAGCAGGCGACTGACTGGACCACGACAGACGCAGCCAATGAATAAGCACAGACGTTACTCTGCGAGGACTTAAGCACGAGTGGACAACGGTGGTGTCCAGCCGAGACTCTGTCCTCGCCTCAGTGTTGGACACAAACTCCAAGTACCTGGTTGACTCTGCGGAGGGGCGACACGTCCACGGCCTGTCTCCTGACGGTACCGGCACGACCGATACGTGTGGAGTCCTCACGCGGTCCACTGTTGATGATGGCGTTCACCAGCACCTGGAGGGGGTTCTGGACCGGGACAAAGACGAGTCAGTCAAACATGTCTCACATGTGGAGGAGACATCTTTAAAAACTTCTCATGTTTCTTCAGAACTTCCAGAAGCTCACGGCCTGCAGCGAAGCGTCCAAGCTGGGCGCCAGTCTGTCGTCGCTGTGTCTGCTGGTCAACAGGAAGCACAGCGTCTTCTGAACCTTCCACTCATTGACACTCAACGGCTCAGCGAAGGAGACCAAATAAAGACGTGAACTTCTACTCGTTTCCACAAATTTATTTTGTTTAGAAAGTCAACAGGTTAACGGTTGGACTTGGCGACTCTCTCCAACTCGTCCTTCTTCTTGATGGCGTAGGAGTTCGAGGAACCCTGCGAGGAAGAGACGTTCAAGAGAAACACGTCAACCAATCGTGTCAATGAAATACTTTAAGATTCATTTGTACAACAACCATGAAAACATACAAGTCTGGGTTTAAGAAAATACACTCAAATAAACATTGAACTGTATTTAACTTTTACTTCATTTCAAACTAAAAGATTTAAATAAGTATTTTTCTTCCTTTAGCTGTGGAGGACGTAACGACTGCTGCCATCTAGAGGCCGGAAGTTTAATTGCAACACAAATATGAACAAATGCAGTAAAAGTGTGTGAGTTATGTTAATAGAATATACACGTTTAATTTATACACACTTTATTAAAAATATAAACCATAAAATAACCAAGTCATCATTTCACAGGACGGACAGTAAACACTAGGTTCAGACATCAGGATGAAAGTGTATCTGAGCAGGCGACTGGCTGGACCACTGCAGGCTGCAGCCAATGAATAAGCACAGATGTTGGTCTGCGAGCACTTCAGCACACCTGGACAGGTAAGTCAGGGCGTGACTCTAGCCTCGGTTCATGCTTTTTACTTTCAAATAAATGCAGCCATTTTATGGTTTACATTTCATTAGTGTTCATTTATTTGCATTGCAATTAAACTTCTAGCCTCTAGATGGCAGCAGTCGTTACGTCCTCCGCAGCTTAAGAATGATGACTGAGGACGAGAGGATACAGTGCGTCCAGCAGCTTTTAAAGCTGATGTTTGGACATATTTTTGTTTGAAAACAAATGAAAGTAGTTACGACTTCATCAAGAGTCATGTGGTCTGTAAATACTACAACACCAGAGTCAAGTACTGACAATACTACACATATATCCTTGTTACTACACTATCACAACACCAGAGTCAAGTACTGACAATACTACACATATATCCTTGTTACTACACTATCACAACACCAGAGTCAAGTACTGGACAATACTACACATATATCCTTGTTACTACACTATCACAACACCAGAGTCAAGTACTGGACAATACAACACATATATACTTGTTACTACACTATCACAACACCAGAGTCAAGTACTGGACAATACTACACATATATACTTGTTACCACACTATCACAACACCAGAGTCAAGTACCTGACAATACTACACATGTATACTTGTTACTACACTATCACAACACCAGAGTCAAGTACCTGACAATACTACACATATATACTTGTTACTACACTATCACAACACCAGAGTCAAGTACCTGACAATACTACACATATATCCTCGTTACCACACTATCACAACACCAGAGTCAAGTACCTGACAATACTACACATATATACTTGTTACTACACTATCACAACACCAGAGTCAAGTACCTGACAATACTACACATATATCCTCGTTACCACACTATCACAACACCAGAGTCAAGTACCTGACAATACTACACATATATACTTGTTACTACACTATCACAACACCAGAGTCAAGTACCTGACAATACTACACATATATCCTCGTTACCACACTATCACAACACCAGAGTCAAGTACCTGACAATACTACACATATATACTTGTTACTACACCATCACAACACCAGAGTCAAGTACCTGACAATACTACACATATATACTTGTTACTACACTATCACAACACCAGAGTCAAGTACTGGACAATACTACACATATATACTTGTTACTACACTATCACAACACCAGAGTCAAGTACCTGACAATACTACACATATATACTTGTTACTACACTATCACAACACCAGAGTCAAGTACTGGACAATACTACACATATATACTTGTTACTACACTATCACAACACCAGAGTCAAGTACTGGACAATACTACACATATATACTTGTTACTACACTATCACAACACCAGAGTCAAGTACCTGACAATACTACACATATATACTTGTTACTACACTATCACAACACCAGAGTCAAGTACTGGACAATACTACACATATATACTTGTTACTACACTATCACAACACCAGAGTCAAGTACTGGACAATACTACACATATATACTTGTTACTACACTATCACAACACCAGAGTCAAGTACCTGACAATACTACACATACATCCTCGTTACTACACTATCACAACACCAGAGTCAAGTACTGGACAATACTACACATATATACTTGTTACTACACTATCACAACACCAGAGTCAAGTACTGGACAATACTACACATATATACTTGTTACTACACTATCACAACACCAGAGTCAAGTACCTGACAATACTACACATATATACTTGTTACTACACTATCACAACACCAGAGTCAAGTACTGGACAATACTACACATATATACTTGTTACTACACTATCACAACACCAGAGTCAAGTACCTGACAATACTACACATATATACTTGTTACTACACTATCACAACACCAGAGTCAAGTACTGGACAATACTACACATATATACTTGTTACTACACTATCACAACACCAGAGTCAAGTACCTGACAATACTACACATACATCCTCGTTACTACTCACCTTGGCTGCGTTGATCAGCTCGTCAGCGAGACACTCAGCGATGGTCTTGATGTTCCTGAAGGCCGCCTCTCTCGCTCCGGTGCACAGCAGCCAGATGGCCTACAGAGACGAGAAGGTAACCGTCAGCGACAGTCTTGGAGTTTGAGGTGAAGTCTTGTATCTGAGCAGGCGACTGACTGGACCACGACAGACGCAGCCAATGAATAAGCACAGACGTTACTCTGCGAGGACTTAAGCACGAGTGGACAACAGTGGTGTCCAGCCGAGACTCTGTCCTCGCCTCAGTGTTGGACACAAACTCCAAGTACCTGGTTGACTCTGCGGAGGGGCGACACGTCCACGGCCTGTCTCCTGACGGTACCGGCACGACCGATACGTGTGGAGTCCTCACGCGGTCCACTGTTGATGATGGCGTTCACCAGCACCTGGAGGGGGTTCTGGACCGGGACAAAGACGAGTCAGTCAAACATGTCTCACGGTCCAGACTGGTGGACAGACCTCTCCGGTCAGCAGGTGGATGATCTCGAAGGCATGCTTGACGATGCGGCAGGTCATCAGCTTCTTGCCGTTGTTGCGTCCGTGCATCATCATGGAGTTGGTCAGACGCTCCACGATGGGACACTGAGCCTTACGGAAGCGCTTGGCGGCGTAACGTCCGCCAGAGTGCGGCAGGTACTTGGCATACTTCTCCTTGACGGCGATGTAGTCCTGCGACACAGACGCTCCGTCAACGTTCTACACCAGCAGCTCGGACACTTTTTAAACGTGATAGAACAGGATGAACAAGTCCTCAGTGACAATATAATAATAATACACACCAAGTCCAGTGTCTCAAATTGCATATCGCAGTATGCTAGAAGTTAGTATGCATCAGTTTAGTGTACGTACTAACTAGTAACTAATCCTCCACAGATAGTATGTCTCAAACATACTTCTCTTAGTATACTAGAAGTTAGTATCATCAGGATAGTGTACGTACTAACTAGTAACTAATCCTCCACAGATAGTATGTCTCAAATATACTTCTCTTAGTATACTAGAAGTTAGTATGCATCAGGATAGTGTACGTACTAACTAGTAACTAATCCTCCACAGATAGTATGTCTCAAACATACTTCTCTTAGTATACTAGAAGTTAGTATGAATCAGGATAGTGTACGTACTAACTAGTAACTAATCCTCCACAGATAGTATGTCTCAAACATACTTCTCTTAGTATACTAGAAGTTAGTATGCATCAGGATAGTGTACGTACTAACTAGTAACTAATCCTCCACAGATAGTATGTCTCAAACATACTTCTCTTAGTATACTAGAAGTTAGTATGCATCAGTTTAGTGTACGTACTAACTAGTAACTAATCCTCCACAGATAGTATGTCTCAAACATACTTCTCTTAGTATACTAGAAGTTAGTATGCATCAGGATAGTGTACGTACTAACTAGTAACTAATCCTCCACAGATAGTATGTCTCAAACATACTTCTCTTAGTATACTAGAAGTTAGTATGCATCAGGATAGTGTACGTACTAACTAGTAACTAATCCTCCACAGATAGTATGTCTCAAACATACTTCTCTTAGTATACTAGAAGTTAGTATGCATCAGGATAGTGTACGTACTAACTAGTAACTAATCCTCCACAGATAGTATGTCTCAAATCAAACTCTGCTGCTACACACTAACAGGAAATCACATGACAGCTTCTTCTTCTACTTCTATTTAACGATGTTTCAACCAGCTGTTTGAACACTATCGCCACCTTCTGGCAGCACGCTTTGCAAGTTTTGAAAAAGAAAAAGAAAAAATGTGAGAATCGAAATATTCGCGAGATATTTAAGCTGGTATCAGCAGCGAAGACATTATCCTTCTACTGCTGCTGAAAATACACCTGCAAGTATATGAATATATATGCGTTTATATATGACGTAACTTCCGTTTAAAACGTCACTAAGATGCAGCTGTTTAGTGTGGTTAGTGTCCATCGAACCATGCTCAGTTTTGTGGGCGTGTTAGTACGCCAATTTAGTGTGCGTGGCGCACTAAATTCCGCATACTAAGAATTGAGACGCACCAAAAATACTAACTTTGAGTACGCTAGTATGCGATTTGAGACACAGCACAGGTCAAACTTCTCCCCACAAACAAACCAGTGCCGTGTCCCAAATCAATAATTTAGTTTTATTCCCTTTTTCATGCATTTTCTAATACAATAAATGCTTAACTTAACATTAGTTTATCAATTTCTCTTTGATTCAAGATAAAGTTATTAAGTAATTTTTATGATAAAGGCAAATTACGAATCCAAAAAGGTTTATTCATTTACTCCAATTACACTTGTAAACATAAAATTCAAATACTAAAAACTAGTGCAAACATTTATATTTGTGAGTCAATAAATCATACAGTAAAGAACAGTGGAAACACTAGTCATTCTTTTTCTTACTGAAGACTTGCTTCTCGTGTGTTTAAGTTCCTGTCGTACACAATAATATGTAATCACACAATTCAAATTGTGTAAATGATAAGTTTGACTACACAAAAGGATGTAAAGTTGTTAAAAACACTGTTTCTTCTGCTTCGGTCACTGATCAACGGGTTCAAACGCTCGCCGCTTTTTTATTTTTAAGTCTCAAATTAAATGAACATTAAATAAAATCGCAATCTCTGCGATATAGTCGTACATTTAATAAAACGATTATGTCGCAAATGAGATCAATCGTTCAGCCCTAGTAACACAATGAAACACAACTTAATAAGCGTCTGTAACCAGTCGTTGAAACGTATCAGTCAGTGTTAAAAAAGAAGTCGAGTCATTTTCTGTAAGTGTGTCGCAGTTGGATTCGAGACGGTACTACACTGTCCACACCTCAGTGTCTAAGTAACGTGTACTGTAAAGCAGTGCACTTAGAGAAGTGCGCGATTTGAGGAAGCACAAGACGTCACCGAATAAAAAGCATAGCAACCGTGTTAATGATTACGTTTAAAATCTTATTTTGTTCTCCTTTAAAAGAACAGGTTTCATCAAGTAAAGCAACAAAGGAAGTTTCATTTCTCCTGGTCTTTTTAAGTGAATCATGTTAAACAAGGAAGCGCCGACGTGAGAGTCAGACACATGATCGATGTGAGAAAACACATTAATAGTTGATTAAAACAATGACTAATGTTTAATTTTAGACTCCATGAACTAATAGAACAAAAGAACTTGAATGTAATGTCAAACTAAATGTACATTTCATAGGACAGACAGTAAACACTAGGTTCAGACATCAGGATGAAAGTGTATCTGAGCAGGCGACTGGCTGGACCACTGCAGGCTGCAGCCAATGAATAAGCACAGATGATGATCTGCGAGCACTTCAGCACACCTGGACAGGTAAGTCAGGGCGTGACTCTAGCCTCGCTCAGGGGGGGTGGGGGTGAGGGGGTCAAGGTCAGGTTTACCTGCAGGGAGATGTCGTTGATCTGGACATCATCGGTGCTCCATTTGCCGAAGAGCTTGATCTCAGGGGTCTCAGCCACAGCTGGGGCGTTCTCCCACTCAGTCACTGCAGAACAAACACTTGGACCATCAACGTGGGAACGAGACCAACTTCACGTTTTAAGAGGAATAACTGTTGCAACACTAGCTGAAGTCACAATTCAACTAGAATTCCTTCTATGGAGCATCTCAGGAGGTGCTGGACATTGAACAGAAATACCAGACTTACAATCCTTCACAACAAAAAATGGATTTACAAGGTGAATTAATGCATTTTATTAGCGATTAATCGTCAATCCTCTGACAACAGATACAGTACAAACTGAAAATCGTCCTCAATTAACATTTATAAGTTAAATCAACACGAACAGATCAAGTCATTGTTGCACAGAAGTGACTCGTAGAATATAATCCAGTCACACATTTAATCAAAAATGGAATTTTGTAAAAACGTAAGAATCCAACCAACGTCCCTTTACACGCATCTCTGATTTAGTTTGTTTGCATTTAGAAACTAATCGATTATAACTCGGTAGTTAACAGTTTCCTGATCCATCGACGAGTTTAAAACAATCTTTCACGAACATCCAGACAAGACTCCGAGGCCGTAACTGTTGGACCTAATGTCGCTAAAATACACGTCATTTAAATCCCTGGACGAGCCGCCATGACTACACGACAGAGTCTCGTGTATAACGGCTGATAAAATGACATCTTAGAAGTGATTCAGAGGGAATTTAAGAGACATTTTCTCGTCTACGTCCCGCCGCCACATGTGCTAACAGTTAGCCGCGGAGCTAGCACACGCTGGCCGAACCTCGGCGGACAAGAACCGCATATTTAAGCGACATTCTGCGCCTGAACGGGCGTCAAGACGACCGCGGGGGAATAACGCGTTCCTTCCGAGCGTCTCTCGCCGTCTTCAGCGGCTCGAACCCGAGTTAAAAGAGGAGGTTTGCGCTCACTTGTGTTCGCCGAACCGCACGACTCTGCTCACAGACGGAAAAGGGCCTCATGCACGCGCGGGGTCTTCATATCCGCTCCCCGTGCGTCACTTCCGGATAACGTTCCGTCTGTTTTCGGCCGCCATCTTGTGAGTGTCAACTATCTTTGTGTTTGGATTTATTCATCTTTATTTATATAGTTCGTCTTTGTCACCATAAAACCCATAATCTCTTGAAACAAACGAACACACACTAGAAACAAAAATTATCTGAAACGAATTTATATTGAATTATTTAATTCAATTTAATAATGTTGGTTTAATATAAAATGTCTGCATCAGACAATACCTAAATAACAAAAGACGCTTATCGTACTTGTTTTATAAGAAATATTCATTAGTTTGATCTTATTTCGAGTTGTTTTTTAATTGAAATGTAGTTATTTTTTTGTACAACCTAAACTAATGAAGTAAAATGTCAAGACTCTAGTCCTGCGTAGCATCAGGAAATGATGTCAATCGTTTGATACATACTTTACATTGATTCAAATAAACTTGCCTTTTGAAGTATAAACACAAAACCCTTTTAAATATCCTGATGCTAATCCGTAGTGTTTTTCTTCTCGTGTGTTTTATTTTATTTTTATTTTATTGTATTCTATTTTATTTTGTTAATAGTGTTAAATTTCTAATTTTGTAAATAATTTGTATATTTTTAAGATCGTTTTTATTTTATTTTGTATTATCTCTTTTATTATTCTTTTTCCTTGCACTTTATTTTTTTCTCAACTATGCTGTTGTAAAAGTGTGTTTCCCGTCTGGGGACGAATAAAGAGTTTCTATTCTATTCTATTCTACACAAAAAACACACATGGACTGAATAAATACATGTATTGTTTTGCACATTTTAACACGAGCAACAAAAGAAAACAGTACATGAACCTGATCCTTCTTCGTTGCGTCGGGTTTGAAAATTGTATTTTATGAAACCAATCAAGTACTGAATGCTGTCCAGAGAAGAAGGACTCGCACGTCAACACAGACTCCAACCAACGTATTGTTCAAATGTATTTATTAACATTTCAAACGAGGCAGAGTTTACAACAAAATGGTTTTTCACCATATATTGACGTCCCTTCTTTATTGACAGCAGTGCATTAACACGGACGACGATGAACGTCTTCGTGACACGATCACATCCTTCATGGACTCCATCGTTTGTTCTTCAAAGAACACATCGTCTCGCTTCCCTTTCATTCACGTCAACACTTTTGATGGAGATCACGGTAAACATCGTCTATATTCCTTTTTGTCATCTTGGTTTTACAGTCGCAGAAGAAACTGGTCGAACCTGAGAATCGTCTCCGTGTCGATCATTAAGAAATTTTACTTTTTAAAGGTTGAAACTTTTTCTACTGAAATGTTGCTTCTTTTTTTTTTTAGAGCCTTGAACTCGCTTTTGCTTCAAAACTTCATTCAATAATTTGTATTTTAGAAAGTGACTTTTTTATTGAATAATTGTTTAAAAAATATATATATTTCTGTTACATTTATTCCAATAATTCAAAAATAAATAAATACATCTGTTTTTTTTTACTTCATGTCCTTTAAATTCAGCTTAAAAAACGGCGGCACGAGTTCACTGATGTGTGATTTTAAAAGTCAAATATTCATTTTAGAAAAAGTATTTTTTTAATTATTGGAATAAGTAGAAAATTAAACTTGGTTTAATCATGAAAACGTTTGAGTTAATTAATCATTTAAAAACTAATTTAATGGTTCAAGATACAAATGATTGAATTAAATGAATCGAACGATTAAATTCTTGAACGACAACATTTCAATGAAAGTGTTAAAAGTGAAACTAACGTCGACTCTGATGTTCAGTCGGACGAGTTGATGTTTCACATCTTCACGCTCGTGTCCGCGGGTCAAACCAGAACCTTCAGCGACTTCTTCATCGTGTTTTAAATCTTTTGAAAATACCTGCAAGTTACAAACATCAGGGTCTGAGGTTGAAGGAAAACCACACCTTCTCACAACTTGACCTTGTGCCGCTGAAGGTCGGAGCACTTGAGGTGTGAACACTGTGAGGAGAAGATGTTCAAGGAGGAGAAGATGTTCAAGGCAGAGAAGATGTTCAAGGCAGAGAAGATGGAGGAGAGAAGATGGAGGAGAGAAGCTGGCGTCGGGACAGTCTGTAGGTTCAGGCACTGAAGTTTCTGAGGTAAACACGTCAAGAACACACGACGGGAGCTTCAGACGAACAAATATCTGTGTTCCTTGAAAACACTGGAAGAAAGTTCAAACTCTGGCACTTTGACAAATATTATATACATCGTTCTCACGAAAATATACATCGTTCTCACGAAAATATACATCGTTCGCACGAAAATATACATCGTTCGCACGAAAATATACATCGTTCTCACGAAAATATACATCGTTCTCACGAAAATATACATCGTTCTCACGAAAATATACATCATTCGCACGAAAATATACATCGTTCTCACGAAAATATACATCGTTCGCACGAAAATATACATCGTTCTCACGAAAATATACATCGTTCTCACGAAAATATACATCGTTCGCACGAAAATATACATCGTTCTCACGAAAATATACATCGTTCTCACGAAAATATACATCGTTCTCACGAAAATATACATCGTTCTCACGAAAATATACATCGTTCTCACGAAAATATACATCGTTCTCACGAAAATATACATCATTCGCACGAAAATATACATCGTTCTCACGAAAATATACATCGTTCGCACGAAAATATACATCGTTCTCACGAAAATATACATCGTTCGCACGAAAATATACATCGTTCTCACGAAAATATACATCGTTCTCACGAAAATATACATCGTTCTCACGAAAATATACATCGTTCGCACGAAAATATACATCGTTCTCACGAAAATATACATCGTTCTCACGAAAATATACATCGTACATCGTTCGCACGAAAATATACATCGTTCGCACGAAAATATACATCGTTCTCACGAAAATATACATCGTTCTCACGAAAATATACATCGTTCTCACGAAAATATACATCGTTCTCACGAAAATATACATCGTTCTCACGAAAATATACATCGTTCGCACGAAAATATACATCGTTCGCACGAAAATATACATCGTTCTCACGAAAATATACATCGTTCGCACGAAAATATACATCGTTCGCACGAAAATATACATCGTTCGCAAGAAAAACGAGTTTTGCAATTAAATCTCATGTCGCACCAACAACGTTGTGGATTTTATGACAAATAAATACTTTAGAAAGAATATTTTCAATCAAATCAAGAAGTTTTCTTTCTTTATAATTCAATATAAAAAAGTTGCTTCAACCAAAAAAAAAAGAAAACACATTTAAAAAAATAATTCTTCATTTAAAACATTTGTTTTTCTGATGTACCTTTAAAAACAAGCAATAAACGAACAAAAGTACCTTCAAATGGAAGTACAAACTGAATTGTACTCGTAGTTTAAAATGTTCATTTTCAGGGTTTGAATTTTATACACATTTTTAAATAACTCAAGCGTTGAACTTTACGTAAAATAGAAAAATTCCTTTTTGTAATTAACAACACGCTGTTCCTGCGGTGGACACAGCGCCCTCTAGTGCACATGAGATAAAATGCCTCATAAAAAGTAAAACGCAATCAAAGAATCCCGGATATTTAAAAGTTTCCTCACCATGCAGTGTGTGTGTGCGTGTGCATGTGTGTGCATGTGCATATGTGTGTGTGTGCTACACGAGCCACTTCTCCATGCAGGTGTGGAACACCGTGTGGTTAGAGTGCCACATCACATGTTCAACACCTGCCACTGTGCAGACCATGACGTCACCACGAGCCGCCAGAGTCTTCAGACCGAAAGAGTCTCGTAGGTAGATCTAAGTAGAAATAACATCACAACACCAGAGTCAAGTACTGGACAATACTACACATATATACTTGTTACTACACTATCACAACATTAGAGTCAAGTACTGGACAATACTACACATATATACTTGTTACTACACTATCACAACATTAGAGTCAAGTACTGGACAATACTACACATATATACTTGTTACTACACTATCACAACATTAGAGTCAAGTACTGGACAATACTACACATATATACTTGTTACTACACTATCACAACATTAGAGTCAAGTACTGGACAATACTACACATATATACTTGTTACTACACTATCACAACACCAGAGTCAAGTACTGGACAATACTACACATATATACTTGTTACTACACTATCACAACACCAGAGTCAAGTACTGGACAATACTACACATATATACTTGTTACTACACTATCACAACACCAGAGTCAAGTACTGGACAATACTACACATATATACTTGTTACTACACTATCACAACACCAGAGTCAAGTACTGGACAATACTACACATATAACATTGATACTCACGTCTTGAAACTGCATCTCCACGACCGTCTCGTTGTCGTTGAAGAAGCCGAACTGACTAGAGAAGAAACACAAAAGTGAGTGAAGACACTTTAGAGAAGAAACACAAAAGTGAGTGAAGACACTTTAGAGAAGAAACACAAAAGTGAGTGAAGACACTTTAGAGAAGAAACACAAAAGTGAGTGAAGACACTTTAGAGAAGAAACACAAAAGTGAGTGAAGACACTTTAGAGAAGAAACACAAAAGTGAGTGAAGACACTTTAGAGAAGAAACACAAAAGTGAGTGAAGACACTTTAGAGAAGAAACACAAAAGTGAGTGAAGACACTTTAGAGAAGAAACACAAAAGTGAGTGAAGACACTTTAGAGAAGAAACACAAAAGTGAGTGAAGACACTTTAGAGAAGAAACACAAAAGTGAGTGAAGACACTTTAGAGAAGAAACACAAAAGTGAGTGAAGACACTTTAGAGAAGAAACACAAAAGTGAGTGAAGACACTTTAGAGAAGAAACACAAAAGTGAGTGAAGACACTTTAGAGAAGAAACACAAAAGTGAGTGAAGACACTTTAGAGAAGAAACACAAAAGTGAGTGAAGACACTTTAGAGAAGAAACACAAAAGTGAGTGAAGACACTTTAGAGAAGAAACACAAAAGTGAGTGAAGACACTTTAGAGAAGAAACACAAAAGTGAGTGAAGACACTTTAGAGAAGAAACACAAAAGTGAGTGAAGACACTTTAGAGAAGAAACACAAAAGTGAGTGAAGACACTTTAGAGAAGAAACACAAAAGTGAGTGAAGACACTTTAGAGAAGAAACACAAAAGTGAGTGAAGACACTTTAGAGAAGAAACACAAAAGTGAGTGAAGACACTTTAGAGAAGAAACACAAAAGTGAGTGAAGACACTTTAGAGAAGAAACACAAAAGTGAGTGAAGACACTTTAGAGAAGAAACACAAAAGTGAGTGAAGACACTTTAGAGAAGAAACACAAAAGTGAGTGAAGACACTTTAGAGAAGAAACACAAAAGTGAGTGAAGACACTTTAGAGAAGAAACACAAAAGTGAGTGAAGACACTTTAGAGAAGAAACACAAAAGTGAGTGAAGACACTTTAGAGAAGAAACACAAAAGTGAGTGAAGACACTTTAGAGAAGAAACACAAAAGTGAGTGAAGACTGATTCAACAAGTCCTAGTGAGGGACACCCTGGAAAGCGCACCTGTCCACCCTCAAACAGATCTATGAACACCTGAGCTTTCATGTCATGGGAGGAAACCAGAGTGTAAAGAAAAATGAATCTTATTGTGTTCGTCTCCTCTGCTGCCACATGTCTTCCATCCTGCCTGCACTCTCTTCTTTGCCTCCATTGACAACAGAATCTGGTTTTACTGGTCATCGGGAAAACCACTGGAACGTCCTGCGGTCAGTGAAGGCCTCACCTGGACTGCCACGGAGTGATGACTCCATCGTCTGGACCTCCGATCAGCACCAACTTCTGGATCTTCAGGAAGTTCTTCTTCCAGTCTGACGGTGAAGAACACGTTCATACATCAGACTTGTTTCCACAGGTTCTTCTTTGGATCTACTGACCTGATGCGTTTGGATTCCATCGTTCGTTGTTGAGAAGAGCCAAGAAATCACTGCTGTTCCTGTACATGTCTGTGTGGTGAGGATCTGAGGAGAAACTCTCATTTTTCATCCGTTCATCATTCAATCAGAATTTACACATCACTCATTCATTCATTTATAATTTACACATCACTCATTCATTCATTTATAATTTATTTACACATCACTCATTCATTTATAATGTATTTACACATCACTCATTCATTTATAATGTATTTACACATCACTCATTCATTTATAATGTATTTACACATCACTCACTCATTCATTTATAATGTATTTACACATAACTAACTCATTCATTTATAATGTATTTACACATCACTCATTCATTTATAATGTATTTACACATCACTCACTCATTCATTTATAATGTATTTACACATCACTCATTCATTTATAATGTATTTACACATCACTCACTCATTCATTTATAATGTATTTACACATAACTAACTCATTCATTTATAATGTATTTACACATCACTCATTCATTTATAATGTATTTACACATCACTCATTCATTCATTTATAATGTATTTACACATCACTCATTCATTTATAATTTATTTACACATCACTCATTCATTTATAATTTATTTACACATCACTCATTCATTTATAATTTATTTACACATCACTCACTCATTCATTTATAATTGATTTACACATCACTCACTCATTCATTTATAATTTACACATCACTCATTCATTCATTTATAATTTACACATCACTCACTCATTCATTTATAATTTACACATCACTCACTCATTCATTTATAATTTACACATCACTCACTCATTCATTTATAATTTACACATCACTCACTCATTCATTTATAATTTACACATCACTCATACATTCATTTATAATTTACACATCACTCACTCATTCATTTATAATTTACACATCACTCATCCATTCATTTATAATTTACACATCACTCATTCATTCATTTATAATTTACACATCACTCATTCATTCATTTATAATTTACACATCACTCATTCATTCATTTATAATTTACACATCACTCATTCATTCATTTATAATTTACACATCACTCATTCATTCATTTATAATTTACACATCACTCATCCATTCATTTATAATTTACACATCACTCACTCATTCATTTATAATTTACACATCACTCATCCATTCATTTATAATTTACACATCACTTATTCATTCATTTATAATTTACACATCACTCATCCATTCATTTATAATTTACACATCACTTATTCATTCATTTATAATTTACACATCACTCATCCATTCATTTATAATTTACACATCACTCATTCATTCATTTATAATTTACACATCACTCATTCATTCATTTATAATTTACACATCACTCACTCATTCATTTATAATTTACACATCACTTATTCATTCATTTATAATTTACACATCACTCATCCATTCATTTATAATTTACACATCACTCACTCATTCATTTATAATTTACACATCACTTATTCATTCATTTATAATTTACACATCACTCATCCATTCATTTATAATTTACACATCACTCACTCATTCATTTATAATTTACACATCACTTATTCATTCATTTATAATTTACACATCACTCATCCATTCATTTATAATTTAATTACACATCACTCATTCATTCATTTATAATTTACACATCACTCATTTATAATTTACACATCACTCATCCATTCATTTATAATTTACTTACACATCACTCATTCATTCATTTATAATTTACACATCACTTATTCATTCATTTATAATTTACACATCACTTATTCATTCATTTATAATTTACACATCACTCACTCATTCATTTATAATTTACACATCACTCATTTATAATTTACACATCACTCACTCATTCATTTATTTATAATTTACACATCACTTATTCATTCATTTATAATTTACACATCACTCACTCATTCATTTATAATTTACACATCACTCATCCATTCATTTATAATTTACACATCACTCACTCATTCATTTATAATTTACACATCACTCATTCATTCATTTATAATTTACACATCACTCATTCATTCATTTATAATTTACACATCACTCATCCATTCATTTATAATTTACACATCACTCACTCATTCATTTATAATTTACACATCACTTATTCATTCATTTATAATTTACACATCACTCATCCATTCATTTATAATTTAATTACACATCACTCATTCATTCATTTATAATTTACACATCACTCACTCATTCATTTATAATTTACACATCACTTATTCATTCATTTATAATTTACACATCACTCATCCATTCATTTATAATTTAATTACACATCACTCATCCATTCATTTATAATTTACACATCACTCACTCATTCATTTATAATTTACACATCACTCATTCATTCATTTATAATTTACACATCACTTATTCATTCATTTATAATTTACACATCACTCACTCATTCATTTATAATTTACACATCACTCATTTATAATTTACACATCACTCATTCATTTATTTATAATTTACACATCACTTATTCATTCATTTATAATTTACACATCACTCACTCATTCATTTATAATTTACACATCACTCATTCATTCATTTATAATTTACACATCACTCATTCATCCATTCTTTTATAATTTACACATCACTTATTCATTCATTTATAATTTACACATCACTCACTCATTCATTTATAATTTACACATCACTCATTCATTCATTTATAATTTACACATCACTCACTCATCCATTCTTTTATAATTTACACATCACTTATTCATTCATTTATAATTTACACATCACTCACTCATTCATTTATAATTTACACATCACTCATCCATTCTTTTATAATTTACACATCACTTATTCATTCATTTATAATTTACACATCAATCATCCATTCATTTATAATTTACACATCACTCATCCATTCATTTATAATTTACACATCACTCATCCATTCATTTATAATTTACACATCACTCATTCATTCATTTATAATTTACACATCACTCACTCATTCATTTATAATTTACACATCACTCATACATTCATTTATAATTTACACATCACTCATTCATTCATTTATAATTTACACATCACTCATCCATTCATTTATAATTTACACATCACTCATTCATTCATTTATAATTTACACATCACTCACTCATTCATTTATAATTTACACATCACTCACTCATTCATTTATAATTTACACATCACTCATTCATTCATTTATAATTTACACATCACTCACTCATTCATTTATAATTTACACATCACTCACTCATTCATTTATAATTTACACATCACTCATTCATTCATTTATAATTTACACATCACTCATTTATAATTTACACATCACTCATCCATTCTTTTATAATTTATTTACACATCACTCATCCACCCATTCATTTATCATCCATCCATCACTCATCCATCCATTTGTCATGTATACATCACTCACTCATTCATTTATCATCCATCTTTTTGTCATCTATCCATCACTCATCCATCCATTTTTCATCTATACATCACTCACTCATTCATTCATTTATCATCCATATATTTGTCATCTATCCATTTATTTATCATCCATCCATTTATCATCTATCCATCACTCATCCATCCATGCGTTGTGTCCCTGAAGACACTGATTGCTCCTGATGGCAGACTTGGCGCGTGTGCAGCCTACTCCCATCAGTGTGTGTGAATGACTGTCAAAGCGCTTTGTGACCCTGGTCTAGAAAGTCGCTATATAAATAGACATTATTATTATTATTATTATTACTAGTATCTTTTATCAACTCATCATTGATCCCTCAATCTATACAGTTATTCCTTCATTCATCCTTCATTCATCCAACCATCTGCTGACTCTCAGAAGTCAATGTGTGCAGCAGCCAAAGCTAATAGCTCTCAAGATCTTCTTGGAGAACCCTGAGGTGTTCCAGGGTCGAGTGGGAGACAGAGTCTCTCTAACCCGGGTCCGCCCCGAGGTCTCCCCCCTCTGGACATCCCTGAAACAACTGCTGAGCTTCTCGTCGTTGATGCGTTCGTGAGAAACTTGAGTTTCTTCTCCAGCCATTCAATCAGAACCTGAGTCGTGGAGAAACATCTTCTCACCGTTCCAGTAGTTGCAGATGGAGATCCTCTGCCCGATGGCCGTGTAGCACAAGTGGAACAGGTTGGACTTCATGAACTGAGGGAAGATGTACTTCAAGTAGTCGGTGTCTGTGGAGGAAACAGTGGCGAGCGTCGTTTGTAAAGATGTTTCTAGACCAGGGTCACAAACAGCTCAAACAAAACAATACACGGTTAAAATACTTTTAAAGGTCAAGACAACGTAAGACAAACAGCAGCAACAAGAAGGTTAAGAAGATCTCAAATCAAAAGGTCTTGAGATGTTTCTTGAAGGAGTAGATCATCAAACGTGTGGCAGAAGAAAGACAGAAAGCAGGAGGATGTACTGACCTCCGTACTGTCCCGCCTGAGGCGAAGACAGAGAGATGAACGAGTGAACGTTGTGATCCGGCAGAGTGGAGAGAATTCCTCGACAGATGAGTCCTCCTGGAACAACAAGAGCTTCTTCAGTCGCGCCGACGTCAACAAACGAGAGTTTGAAACAAGTATTTAAATAAAGACGTACAGAAATGAAAGAAAATAATCGAATCTAAATTTAGAAAATTGAAAAATATATTTAAGGAAATAAAATGAAAATGTCATTAAGGTTAAAAATGAATGAATACAGAAGACACATCCAATAATGGTGAAAACATGTTTACTGTCTTGTAAATAATATAATATAACATGAAGACACAAACTAAACACACAAAAGTAGATTCTTATTCAGACGAGCATCTGTTTTTTCCTTCTGGTTTAATAATCCGTGTCTTGAGTTCAGAAAAACAACTACGTGTCACGTTCCAGTCTCGAAGAATCAAGATGATTCGGGAAATTCCAGGACGTCACGAGAAGATAAACGCCGACGAAAAGCTCCTTCTTTCCCGTCAATCAGTTACAGGGAGCAAAGTCACCGTTTTCGGTGATAGCACGGGAAAGTCAAAATGTTTTTACACACCTTGCGAGTAGCAGATGAAATGAACCCCGTCTGCCGCCTTCTGCATGATGGGGTCGATGGCGGCCTTGAATCCCTGCACCTGCGTCCACATGGGCTCCAGACTCGCACTCCTGTCGAACAAGTCGATCACCGTCACGTTTGTGCCCGGATGAGTCTGACCAGGGAGGGGAACTCAGGGTCAGTGGAAGAACAACACGACCAAGTTATCCTTTACCTTGACCTTGGTTGAAGAAAGATTAGATAAAGAATAAAAAAAAAAACACTAAAGCAAAAATATATCTGTAATTTAACAATAAGTAAAAAGCGCTTTGTGACCCTGGTCTAGAAAGGCGCTATATAAATAGATTATTATTATCATTATTAGTAAGTCATTTGTATTTATAAAGTGCTTTTCCAGACCAGGGTCACGAAGCGCTTAAACAATCAAAACAATACTCAATAAAATATATACTTTAAACAATTCAACAATAATAATGTTGATAGACGTTAATTTATACATCATTTATTCATCTTTATTGAGAAGTAGTTGATGATTAAAAATACTTTTTTCGTGTGTGACATTTCACTTTAATCTTACAAAACCTGTTTTCTCATGATCTTTTATTACAATCTTTGTTTATCACATGACTGTGCATGAATAAAACGATTACTTAACACATCCCTTTTTTTATTACATGGTACTAACTTGTGATTTGTTGAAATACGTGGTCGAAATTAAACTGAATAGTAAAGGAAGGAATAACATCATCGTAAAGAATATCTTTAAATGTTTGTGTCAGAAGTTAAAAACGATCAATCTATTCTCATAATGAGACTGAATCACGGTATTTCCGTCCGTACCTCGTTGATGAATCGCAGCAAGTGTTTAAAGTCCCCGGAACTGTCGAACAATCCGTGCACGATGACCACCGGCTTGTACGAGACCACCGCAGCCCAGAGACACGCACCGAGGAGCGGGTAGAGGAGCGAGGCTGCGCCGGGGGTTCCTCTCCGACGAGGGCAGCCCTCCATGTCAGCGCCCGTGGAGACAAACTGGTCAAAAGTGCGGACGCGCTCAAATAGAAGCTAAAAAGCCATAAAAGCGAATGTTTTTCTTTGACTAAAACAGCTGCACGTCTCGCATCTGCGCAGAAGTTTCTTCTCAAACACAAACAAACACGACGAGCGAGCGCCGTGTGTTTTGGTTATTGTTTCCGGGTTTAGCTCACTATGCGTCACATCCGGCGACCCTTCGACCAATGAAGTGAGCGGAAACCTCTACGATCGTGGAAAAAAACTTTATTTAAAATCGTGACAAATGTTAACATTCTCAAGATGGAGTCGCAAATATTAACACGTTTTTAGAAATGTGTTCACAACCTGTTCAACACTCACAACCTGTTGATAAACTTTAAAATAAATAAACGCACACACAAACACACGCACGCAACTACACACACTCACCTACACACATTCACACACGCAACTACACACACTCACCTACACACATTCAAACACGCAACTACACACACTCACCTACACACATTCAAACACGCAACTACACACACTCACCTACACACATGCAACTACACACATTCACACCATTAACCACACACACATACAGTATGACTACACACACTCACCTGCACACATTCACACACACTCATACACGCAACAACACACACACAACCACACACGCAACTACACACACTCACAACGACACACATTCACGCCCACGACTACACACGCACACACAACTTCACACGCAACTACACACATCACGCCCACAACAACACACTCACAACCGCGACTACACACGCAACCACACACACACACACACAAAACTACACATGCAACTACAAACATTCACGCCCACAACAACACACACTCACATGCGGCTACACACGCAACCACACACACAACTACACACGCAACCACACACATTCACACCCTTAACCACACACTCATACACGCAACCACACACGCAACTACATACACTTACACACACGAGTACAGACACACACACACACGACTACAGATGCAACCACGCACACACACACACAACTACACACACACGACTACAGATGCAACCACACACACACACAACTACACACACACGACTACAGATGCAGCCACGCACACACAACTACAGATGCAATCACACACAACTACACACACACAACTACACACACACGACTACAGATGCAACCACACACACACAACTACACAAACACGACTACAGATGCAGCCACGCACACACACACACAACTACACACACACGACTACAGATGCAACCACACACAACTACACACACGACTACACACACACGACTACAGATGCAACCACACACACACACAACTACACACACACGTCTACACACACACACACACACAACTACACACACACACAACTACAGATGCAACCACACACAACTACACACACACGACTACAGATGCAACCACACACACACACAACTACACACACGACTACAGATGCAACCACACACACACACAACTACACACACACGTCTACACACACACACACAACTACAGATGCAACCACACACACACACACACAACTACACACACACACAACTACAGATGCCACCACACACAACTACACACACACGACTACAGATGCAAACCTCACACACACACAACTACACACACGACTACAGATGCAACCACACACACACACACAACTACAGATGCAACTACACAAACACACACAACTACAGATGCAACCACACACAACTACACACATACACATGACTAAAGATGCAACCACACACACACACAACTACACACACGACTACACACACACACACGACTACAGATGCAACCACACACACACACAACTACACACACACACAACTACAGATGCAACCACACACAACTACACACACATGACTACAGATGCAACCACACACACACACAACTACACACACACATGACTACAGATGCAACCACACACACACACAACTACACACACACACAACTACAGATGCAACCACACACAACTACACACACATGACTACAGATGCAACCACACACACACACAACTACACACACACATGACTACAGATGCAACCACACACACACACAACTACACACACGACTACACACACACACAACTACACACAAACACAACTACACACACACTCAACTACACACACACGACTACAGATGCAACCACACACACACACAAACACACAACTACACAGACACACACGACTACAGATGCAACCAAACACACACACAACTACACACACATCATTTTCCACACGTCTGTTTGTCTCCTTGAGGTCACGTGACGTCTTGCAGTCTCTTGTTCCAAACCTGCTCTTTTGTTTCAGAATCATCTCACATCTGGTCAGACTCTGGATAACATTTGTGAAAAAGTGTCATTTCTTCTAAGAAGAGTAGAAATGTTACAACGATGAGAGACTTTTAGAAACGTTCTCGTGTCGATGCCATCAGAGAAGATTGAAAAGAAGATTTTTGACCTTGTTTTTGTCACGTTGACCCTGTGATGCCCTTGTTTTTGTTTACTCTGTGACAGGCCAGGCAGGTGTGCACGGTCTTCAGCTGATTTCTTGGCGGGTTCTTCCCATTCTTGGCTCCGTTTGTCTCTGGAACGATCTACTGTGTTGTTGGACTGTTCCTGTTCTGACGTCGTCGGCATCTTTAGTTCCAACGTGAGTTTTTTCTTGACCGTCTTTTCGTTGTCGTCCAGCCGCGCCCCTGCCTGCGTCCAGAGTTTTCTTTTGTGTTTTTGTTTCTTCAAACCCGTTCTCGGAACTCAAGGAGTTTTACCTTCTCCTGAGCATAATAATGGAGATGTGGGGGGGTGTGCACATTTCTTGCTCCAGTGTCAGTTAGTTTTTAACCAGCAGCCATTGTGTCTCAGACACGTGGCCTGTGAGACGTTCTTTTGCAGCCCCCCACCTTAATATGAAAGTTTAATGTTAGTGTGGCGAGTTTCATATGAAGTCACACCTCTCTCTCTCTCTCTCTCTCTCTCTCTCTCTCTCTGAGATATGCATCCTCTTCAATATTGTTGACTTCTAGACCCATTATTTCATAGCTCTTGACTGTTTTTTCTGTTCCCATGGTCTGCAGAAGGAGTTCAGTTCTGCGGCCGCCAGCGTTGAGGTTCCTCATTAGGTTCTCTGTACAAAATGTGTCTGTACTGCCCGGGTCCAGGAAGGCGTAGGTAAGTATACTTTTATTTCCATTGCACAATTTAACTTGCACTGGCACAATTGCCAGTATACAGTCTTTACCAGCCCCAGTACTTTCACCCTCTCCCAGTGAGACAAGAGCACTGCTGATAGAGGTCTCTTCAGGTTTTGGTCTCCGCTCTGCATGTTGAGGTGACGTAACATCGGTAGGTGGTTGAGAAGATCTTTTAATGTGCAGAATAGTAGGGTGTTAATAATGGATGCTTGCCAGCACAAAATGCACATACATCATAAGGAGCAGCGGACATGTTGTATTTAACAGGTGACCTCTCTGTTGCAGTTTTTTCAGCTGTGCTGTCAGACACAGTTGCTACTGTGGTAGCAAAGCTGCTTCGCTTGCTCTTAAATGTGCTTGGTTTGGATTCAGCAAATGATCTTACGGGTTTCACTTTGGGAGGATCCAGAATGTCACCAAAGAGTGGATCTTGTAATAGTTTAGCTTGCCTTTCAATATATACTACAAGGTCCTGTAGTCTTGCCCTCCTTTGGCTTCGTTCTAGAATATCACAAGCTTTTGTCCTCCATCTTTCTTTTATTTTATAAGGCAGTTTTGATATGATGAGCCTTAAGTTTGAGGGCAGGTCAAGCTCCCCCATATCCCGCAGATCCTGCATTGTGTTACAACAGCCTCTTAGAAAGAGTGCATAAGATTGCAGTGCTTTTCCATCCTCTGCCTTTATGTTATCCCAGGTAAGGGCCTTTTCCATATATGCATTAGCAATCCGTAATTCATCTCCAAAGTGAACCTTTAGCAGTCTCTTAGCCTCTGCAAAACCAACATCAGCATTCATATGTAGACAGCTTCTAACCATTTCTCTGCAGGGCCCTGAGGTGAATTGCTCCAGGTAGTATAACCTGTCCTGATTACTACTTTTTTTTTTTTTTACCTTACCTTACTGGTCTTGCCCTCAATGCCATGCTGGAATGCCCTTATAAATATTTGGTAGTTTAAAGGATTACCATCAAAGACTGGGATCTCCCTCGCAGGAAGAGATGTCTCTTTGTGCTGAAGGACCAATAGGTTGGCAATATCATTTTGTCTTTCCATTACCGTTAATAAATAGGCATTATTGTTGGTCGCTTGAAATCGAGTTGTTGCATGGGCATGAGGTCTAGTAATATGCAAAGGTTGAGGAGGCACAGGACTTGGGCTTTGTGTTGGGCTTACATTGTCTGCATGCTCTGGTGGCCTTGGTTGTTGGTGTAACAGCCTCTGGAGTGGGGTTTTGGGCATGGCTCCAATCTCAGCAAATTTAATTGGAGATGGTTCTTCAATATCAATATCACTGTCAGGATTTTCCTCATAATTTTCCAACCATTCATTCATGCCATCATGTTGTGTTTGTGGTTGAATCAATTGTGGAGTTTTTGCATCAGGCTCCCCATTTTCCAGAACTCTCAATTTTGCAGTGGATTCTGCCAGGCTCATTTCCAGTTTCAATCTCTCCATTTTAGCTTTTAATTGAGCCTCCTCCATTTCCAGTGCATGCTTTGCTTTTAGACCCTCTGCACGGCTAGGAGAGCCGCTTGCTCTGCAGCCACTTTGGTGCGGGCTGAGGAAACTGATGAAGTTGTTGATTTTGTTTTTCCTGAGGTTTTTGATGCATTGGAAATGCTGTCATGTGGCTCAATGAGCACCTGGGGGTCCGATTTTTTCCATATTTCCACATCCTTTATGAAACTCGTGAATGTGGACATTTTTGGCTCATACCAGTTTATTCTTTCATGTTCCATTATTTCATCAGACAATAAGGTTTTAACGTTTGCATGCATTTCCTCAAATTCCTTCAGACACCTTTTAAATGTTGCAACACTCTCATTCATAGTCTCCACATTTCCACCAGGCACCAGCAGAGTTTTTATTTCATTAATTTTGCGCGTGCACGCTCCAAGCTTTCCTCTCCGCGATGCACTGAGTGACTTTAATGTCTCCTCCGCCGCGACAGCGCCAACGGGAGGATTATGACTTCCATCCATATCCATGATCATTTGTTTCTCAGTTTACAACTTCAGTTGAATTAGAGTCAACCCCAACCAACTCTTTCCATTTCCCCGTTCCTTGTTTTTATCTTATAAAGTGTTATTCAAACTGTAAAGTCACCTGAGAGAACATCGTTCTGAATTAAAATTAAATGTGTTGAGTTTAATCACCATCTTCTTCCCCTTTCAAACCTCACAACTGGTCTTTTCTGAAGCCTTGATATCATTGGCAAGACAAACCATTACTGTCCAAACCCCGTCTTGTTTTCCTGATCCATCTCACTTTCTAAGACAGAGTTTGGAAGGTTAAGTAAAGGAAAAGTGAAAGCATGATGAAAGCATGGAAACACTGTAAAGAAGGCTCCATACCGTGAAACATACATTCGACATGGACAGGCATGGTGTGAACCCCCTTTATGCTGTCAAGTTCTGAATAATGGTGTTCATTTAAGGCTCCTATTTGAGAGGACATATGTAGGACAAGATGAGGTCCACCATGTTCTTAATTACAGGTGGCAGAGGATGAAGTATAAATTTAGAACCATGTGCCAACGTCATCTCCCAGGCGTCCACCCAACGAACATCCACCCCTTGAAACAGAGCTTTAAGTATCTTATTCTGCTGCATCGTGGTCCAGTCACTGTTATAGATCGCTCTATTTGGCGACAGGCCTTTAATATTCCCATTCCGGATGACAACCAGTGTTCCTGGAGACCTGTTGAGCAATTGCACGATGGCCTTGCGGACCATCAGCATTCTTCTGAGAAAGACCTCATCAGGAAAGGAACCAAAGTGAGCCCAGATACCCACAATGACGACAGTGTCCGGTCCTCCCTCGATAGTGCTCAGCTCGTTAGCAACGTAACGAAGCTTACTGACTGAGACTGGACGAATACGAATGGGAACACTGTGAGTGTGGTAGATCATGAAGATGTTGTTTGCTTTGTCCGTGGCCATGTAAGGTCCAGACTTTGGGGCAGAATGAAGATTAAAATTCTCGAGATCTAAAAGACAAAAAAAAAAGGAATCAAGGAATTCTTTCAATTCATTATTTTGTTAGAACATTTACGATGGTTACCTGGAAGTGTGGCAACAAGGTATTCGTACCACTGCCTGACGGTGGAGTCCCCGTACATGTAGATCTTCTTTCCTTGCAGACATTTACTCATGGAAGTAGAGTTCTTAAAATGCTGAACTTTGGTCCCATCCAGAGCCTGCCACTCGCCACCGTAGTAAAACCCAGAATGTCCCAAGTTCTGCACTTTTTTGTTTCGCCCTGATTGACAAAAAAGACGATTTTGCAAAATTGTAAAAAAAAAGAATCCATTAAACATTGACTATTTCTACTTTGGTTACCTTTCTCTTGTGGCAGCACTTTCACAAACTCTGGTCCTTCAGATTTGAGTCTCACTTTCATGTTGAATCCACTGAAAAAGTTACACGTAGAAATATGTTCAATATGTGAATGAACAAAGAAACACTGACAACTCTGATCAGTTCTGGAACTGATCTAAAGATGGACTGGACTATAATGGAGAGAAACATTTGGACTTTGTGTGTCGTGCTGCTCCAATCTCGCCGTTTACTGTGAAGCTGACAGACAAGGAATTGTTGAGAACTTTGAAGCTAAATGTGGACAAAAGTCAAACTCTGGTGATTGTTGATGATAAAGTTCAGGGTTGAGTCAGTACTTGAGTGACTGATGTCAGTCAAACTGAGGAACCTGGTGTTTGACAAACGTCTAGTTCAACACTGAACAAAACTGACTCAAACTGTTAAAGTGAGAAAAATCTCTAAACTTAAATGTTGTCACAACATGATCTTATAATGTGTTTGTGTCGTTTACACTATTGTGTTTATTTTGTGTCTAAACAAGAAGGATGTGTTTCGCCTGCAGTTCATACAAAACTCTGCAGCCAGAATTCTGAGCCGCTCTAGTAGAAGAACTCACATTTCTCCTTCAAACTCTTCACTGGCTGCCAGTTTCTTTCAGGATCATTTTAAAATTCTGGTTCTTACTTTCAGATCTATTCATGGTCAGACCTTCATGATCTGATCCAGACTTACACCCCAGCTCGGGCTCTGAGGTCTGTGGATCAGAATCTACTGATGGTTCATGAACTTCCGGACCAGAGGAGAGAAATCCTTCCAGACTGTTGCTCCTAAGCTTTGGAACCATCTCTGTGTTTGATGATCTACTGACTCCTTCAAGAAACATCTGTGTTTGATGATCTACTGACTCCTTCAAGAAACATCTGTGTTTGATGATCTACTGACTCCTTCAAGAAACATCTGTGTTTGATGATCTACTGACTCCTTCAAGAAACATCTGTGTTTGATGATCTACTGACTCCTTCAAGAAACATCTCAAGGCACTTTTATTGGAGCTTTTTCTTCACTTTCTTGTTGCTGATGTTTTTGTCTCTGTGTTGTCTTGACCTTTTAAAGTCTGTATTTTAATTGTGTATTGTTTTGATGTTTAAGTGCTTTGCGACCCTGGTCTAGAAACATCTTTACAAATAATAATTATTAACTTATTTACCTCAACGAGATGATATATGACGTATATTTTTTCGTAGTAAATAAAAATCTTACTTTTGAAAGAGATTCTTTTCATCAGCGTTAAGATGTACATCTCGATAGTCTCCCATAGAATGAACGATTCTGGTTTCACAGCCCAGTCTTTTAGGCTTGAAGCAGAACCATGGTTCTCCCGTGCGGACGTCAGTGAAATCACAAACTTGTAGGTTTGTGGGTCTTAAGCAGAAATTACAGTTCATTGTCTCAGATGTGCCATTTAGGCGGAAAATACTTTTGAAGTAAACCCTGTCTGGGTAATATTTGTTCATTCTTCTTACAACAGCAACAGCCTCACTGGGATGAAGAAAAGTAACCTTCAGAAAAAAAACACAAAAGTTGAATAAAAATGTTTTTTTGTTCATCGTTGTTCTTGTTTCACCCCCTCACCTGAACGAATGTAGTTCCCTTCCAGATCAAAGGAAACGATGCTGTGTAGGAGCCATTTTCATGATCGATAACGTGTCCAGGTACAGCAGCCTTCAGATCTATACTGTAGATCCGGGCTGCTAGGACATCACCTCCAGTTTTCTTGGGTTTTCGCAGGAAGTCCTTCATTGTGATTGTTACTTTCAGTTCATCACCAACACGCCACTGTTGTCCTCCATCTCTTCTGGTGATTCTAAATCTACTGCCGAGGACATCGGTGCCGTGCATACCAAGCAACAGCGGTGTTTGGGGCCAAGCTATGGATTTGAATATCTGTTGTTCCTCTTGAGTTTCTTCATCATTCAAGGGTTGAAATTTGCAAAAAGGAACTTCTGACGTAGAAATTCTTCCTGTGGATTCCAATGCAGTATTGTTTTTCTGCTGGCCGAGCTTCATTGGTGGTTGTTGATACCTGTTCATCTATAAAGAAAAATACGGATCAGAATCACATCCTTGTTTGAGGAGTAAAATATAAAGTGACAATGTCTCGTCTTCTCTCGCTCGGCAACAAACATTTGGATACAACTCAAGTTCTAGGCGCAAGGTTGAGCAGCAGTGTAGAAGTCTCCGCCTGCAGGTGGTACCAGTGTCAGCACGAGTCATTCCATCCTAGATTCCAGAGTCATTCCATCCTAGATTCCAATCAGTTGTAAAACTTACACCAGAAATCCACCAGTTCCAAAAAGCAGAAATCCAGTCATCATAACTCAAACTGAGTAGATGTCCTGCATCTCCTCCACGGAAAGAACCGACAGCCCATAATACTATCTCAACCAGCTAGGTTCACTCCCTGATCACCATCATGTGGATTACTTCATCTAACCTCCTCCTCCTGCTAGGACCGCCATCCTGGTTCACTCCCTGATCACCATCATGTGGATTACTTCATCTAACCTCCTCCTCCTGCTAGGACCCCCATCCTGGTTCACTCCCTGATCACCATCATGTGGATTACTTCATCTAACCTCCTCCTCCTGCTAGGACCCCCATCCTGGTTCACTCCCTGATCACCATCATGTGGATTACTTCATCTAACCTCCTCCTCCTGCTAGGACCCCCATCCTGGTTCACTCCCTGATCACCATCATGTGGATTACTTCATCTAACCTCCTTCTCCTGCTAGGACCCCCATCCTGGTTCACTCCCTGATCACCATCATGTGGATTACTTCATCTAACCTCCTCCTCCTGCTAGGACCCCCATCCTGATTCACTCCCTGATCACCATCATGTGGATTACTTCATCTAACCTCCTTCTCCTGCTAGGACCCCCATCCTGGTTCACTCCCTGATCACCATCATGTGGATTACTTCATCTAACCTCCTCCTCCTGCTAGGACCCCCATCCTGATTCACTCCCTGATCACCATCATGTGGATTACTTCATCTAACCTCCTTCTCCTGCTAGGACCCCCATCCTGGTTCACTCCCTGATCACCATCATGTGGATTACTTCATCTAACCTCCTCCTCCTGCTAGGACCCCCATCCTGATTCACTCCCTGATCACCATCATGTGGATTACTTCATCTAACCTCCTTCTCCTGCTAGGACCCCCATCCTGGTTCACTCCCTGATCACCAACTCCTCTACATAGATACATGCTCCCGGAATCTCAGATCATCGTCTCCCATCAAACTCACTGTGCCATTGCATGACCCCTGGATGACCCTTCCATACTGCGATCCAATCGGATCGCCTTATTATTCACGTGACCGTGTTGTTGTGTTGGGCGTAGAAATCTGACGCGAGGGCGAAAAACGTCTTTCCCAGTAAGAATAGCTTTCAGTGCCTCATGTTGCTCACGAAACTCTAAACGTCTAAATCCGCGAGAACAGACGATCTGTTCGATCAAGATACTAGTATTGCTAGGGTCGGCTTCCGCGTTGGCCATGTTCATGATGACGTGAAGCCCTGACGATGGGGCGGAGATAGCAGGGACCAATCAGCGAACGGAAGCGAGTCAAGAGATCCCAGACTGTTTTTTTAGGGTAGCGAGTGTAGGAGCCCCCAGGAGAAAGGATGACACCCAGGCTGGCTGGAACGGGGTTCACCATGGGGTTCGAAACCCATGTTAAAGGTTGCCCATTTTCTGTAGTTCACCTTTCAGAACCTCTTTTAACTTCTTTATTTGTCTTGTACTGTCCATTAATTAATGGTCTACTTTCAAACATACACACACACACACAACCCTGAGTTATTCAAAATATATAAAGCTTCTGAATTAAAAGGAGCCATTTTTTTTTAGAAAATTAAATGCTTTATACTCCGGAAAATACGTTATCATGCTGTATTTTGTTGAATTATCATTATTACTTTTAATATTTTATTATTATGCATATGTTTACAGGAGTCCTTGGAACACGGTCACAAACACAACTTTATGTATTTATACATTATAACACTGGTAAGAATACTTTGTTTAAGATTGTACTTTTGATCACCATCATGTGACTCTTATAAATAGGATTTTCTTACCTTAAAGAGTTGCATGTATCGTAACAGAAAGACTGCATTGATGATGGAAACAACTATTAAAACCCCAACAGTTGTTTTCTGCCATCTTTTCTCCTTCATGGTTCTGGAGACGGTGTTTCCTTCACATGACACCGTAAAGTTCTGACTCACAAGTTGATGCCCAGTGAAGAAGCTTCGCCTCGTCCTCACAAGGAGTCAGTCTGAAAATGAAGTTCATGACGAAGAAAATCATTGATATCGTGGTTGAAAAGGGTGTTTGTCAAAAGTGTTGGCAAACCTGAATGACGGACTGGTGACGTGTTTTATAGCTACATCTTTGTTATATTCTTAATCATTAACCCACCTCAGAGTTCCTCAAACATTCGAGAATAGTTGTTGTGTTTGTTGGTTGTTAAATAGTTTTTTTTGTTTGTTTGTTTTAGTGTTTTATCTCCATTTATGTATATTTCTATTGAAACATGTGTCCAACTTGAACTTAACCTTCCCATGTGGCAGTCATAGTTTTATACAGTTGTGTAACTATTTTTCTGTGGATACAACCAGCACTTGGACAGTTGAACAAATTGTACTTTGTGTTAGTTTGAAAATAAATGTTACTTTATTTGTTTATTTAAATTCATTGACAGTATGTGTGTTGTTTGTCTAACTGTTATTACAGGGCCATACAGGCTGTGAAGGACAGCAGTGATGTGGTGAATGGAGGGGGTTCGGGTTATGATGCGGGCAGCTGAATTCTGAACGGCGGCAGTATCAGGGGTTAGGGAGGGTCAGGGAGGGGCGGAGGCGGTTGATGTTACGCAAGTTGAAATAAGCAGACCGAGTGATGTTATTGATGTGGGATTGAAAGGATAGAGTGCTGTCAAGGATGACACCCAGACCCTTAACCTTAGGGGAGGGTGAAACAAAGGAGTTATCAATAGAAAGAGAAAAGCTGTTTGTTTTGGATAGAGTGGATTTCGTACCAATGAGGAGGATCTCGGTTTGCTATTGTTGAGTTTAAGGAAGTTTTGGGTGAACCAGGTTTTTATCTCAGAGATGCAATCGGTAAGGGAGGTGGGTGGGAGAGTGGACGAAGGTTTGCTGGAGAGGTAGAGCTGGGTGTCATCCGCATAACAGTGGAAATGAATATTGAATTTGCGGAAGATATTGCCGAGGGGAAGGAGGTAGATGATAAAGAGTAGGGGCCCCAGGACAGAGCCCTGGGGCACACCTGAAGTGACAGAGGAAGGGATGGATTTAAGGGACTTTAACTGAATGAACTGGGTGCGGCCAGAGAGGTAGGATGTGAACCATTTGAACGGAGTATGTGTGATGCCAATGGAAGACAGTCTATTGAGGAGGGTGGTGTGACAGATGGTGTCAAAGGCTGCACTCAGGTCAAGGAGGATGAGGATGGAGAGGAGACCAGAATCAACTGCCATGAGGAGATCATTTGTAATTTTAATGAGTGCCGTTTCAGTGCTGTGGAGTGGGAGGAAACCAGACTGGAACTGTTCATACAGGTTATTGTTGGATAAATGAGAATGGAGTTGAGAGGCGACTGTTTTTTCAAGGATTTTGGAGATGAAGGGAAGGTTCGATATAGGACGGAAGTTGTTGAAGTCGGAAGGGTCTGCACCAGGTTTTTTCAAGATTGGGGTTATGGCAGCAGCTTTGAAGTAATATTCATATTATAGTTCATAGTTCATTTTATAGTTTCTACTCCGTTCATGTTATAGTTTATACTCAGTTCATATTATAGTTTATACTCAGTTCATCTTATAGTTTATACTCAGTTCATCTTATAGTTTATACTCAGTTCATCTTATAGTTTATACTCAGTTCATCTTATAGTTTATACTCAGTTCATCTTATAGTTTACACTCAGTTCATCCAAAGTTTATACTCGGTTCATCTTATAGTTTATACTCAGTTCATCTTATAGTTTATAATCAGTTCATCCAAAGTTTATTCTCAGTTCATCTTATAGTTTATACACAGTTCATCTTATAGTTTATACTCAGTTCATCTTCTAGTTTATACTCAGTTCACCTTTTAGTTTATACTCAGTTCATCCAAAGCTTATTCTCAGTTCATCTTATAGTTTATACACAGTTCATCTTATAGTTTATACTCAGTTCATCTTATAATTTATACTCAGTTCACCTTTTAGTTTATACTCAGTTCATCCAAAGTTTATTCTCAGTTTATCTTATAGTTTATACACAGTTCATCTTATAGTTTATACTCAGTTCATCTTATAGTTTATACTCAGTTCATCTTCTAGTTTATACTCAGTTCATCTTCTAGTTTATACTCAGTTCACCTTTTAGTTTATACTCAGTTCATCATATAGTTTATACTCAGTTCATATTATCGTTTATACTCGGTTCATCCAAATTTTGTACTCAGTTCACCTTTTAGTTTATACTCAGTTCATATTGTAGTTTATAATCAGTTCATCTTATAGTTTATACTCAGTTAATATTATAGTTTATACTCAGTTCACATTATAGTTTATACTCAGTTCATATTATAGTTTATACTCAGTTCATCTTATAGTTTATACTCAGTTCATATTATAGTTTATACTCAGTTCATCTTATAGTTTATACTCAGTTCACCTTATAGTTTATACTCAGTTCATCTTATAGTTTATACTCAGTTCATCTTATAGTTTATACTCAGTTCATCTTATAGTTTATACTCGGTTCATCCAAAGTTTATACTCGGTTCATCTTATAGTTTATACTCAGTTCATCTTATAGTTTATACTCAGTTCATCTTATAGTTTATACTCAGTTCATCTTAAAGTTTAAACTCAGTTCATCTTATAGTTTATACTCGGTTCATCCAAAGTTTATACTCGGTTCATCTTATAGTTTATACTCAGTTCATCTTAAAGTTTAAACTCAGTTCATCTTATAGTTTATACTCGGTTCATCCAAAGTTTATACTCAGTTCATCTTATAGTTTATACTCGGTTCATCCAAAGTTTATACTCAGTTCATCTTCTAGTTTAAACTCAGTTCACCTTATAGTTTATACTCAGTTCATATAATAGTTTATACTCAGTTCATCTTCTAGTTTAAACTCAGTTCACCTTATAGTTTGTACTCAGTTCATCTTATAGTTTATACTCAGTTCATATTATAGTTTATACTCAGTTGACCTTATAGTTTATACTCAGTTCATCTTATAGTTTATACTCAGTTCATATTATAGTTTATACTCAGTTCATCTTATAGTTTATACTCAGTTCATCTTATAGTTTATACTCGGTTCATCTTATAGTTTATACTCAGTTCATCTTATAGTTTATACTCAGTTCATGTTATAGTTTATACTCAGTTCATCTTATAGTTTATAATCAGTTCATCCAAAGTTTATTCTCAGTTCATCTTATAGTTTATACACAGTTCATCTTCTAGTTTATACTCAGTTCATCTTCTAGTTTATACTCAGTTCACCTTTTAGTTTATACTCAGTTCATCCAAAGTTTATTCTCAGTTCATCTTATAGTTTATACTCAGTTCACCTTTTAGTTTATACTCAGTTCATCTTATAGTTTATACTCAGTTCATCTTATAGTTTATACTCGGTTCATCTTATAGTTTATACTCAGTTCATCTTATAGTTTATACTCAGTTCATGTTATAGTTTATACTCAGTTCATCTTATAGTTTATAATCAGTTCATCCAAAGTTTATTCTCAGTTCATCTTATAGTTTATACACAGTTCATCTTATAGTTTATACTCAGTTCATCTTATAGTTTATACTCAGTTCACCTTTTAGTTTATACTCAGTTCATCCAAAGTTGATTCTCAGTTCATCTTATAGTTTATACACAGTTCATCCTAAATTTATACTCAGTTCATCTTCTAGTTTATACTCAGTTCACCTTTTAGTTTATACTCAGTTCATCTTATAGTTTATACTCAGTTCACCTTATAGTTTATACTCAGTTCATCCAAAGTTTATTCTCAGTTCATCTTATAGTTTATACTCAGTTCATCTTATAGTTTATACTCAGTTCATCTTATAGTTTATACTCAGTTCATCTTATAGTTTATACTCAGTTCATCTTATAGTTTACACTCAGTTCATCCAAAGTTTATACTCGGTTCATCTTATAGTTTATACTCAGTTCATCTTATAGTTTATAATCAGTTCATCCAAAGTTTATTCTCAGTTCATCTTATAGTTTATACACAGTTCATCTTATAGTTTATACTCAGTTCATCTTCTAGTTTATACTCAGTTCACCTTTTAGTTTATACTCAGTTCATCTTATAGTTTATACACAGTTCATCTTATAGTTTATACTCAGTTCATCTTATAGTTTATACTCAGTTCACCTTTTAGTTTATACTCAGTTCATCCAAAGTTTATTCTCAGTTTATCTTATAGTTTATACACAGTTCATCTTATAGTTTATACTCAGTTCATCTTATAGTTTATACTCAGTTCATCTTCTAGTTTATACTCAGTTCATCTTCTAGTTTATACTCAGTTCACCTTTTAGTTTATACTCAGTTCATCATATAGTTTATACTCAGTTCATATTATCGTTTATACTCGGTTCATCCAAATTTTGTACTCAGTTCACCTTTTAGTTTATACTCAGTTCATATTGTAGTTTATACTCGGTTCATCTTATAGTTTATACTCAGTTCATCTTATAGTTTACACTCAGTTCATGTTATAGTTTATACTCAGTTCATCTTATAGTTTATAATCAGTTCATCCAAAGTTTATTCTCAGTTCATCTTATAGTTTATACACAGTTCATCTTATAGTTTATACTCAGTTCATCTTCTAGTTTATACTCAGTTCACCTTTTAGTTTATACTCAGTTCATCCAAAGTTTATTCTCAGTTCATCTTATAGTTTATACACAGTTCATCCTAAATTTATACTCAGTTCATCTTCTAGTTTATACTCAGTTCACCTTTTAGTTTATACTCAGTTCATCGTATAGTTTATACTCAGTTCCCCCTATAGTTTATACTCAGTTCATCCAAAGTTTATTCTCAGTTCACCTTTTAGTTTATACTCAGTTCATCGTATAGTTTATACTCAGTTCCCCCTATAGTTTATACTCAGTTCATCCAAAGTTTATTCTCAGTTCATCTTATAGTTTATACTCAGTTCACCTTTTAGTTTGTACTCAGTTCATCTTATAGTTTATACTCAGTTCATATTATAGTTTGTACTCAGTTCATCTTCTTATTTATACTCAGTTCATCTTATAGTTTATACTCAGTTCACCTTTTAGTTTGTACTGAGTTCATCTTATAGTTTATACTCAGTTCATATTATAGTTTATACTCAGTTGACCTTATAGTTTATACTCAGTTCATCTTATAGTTTATACTCAGTTCATATTATAGTTTATACTCAGTTCATCTTATAGTTTATACTCAGTTCATCTTATAGTTTATACTCGGTTCATCTTATAGTTTATACTCAGTTCATCTTATAGTTTATACTCAGTTCATGTTATAGTTTATACTCAGTTCATCTTATAGTTTATAATCAGTTCATCCAAAGTTTATTCTCAGTTCATCTTATAGTTTATACACAGTTCATCTTATAGTTTATACTCAGTTCATCTTCTAGTTTATACTCAGTTCACCTTTTAGTTTATACTCAGTTCATCCAAAGTTTATTCTCAGTTCATCTTATAGTTTATACACAGTTCATCCTAAATTTATACTCAGTTCATCTTCTAGTTTATACTCAGTTCACCTTTTAGTTTATACTCAGTTCATCTTATAGTTTATACTCAGTTCATCTTATAGTTTATACTCGGTTCATCTTATAGTTTATACTCAGTTCATCTTATAGTTTATACTCAGTTCATGTTATAGTTTATACTCAGTTCATCTTATAGTTTATAATCAGTTCATCCAAAGTTTATTCTCAGTTCATCTTATAGTTTATACACAGTTCATCTTATAGTTTATACTCAGTTCATCTTCTAGTTTATACTCAGTTCACCTTTTAGTTTATACTCAGTTCATCCAAAGTTTATTCTCAGTTCATCTTATAGTTTATACTCAGTTCATCCTAAATTTATACTCAGTTCATCTTCTAGTTTATACTCAGTTCACCTTTTAGTTTATACTCAGTTCATCTTATAGTTTATACTCAGTTCACCTTATAGTTTATACTCAGTTCATCCAAAGTTTATTCTCAGTTCATCTTATAGTTTATACTCAGTTCACCTTTTAGTTTGTACTCAGTTCATCTTATAGTTTATACTCAGTTCATATTATAGTTTGTACTCAGTTCATCTTCTAATTTATACTCAGTTCATCTTATAGTTTATACTCAGTTCATATTATAGTTTATACTCAGTTCATCTTCTAGTTTATACTCAGTTCACCTTTTAGTTTGTACTCAGTTCATCTTATAGTTTATGCTCAGTTCATCTTCTAGTTTATACTCAGTTCAATGGTTAGTTTGTACTCAGTTCATCTTATAGTTTATACTCAGTTCATATTATAGTTTATACTCAGTTCATCTTCTAATTTATACTCAGTTCATCTTATAGTTTATACTCAGTTCATATTATAGTTTATACTCAGTTCACATTATAGTTTATACTCAGTTCATATTATAGTTTATACTCAGTTCATATAGTTTATACTCAGTTCATGTTATAGTTTATACTCAGTTCATCTTATAGTTTATACTCAGTTCACCTTATAGTTTATACTCAGTTTACCTTATAGTTTATGCTCAGTTCATCTTATAGTTTATACTCAGTTCATATTATAGTTTATACTCAGTTAAGATTATAGTTTATACTCCGTTCATATTATAGTTTATACTCAGTTCATCTTATAGTTTATACTGAGTTCATATTATAGTTTATACTCAGTTCATCTTATAGTTTATACTAAGTTCATATTATAGTTTATACTCAGTTCATCTTATAGTTTATACTCAGTTCATATTATAGTTTATACTCAGTTCATCTTATAGTTTATACTCAGTTCATATAATAGTTTATACTCAGTTCACATTATAGTTTATACTCAGTTCATATTATAGTTTATACTCAGTTCATATAGTTTATACTCAGTTCATGTTATAGTTTATACTCAGTTCATGTTATAGTTTATACTCAGTTCACCTTATAGTTTATACTCAGTTCATCTTATAGTTTATGCTCAGTTCATCTTATAGTTTATACTCAGTTCATTTTATAGTTTATACTCAGTTCATATTATAGTTTATACTCAGTTCATATTATAGTTTATACTCAGTTCATATTATAGTTTATACTCAGTTCATATTATAGTTTATACTCAGTTCATATTATAGTTTATACTCAGTTCATATTATAGTTTATACTCAGTTCATATTATAGTTTATACTCAGTTCATCCAAATATTATACTCGGTTCATCTTATAGTTTATACTCATTTCACATTATCGTTTATACTCAGTTCATATTATAGTTTATACTCAGTTCATATTATAGTTTATACTCAGTTCATATTATAGTTTATACTCAGTTCATATTATAGTTTATACTCAGTTCATCTTATAGTTTATACTAAGTTCATATTATAGTCTATACTCAGTTCATCTTATAGTTTATACTCAGTTCATATTATAGTTTATACTCAGTTCATCTTATAGTTTATACTCAGTTCATATTATAGTTTATACTCAGTTCATATTATAGTTTATAGTCAGTTAATCTTATAGTTTATACTCAGTTCATATTATAGTTTATACTCAGTTCATATTATAGTTTATACTCAGTTCATATTATAGTTTATACTCAGTTCATCTTTTAGTTTATACTAAGTTCATATTATAGTTTATACTCAGTTCATCTTATAGTTTATACTCAGTTCATGTTATAGTTTATACTCGGTTCACCTTATAGTTTATCCTCAGTTCATCTTATAGTTAATACTCAGTTCATCTTATAGTTTATACTCAGTTCATATTATAGTTCATACTCAGTTCATATTATAGTTTATACTCAGTTCATCTTTTAGTTTATACTAAGTTCATATTATAGTTTATACTCAGTTCATATTATAGTTTATACTCAGTTCATATTATAGTTTATACTCAGTTCATCTTTTAGTTTATACTAAGTTCATATTATAGTTTATACTCAGTTCATCTTATAGGTTATACTCAGTTCATATTTTAGTTTATACTCAGTTCATCTTATGGTTTATACTCGGTTCATCTTATAGTTTATACTCAGTTCATCTCATAGTTTATACTCGGTTCATATTATAGTTTATACTCAGTTCATAATTTGGTTTATACTCAGTTCATATTATAGTTTATACTCAGTTCATATTATAGTTTATACTCAGTTCATCTTATAGTTTATACTAAGTTCATATTATAGTTTATACTCAGTTCATCTTATAGTTTATACTCAGTTCATGTTATAGTTTATACTCGGTTCACCTTATAGTTTATCCTCAGTTCATCTTATAGTTAATACTCAGTTCATCTTATAGTTTATACTCAGTTCATATTTTAGTTTATACTCAGTTCATCTTATGGTTTATACTCGGTTCATCTTATAGTTTATACTCAGTTCATCTTATAGTTTAAACTCGGTTCATATTATAGTTTATACTCAGTTCATAATTTGGTTTATACTCGGTTCATCTTATAGTTTATACTCAGTTCACCTTATAGTTTATACTCAGTTCATCTTATAGTTTATACTCAGTTCACCTTATAGTTTATACTCAGTTCATATTATAGTTTATACTCAGTTCATATTATAGTTTATACTCAGTTCATTTTATAGTTTATACTCAGTTCATGATATAGTTTATACTCAGTTCATATTATAGTTTATACTCAGTTAATATTATAGTTTATACTCAGTTCATATTATAGTTTATACTCAGTTCATATTATAGTTTATACTCAGTTCACCTTATAGTTTATACTCAGTTCATCTTATAGTTTATACTCAGTTCATCTTATAGTTTATACTCAGTTCACCTTATAGTTTATACTCAGTTCATATTATCGTTTATACTCAGTTCATCTTATAGTTTATACTCAGTTAATCTTATAGTTTATACTCAGTTCACCTTATAGTTTATACTCAGTTCATCTTATAGTTTATACTGAGTTCATCTTATAGTTTATACTCAGTTCATCTTATAGTTTATGCTCAGTTCATCTTATAGTTAATACTAAGTTCATCTTATAGTTTATACTCAGTTCATCTTATAGTTTAAGCTCAGTTCATATTTTAGTTTATACTCAGTTCATAATATAGTTTATACTGAGTTCATCTTATAGTTTATAATCAGTTCATCTTATAGTTTATACTCAGTTTATATTTTAGTTTATACTCAGTTCATATTATAGTTTTTACTCAGTTCACCTTATAGTTTATACTCAGTTCATATTATAGTTTATACTCAGTTCACCTTATAGTTTATACTCAGTTCATATTATAGTTTATACTCAGTTCATCTTATAGTTTATACTCAGTTTATCTTATAGTTTATACTCAGTTCATCTTATAGTTAATACTCAGTTCATCTTATAGTTTATACTCAGTTCATATTATAGTTTATACTCAGTTCATCTTATAGTTTATACTCAGTTCATATTATAGTTTATACTCAGTTCATATTATAGTTTATACTCAGTTCATCTTATAGTTTATACTCAGTTCATATTATAGTTTATACTCAGTTCATCTTATAGTTTATACTCAGTTCACCTTATAGTTTATACTCAGTTCATATTATAGTTTATACTCAGTTCATCTTATAGTTTATACTCAGTTTATCTTATAGTTTATACTCAGTTCATCTTATAGTTAATACTCAGTTCATCTTATAGTTTATACTCAGTTCATATTATAGTTTATACTCAGTTCATCTTATAGTTTATACTCAGTTCATATTATAGTTTATACTCAGTTCATATTATCGTTTATACTCAGTTCATCTTATAGTTTATAGTCAGTTCATATTGTAGTTCATACTCAGTTCCTCTTATAGTTTATACTCTGTTCATAATATAGTTTATACTCAGTTCATATTATAGTTTATACTCAGTTCATATTATAGTTTATACTCAGTTCATATTATAGTTTATACTCAGTTCATCTTATAGTTTATACTAAGTTCATATTATAGTTTATACTCAGTTCATCTTATAGTTTATACTCAGTTCATGTTATAGTTTATACTCGGTTCACCTTATAGTTTATCCTCAGTTCATCTTATAGTTAATTCTCAGTTCATCTTATAGTTTATACTCAGTTCATATTTTAGTTTATACTCAGTTCATCTTATGGTTTATACTCGGTTCATCTTATAGTTTATACTCAGTTCATCTTATAGTTTATACTCGGTTCATATTATAGTTTATACTGAGTTCATCTTATAGTTTATAATCAGTTCATCTTATAGTTTATACTCAGTTTATGTTTTAGTTTATACTCAGTTCATAAAATAGTTTATACTCAGTTCATATTATAGTTTATACTCAGTTAATATTATAGTTTATACTCAGTTCATATTATAGTTTATACTCAGTTCATCTTATAGTTTATACTCGGTTCATCTTCTTGTTTGTCCTCGGTTCATATTATAGTTTATACACAGTTCACCTTATAGTTTATACTCAGTTCATCTTATAGTTTATACTCAGTTCACCTTATAGTTTATACTCAGTTCATATTATAGTTTATACTCAGTTCATCTTATAGTTTATACTCAGTTAATCTTATAGTTTATACTCAGTTCATCTTATAGTTTATACTCAGTTCATCTTATAGTTTATACTCAGTTCATCTTATAGTTAATACTCAGTTCATCTTATAGTTTATTCTCAGTTCATATTATAGTTTATACTCAGTTCATCTTATAGTTTAAGCTCAGTTCATATTTTAGTTTATACTCAGTTCATAATATAGTTTATACTGAGTTCATCTTATAGTTTATAATCAGTTCATCTTATAGTTTATACTCAGTTTATGTTTTAGTTTATACTCAGTTCACCTTATAGTTTATACTCAGTTCATATTATAGTTTATACTCAGTTCACCTTATAGTTTATACTCAGTTCATATTATAGTTTATACTCAGTTGATCTTATAGTTTATACTCAGTTTATCTTATAGTTTATACTCAGTTCATCTTATAGTTAATACTCAGTTCATCTTATAGTTTATACTCAGTTCATATTATAGTTTATACTCAGTTCATCTTATAGTTTATACTCAGTTCATATTTTAGTTTATACTCAGTTCATCTTATAGTTTATACTCAGTTCATATTATAGTTTATACTCAGTTCATCTTATAGTTTATACTCAGTTCATATTTTAGTTTATACTCAGTTCCTCTTATAGTTTATACTCTGTTCATAATATAGTTTATACTCGGTTCATATTATAGTTTATACTCAGTTCACCTTATAGTTTATACTCAGTTCATCTTATAGTTTATACTCAGTTCATCTTATAGTTTATACTCAGTTCATATTTTAGTTTATACTCAGTTCATCTTATAGTTTATACTCAGTTCATATTGTAGTTCATACTCAGTTCCTCTTATAGTTTATACTCTGTTCATAATATAGTTTATACTCAGTTCACTTTATTGTTTATACTCAGTTCATCTTATAGTTTATACTCAGTTCACCTTATAGTTTATACTCAGTTCATATTGTAGTTTATACTCAGTTCATCTTCTAGTTTATACTCAGTTCATATTTTAGTTTATACTCAGTTCACCTTATAGTTTATACTCAGTTCATGTTCTAGTTTATACTCAGTTCATCTTATAGTTTATACTCAGTTCATATTTTAGTTTATACTCAGTTCATAATATAGTTTATACTCAGTTCATCTTATAGTTTATACTCAGTTCATCTTATAGTTTATACTCAGTTCACCTTATAGTTTATACTCAGTTCATCTTATAGTTTATACTCAGTTCACCTTATAGTTTATATTCAGTTCATCTTATAGTTTATACTCAGTTCATATTACAGTTTATACTCAGTTCACCTTATAGTTTATACTCAGTTCATCTTATAGTTTATACTCAGTTTATCTTATAGTTTATACTCAGTTCATCTTATAGTTAATACTCAGTTCATCTTATAGTTTATACTCAGTTCATATTATAGTTTATACTCAGTTCATCTTATAGTTTATACTCAGTTCATATTATAGTTTATACTCAGTTCATATTATCGTTTATACTCAGTTCATCTTATAGTTTATACTCAGTTCATATTGTAGTTCATACTCAGTTCCTCTTATAGTTTATACTCTGTTCATAATATAGTTTATACTCAGTTCATATTATAGTTTATACTCAGTTCATATTATAGTTTATACTCAGTTCATATTATAGTTTATACTCAGTTCATCTTATAGTTTATACTAAGTTCATATTATAGTTTATACTCAGTTCATCTTATAGTTTATACTCAGTTCATCTTATAGTTAATTCTCAGTTCATCTTATAGTTTATACTCAGTTCATATTTTAGTTTATACTCAGTTCATCTTATGGTTTATACTCGGTTCATCTTATAGTTTATACTCAGTTCATCTTATAGTTTATACTCTGTTCATATTATAGTTTATACTCAGTTCATAATTTGGTTTATACTCGGTTCATCTTATAGTTTATACTCAGTTCACCTTATAGTTTATACTCAGTTCATCTTATAGTTTATACTCAGTTCACCTTATAGTTTATACTCAGTTCATATTATCGTTTATACTCAGTTCATCTTGTAGTTTATACTCAGTTAATCTTATAGTTTATACTCAGTTCACCTTATAGTTTATACTCAGTTCATCTTATAGTTTATACTCAGTTCATCTTATAGTTTATACTCAGTTCATCTTATAGTTTATACTCAGTTCATCTTATAGTTAATACTCAGTTCATCTTATAGTTTATACTCAGTTCATATTATAGTTTATACTCAGTTCATCTTATAGTTTAAGCTCAGTTCATATTTTAGTTTATACTCAGTTCATAATATAGTTTATACTGAGTTCATCTTATAGTTTATAATCAGTTCATCTTATAGTTTGTACTCAGTTTATGTTTTAGTTTATACTCAGTTCATAAAATAGTTTATACTCAGTTCATATTATAGTTTATACTCAGTTAATATTATAGTTTATACTCAGTTCATATTATAGTTTATACTCAGTTCATCTTATAGTTTATACTCGGTTCATCTTCTTGTTTGTCCTCGGTTCATATTATAGTTTATACACAGTTCACCTTATAGTTTATACTCAGTTCATCTTATAGTTTATACTCAGTTCACCTTATAGTTTATACTCAGTTCAATATTATAGTTTATACTCAGTTAATCTTATAGTTTATACTCAGTTAATCTTATAGTTTATACTCAGTTCACCTTATAGTTTATACTCAGTTCATCTTATAGTTTATACTCAGTTCATCTTAAAGTTTATACTCAGTTCATCTTATAGTTTATACTCAGTTCATCTTATAGTTAATACTCAGTTCATCTTATAGTTTATTCTCAGTTCATATTATAGTTTATACTCAGTTCATCTTATAGTTTAAGCTCAGTTCATATTTTAGTTTATACTCAGTTCATAATATAGTTTATACTGAGTTCATCTCATAGTTTATAATCAGTTCATCTTATAGTTTATACTCAGTTTATGTTTTAGTTTATACTCAGTTCACCTTATAGTTTATACTCAGTTCATATTATAGTTTATACTCAGTTCACCTTATAGTTTATACTCAGTTCATATTATAGTTTATACTCAGTTGATCTTATAGTTTATACTCAGTTTATCTTATAGTTTATACTCAGTTCATCTTATAGTTAATACTCAGTTCATCTTATAGTTTATACTCAGTTCATATTATAGTTTATACTCAGTTCATCTTATAGTTTATACTCAGTTCATATTTTAGTTTATACTCAGTTCATCTTATAGTTTATACTCAGTTCATATTATAGTTTATACTCAGTTCATCTTAAAGTTTATACTCAGTTCATATTTTAGTTTATACTCAGTTCCTCTTATAGTTTATACTCTGTTCATAATATAGTTTATACTCGGTTCATATTATAGTTTATACTCAGTTCACCTTATAGTTTATACTCAGTTCATCTTATAGTTTATACTCAGTTCATCTTATAGTTTATACTCAGTTCATATTTTAGTTTATACTCAGTTCATCTTATAGTTTATACTCAGTTCATATTGTAGTTCATACTCAGTTCCTCTTATAGTTTATACTCTGTTCATAATATAGTTTATACTCAGTTCACTTTATTGTTTATACTCAGTTCATCTTATAGTTTATTCTCAGTTCACCTTATAGTTTATACTCAGTTCATATTGTAGTTTATACTCAGTTCATCTTCTAGTTTATACTCAGTTCATATTTTAGTTTATACTCAGTTCACCTTATAGTTTATACTCAGTTCATGTTCTAGTTTATACTCAGTTCATCTTATAGTTTATACTCAGTTCATATTTTAGTTTATACTCAGTTCATAATATAGTTTATACTCAGTTCATCTTATAGTTTATACTCAGTTCATCTTATAGTTTATACTCAGTTCATCTTATAGTTTATACTCAGTTCACCTTATAGTTTATACTCAGTTCATCTTATAGTTTATACTCAGTTCACCTTATAGTTTATATTCAGTTCATCTTATAGTTTATACTCAGTTCATATTACAGTTTATACTCAGTTCACCTTATAGTTTATACTCAGTTCATCTTATAGTTTATACTCAGTTAAACTTATAGTTTATACTCAGTTCACTTTATTGTTTATACTCAGTTCATCTTATAGTTTATACTCAGTTCACCTTATAGTTTATACTCAGTTCATATTATAGTTTATACTCAGTTCATCTTATAGTTTATACTCAGTTCATATTTTAGTTTATACTCAATTCACCTTATAGTTTATTCTTAGTTCATATTATAGTTTATACTCAGTTCATCTTATAGTTTATACTCAGTTCATATTTTAGCTTATACTCAGTTCATAATATAGTTTATACTCAGTTCATCTTATAGTTTATACTCAGTTCATCTTAAAGTTTATACTCAGTTCATCTTATAGTTTATACTCAGTTCACCTTATAGTTTATTCTCAGTTCATCTTATAGTTTATACTCAGTTCATCTCATAGTTTATACTCAGTTCATATTATAGTTTATACTCAGTTCATCTGTTAGTTTATACTCAGTTCATAATATGGTTTATACTCAGTTCATATTATAGTTTATACTCAGTTCATCTTATAGTTTATACTCAGTTAATCTTATAGTTTATACTCAGTTCACTTTATTGTTTATACTCAGTTCATCTTATAGTTTATACTCAGTTCACCTTATAGTTTATACTCAGTTCATATTATAGTTTATACTCAGTTCATCTTATAGTTTATACTCAGTTCATATTTTAGCTTATACTCAGTTCATAGTATAGTTTATACTCAGTTCATCTTATAGTTTATACTCAGTTCATCTTGTAGTTTATACTCAGTTCATCTTATAGTTTATACTCAGTTCATCTTGTAGTTTATACTCAGTTCATATTTTAGCTTATACTCAGTTCATAATATAGTTTATACTCAGTTCATCTTATAGTTTATACTCAGTTCATCTTAAAGTTTATACTCAGTTCATCTTATAGTTTATACTCAGTTCATCTTAAAGTTTATACTCAGTTCATCTTATAGTTTATACTCAGTTCATCTTATAGTTTATACTAAGTTCATCTTATAGTTTATACTCAGTTCATATTATAGTTTATACTCAGTTCATCTTATAGTTTATACTCAGTTCATAATATGGTTTATACTCAGTTCATATTATAGTTTATACTCAGTTCACCATATAGTTTATACTCAGTTCATCTTATAGTTTATACTCAGTTAATCGTATAGTTTATACTCAGTTCACTTTATTGTTTATACTCAGTTCATCTTATAGTTTATACTCAGTTAACCTTATAGTTTATACTCAGTTCATATTATAGTTTATACTCAGTTCATCTTATAGTTAATACTCAGTTCATATTTTAGTTTATACTCAGTTCACCTTATAGTGTATACTTAGTTCATATTATAGTTTATACTCAGTTCATCTTATAGTTTATACTCAGTTCATATTTTAGCTTATACTCAGTTCATAATATAGTTTATACTCAGTTCATCTTATAGTTTATACTCAGTTCATCTTAAAGTTTATACTCAGTTCATCTTATAGTTTATACTCAGTTCATCTTATAGTTTATACTCAGTTCATCTTATAGTTTATACTCAGTTCATATTATAGTTTATACTCAGTTCATCTTATAGTTTATACTCAGTTCATAATATAGTTTATACTCAGTTCACCTTATAGTTTATACTCAGTTCATCTTATAGTTTATACTCAGTTCATCTTATAGTTTATACTCAGTTCATCTTATAGTTTATACTCAGTTCATCTTATAGTTAATACTCAGTTCATCTTATAGTTTATACTCAGTTCATATTATAGTTTATACTCAGTTCATCTTATCGTTTAAGCTCAGTTCATATTTTAGTTTATACTCAGTTCATAATATAGTTTTTACTGAGTTCATCTTATAGTTTATAATCAGTTCATCTTATAGTTTATACTCAGTTTATATTTTAGTTTATACTCAGTTCATATTATAGTTTATACTCAGTTCACCTTATAGTTTATACTCAGTTCATATTATAGTTTATACTCAGTTCACCTTATAGTTTATACTCAGTTCATATTATAGTTTATACTCAGTTCATCTTATAGTTTATACTCAGTTTATCTTATAGTTTATACTCAGTTCATATTATAGTTAATACTCAGTTCATCTTATAGTTTATACTCAGTTCATATTATAGTTTATACTCAGTTCATCTTATAGTTTGTACTCAGTTCACATTATAGTTTATACTCAGTTCATCTTATAGTTTACACTCAGTTCATATTGTAGTTCATACTCAGTTCCTCTTATAGTTTATACTCTGTTCATAATATAGTTTATACTCAGTTCATCTTATAGTTTACACTCAGTTCATATTATAGTTCATACTCAGTTCCTCTTATAGTTTATACTCAGTTCATATTATAGTTTATACTCAGTTCATCTTATAGTTTACACTCAGTTCATATTGTAGTTCATACTCAGTTCCTCTTATAGTTTATACTCTGTTCATAATATAGTTTATACTCAGTTCATATTATAGTTTATACTCAGTTCATCTTCTAGTTTATACTCGGTTCATCTTCTAGTTTATACTCGGTTCATATTATAGTTTATACTCAGTTCACCTTATAGTTTATTCTCAGTTCATCTTATAGTTTATACTCAGTTCATCTCATAGTTTATACTCAGTTCATATTATAGTTTATACTCAGTTCATCTGTTAGTTTATACTCAGTTCATAATATGGTTTATACTCAGTTCATATTATAGTTTATACTCAGTTCATCTTATAGTTTATACTCAGTTAATCTTATAGTTTATACTCAGTTCACTTTATTGTTTATACTCAGTTCATGTTATAGTTTATACTCAGTTCACCTTATAGTTTATACTCAGTTCATATTATAGTTTATATTCAGTTCATCTTATAGTTTATACTCAGTTCATATTATAGTTTATACTCAGTTCATCTTATAGTTTATACTCAGTTCATAATATAGTTTATACTCAGTTCACCTTATAGTTTATACTCAGTTCATCTTATAGTTAATACTCAGTTCATCTTATAGTTTATACTCAGTTCACCTTATAGTTTATACTCAGTTCATCTTATAGTTAATACTCAGTTCATCTTATAGTTAATACTCAGTTCATCTTATAGTTTATACTCAGTTCACCTTATACTTTATACTCAGTTCATATTATAGTTTATACTCAGTTCATCTAATAGTTTATACTCAGTTCTTATTATAGTTTATACTCAGTTCATATTATAGTTTATACTCAGTTCATCTTATAGTTTATACTCAGTTCACCTTATAGTTTATACTCAGTTCATAATATAGTTTATACTCAAAAGTTGAAACAAAAGGCAGAAGCAGGAACCAGATTATATCCACAACAAGGTCTCGTTCAAGAAACCTATCCTTTGCTGTCATGCTGCTCCCCCAGCAGACCACACTGTTGAAGATGGCAGAGGCCACTACTGAGTCATAGAACTTCAGGAGTGGCCCCCGGACACCAAACGACCTCAACCTCCGGAGCAGGTAGATTCTACTCCGCCCTTTTTTAAAAAGAGCAGCAGTGTTATCCACCCAGTCCAGGCGGTTGTTGAGGTGAACACCCAGGAACTTGTAAGACGTGACAATCTCAATGTCCTGTCCCTGGATGTTCAGTGGTGAGGGGGAGATGGAGGGACACCGCCGGAAATCCACAATTAACTCCTTAGTTTTGTTGGAACTGGAGGTGGTTTTCCAGGCACCAGTCAACTAAGTCCTGGACAAGTCCCCGGTACGACCCATCATCCCCGTCCTTAATGAGGCCGACGATGGCGGAGTCGTCCGAGAACTTTTGCAGAAGACTGGTGGGAGACAGGTGTTGGAAGTCTGCAGTGTACAGTGAAAAGAGGAACGGTGCCAACACCGTTACCTGGGGGACCCCTACACTGCACAGTACAGTCTTTGAAACACCATCCCGGGTCCTCACGAACTGTGGACGGTTGGTGAGGTAGTCCACAATCCAGTCCGTGAGGTGAGTGTCCGCTCCAGACAGCTCCAGCTTGTCCCTCAAGATGTTCGACCTGATGGTATTGAAAGCACTGCTTAGATCCAGGAAAAGGATCCTCACAGTGCTTCCAGGCGACTCCAGGTGAGAAAGTGCTCGGTGGAGAAGGAAGATGATGGCGTCCTCCACGCCGATGTCAGGTTGGTAGGCAAACTGCAACGGATCCATGGAGGAGCGCACCAGAGGACTCAGGTAACTAAGGACCAGCCGCTCCAGAGCCTTCATAAGGTGGGATGTCAAGGCCACAGGTCTGTAGCAGCTGGGATCCTGAAGTAAGGACCAGCCGCTCCAGAGCCTTCATAAGGTGGGATGTCAAGGCCACAGGTCTGTAGCAGCTGGGATCCTGAAGTAAGGACCAGCCGCTCCAGAGCCTTCATAAGGTGGGATGTCAAGGCCACAGGTCTGTAGCAGCTGGGATCCTGAAGTTATGCAAACAGATTGACAGAAATATGATGAGGCTTCAATCCTTAGGGTGCTGAGTCTACGGCACCGGTACCACACAGGACGTCTTCCACAGTAGTGGAACTCTTCCCAGGGTCAAGCTCATGTTGAACAGAAGTCCAACAATTTCACTTAACTGGTCAGAGCACGTCCTGAGTACTTTGCCACCGATGCCGTCTGGTCCCGGGGCCTTTGTTGTCCTGGTTCTCCTGAGCTGATTTCTCACCTGGAGAGGTGTCAGGGACAAGCTTGGGTGGGGGGGCATTGTCCCCTGTGGAGTCAGCGGGGGGGCTGAAACAATACAAGCTCGGGGGGGAGGAGAAGGTAAATGAAGAGGTGTGAATGGTGTAGAAGACGGGGGGGGGGGGAGCCGACACCTCAAACCTTGAAAAATAACCGTTTAAGTTGTCAGCCCAATTCTGATCCCCCGCCGCTACAGAGAGCCTGGTCTGATGTCCGGATATGGATTTCAAACCTCTCCAGACATCTCTGGTGTTGCTATTGGCCAGACTCTCTTCGATCTTCCTCCTGTACCTCTCCTTTCCCTCCCTGATCTTTCTTCTCAGCTCCTTCTGGACTGCCATCAGATCCTCTTTGTTTCCTGACCTAAAGACTCTCCTCTTCTCCTTTAAGAGAGCCTTTATATCAGGATTAATCCAGGGTTTGTTGTTGGAGAAGCATCGTACAGTTTTGGTTTGTACAATGCTCTCCACACAGAAGTTGATGTAGTCCGTGACACATGTAGTTAGACTGTCAATATCCTCCTTGTGGGACTCACTGAAGATGCTCCAGTCCGTGGTCTCAAAGCAGACCTTCAGATCTTCCTCAGCGTCTTCAGACCACTTCTTGACCGAGCGAGTCACTGCTGGTTGCCTGCTCACAAGTGGCTTGTAAACAGGTAGGAGATGGACCAGACAGTGGTCAGCTCGTCCCAAAGGAGGAAGGGGGGATGATAAATAAGCGTCTTTAGTGGACAGTTTGATTCACTGTTTCACTGGTCATTGTGTTGAAATACTGGATCAAGTGGCACCTGTTAAACCTGAAAATTCAGAAAAAACGGTGCCCTTGGACAAATGAAGATCTCCTGAGTCTGAAGAGACTGTGTCGAAAGACTGAGCGTCTCTGGAAGTCTACTAAACTTGAGGTGCATAGACTTCACCTCAGGGATCTGATGACTTCTTACAATGAGATGGTAGAAACTGCTAGATCTGATTACATCAGAAAACTGGTAGCAGCAAATAGGAAAAACCCCAAAGTTTTGTTTGACACAATTAATTCTCTTGTGTCTCCTGCTCCTCAAATCACGCCTGTCTTCTGTGAAGCTGACAGCAACGCATTGTTGAGATTTTTCATTGAACCCCTACTGTCTCTGAGCCCATCTCCTCCTCTTGGTCCTCCTTCACTGCTGTATCTTTGGGTGAAATTTCAGCACTAGTGAACAAGATGAAACCATCCTCTTGCTCAGATGACGTCCTTCCTTGTAGGCTTTTTATCAAAGTATTTGATGTAATTGGCCCCTGGGTTACCAATATGGTGAACCTCTCCCTTTCCACAGGGGTTTTTCCCAATGCATTTAAACATGCCATTGTGGAGCCTCTGCTCAAAAAACCAGGCTTAGACCCAACTGACCTCAGTAATTTCAGGCCTATTTCTAAGCTCCCTTTCTTGTCCAAGATCTTGGAGAAGGTGGTGTCTGAGCAGCTGTCTTTGTTCCTGGATCAGAGCGACATCCATGAGAAGTTTCAGTCTGGCTTCCGTAAACATCACTCTACGGAGACAGCTTTATTGAAAGTGTCCAGTGACATCATGATGTCGGCTGACTCGGGTAAATCCACTGTTCTGGTTCTCTTGGATCTGTTCTCAGCCTTTGACACAGTTGATCACCAGATCCTGCTGAGAAGACTAAGGGATGAAGTGGGACTGTCTGGGTCTGTGTTAGAATGGTTCTCATCTTACCTTTCTGGGCGCAGTTTTAGTGTATCTGCCAATCAAATGAGGTCTGAATCGGCAGATATGTTGTGGGGAGTCCCTCAAGGTTCTGTTCTGGGTCCTTTATTGTTTTTGCTGTACTTGATTCCCCTCGGTAAAATCATTCAGAGATTTCCAGATGTTTCTTATCACATTTTTGCTGATGACATCCAGCTCTACTGCTCTTTTGACCCAACTGAGCCCCAAAGGCTGAACAGCTTAGTCAATTGTTTGCTAGAAATCAAACAATGGCTGAGTGAAAACACTTTACAGCTAAATGTGGACAAAACTGAAACTCTGGTGATTCCTCCTGATGATAAGATTCCAGGGTTGAGTCAGTACTTGGGTGACTTAGGTCAGTCTGTCAAACTGAGCCTGAGAAACCTGGGTGTTGTATTTGATAAAGACATGTCTCTTGTTCAACACTGCAGAAAACTGACCAGAAACTGTTTCCTTCAACTGAGAAAAATCTCTAAACTTAGGAAAATGCTGTCACAACATGATCTGGAGCTTGTAATCCATGCGTTTGTTTCTTCTCGTCTGGACTATTGTAACAGTTTGTTTTCATGTCTTAACAAGAAGGATCGTCTCGCCTGCAGTTCATACTAAACTCTGCAGCCAGAATTCTAACCCGCTCTAGTAGAAGAACTCACATTTCTCCTTCAAACTCTTCACTGGCTTCCAGTTTCTTTCAGGATAAACTTTAAAATTCTGGTTCTTACTTTCAGATCTATTCATGGTCAGGCTCCTCCTTCCATCACTGATCTGATCCAGCCTTACACCCCAGCTCGGGCTCTGAGGTCTGTGGATCAGAATCTACTTATGGTTCCACGCACACGGCTCAGGACCAGAGGAGAGAAATCTTTTCAGGCTGTTGCTCCTAAGCTTTGGAACGATCTTCCTCTCTCTTTGCGCTTGATGGAGTCTACTGACTCCTTTAAGAAACACCTTAAGACGTTTCTATTTGTTCAGGCTTTTCCTTGAATTTCTCGAACTCCTGTGTTGTTCTCATTATTATCTTGATCTTTAAAGTATGTACTTTTTTGAGTATTGTTTTTAATGTCTAAGCGCTTTGTGACCCTGGTCTCGAAAAGCGCTATATAAATAAATATTACTTACTTACTTACTTACTTTAGTGTTCGCATAAAAAAGGTCCAATGTGTTATTGTCCCTGGTGGCACAAGTGACGTACTGCGTGAATTTGGGCAGACAGGAAGAGAGAGATGCCTGATTAAAATCACGGGAGATGATAAAGAGGGCCTGAGGGCTCTGAGTCTGTAACCCGTTCACTACTCCAGTGATGACGTCACATGCTGCCTCCGCGCTCGCCGACGGTGGAATGTACACAAGCACCGCGACATCATGTGAAAACTCCCGTGGCAAGTAGAAGGGTCTCAGACTCAGCGCCAAAAGTTCAATGTCAGGAGAGCAGTGTTGATCCTTTAGAGTGACGTGCCTGGAAAGGCACCACTTCTCATTAACGAACACTGCCAGTCCTCCGCCCTTTCTCTTCCCACTCATCTCCGTCCGGTCCGCGCGCAATAAACAGAATCCATCCAGCGCAGCAATCGCGTCCGTGTGGTTCTGGTTCAGCCACGTCTCCGTGAGCATCAGCATGCTGCACCGTCGATATTCCGGGTCGAACCTGGTCGCCGCCGCGAGTTCGTCCATCTTGTTTGGCAGAGATCTCACGTTGCCCATGACGACGGACGGGAGCGCCGGTCGATAAGCTCTCCTCAGCTCCCGGCGTTTAACTCCGGCGCGGCTCCTCTTCATAATATCCCGGGGGATGATGGGTCGCTCCTCCGGCCGCACCGCAGAGAAACGCAGCGCCAGTAGCTGATCCCGACTGTAGACAATGGCCATTACGCGCGCAGGACGCCCGTTGCGCACCAGAAAAAGCGATGAAAAAAACTTTCCTTTTAACTGAAAGTTTCCAATTCTTGTAGAAAACTGTCCGCGAGTCTTAAAGAGACAGTGTGACGAAAAGAAAAGTTTGAAAAGACGGAGGCAATCCTCGGAAAAAAGTAATAAACCCAAAAAAGCACTGTCTGGGTCTGTGTTAAAATGGTTCTCATCTTACCTTTCTGGGCGCAGTTTTAGTGTATCTGCCAATCAAATGAGGTCTGAATCGGCAGATCTGTTGTGTGGAGTCCCTCAAGGTTCTGTTCTGGGTCCTTTATTGTTTTTGCTGTACTTGATTCCCCTCGGTAAAATCATTCAGAGTTTTTCAGATGTTTCTTATCACATTTTTGCTGATGACATCCAGCTCTACTGCTCTTTTGATCCAACTGAGCCCCAAAGGCTGAACAGCTTAGTCAATTGTTTGCTAGAAATCAAACAATGAGTGAAAACACTTTACAGCTAAATGTGGACAAAACTGAAACACTGGTGATTGCTCCTGATGATAAGGTTCCAGGGTTGAGTCAGTACTTGGGTGACTTAGGTCGGTCTGTCAAACTGAGCCTGAGAAACCTGGGTGTTGTATTTGATAAAGACATGTCTCTTGTTCGACACTGCAGAAAACTGACCAGAAACTGTTTCCTTCAACTGAGAAAAATCTCTAAACTTAGGAAAATGTTGTCGGAACATGATCTGGATCTTATAATCCATGCGTTTGTTTCTTCTCGTCTGGACTATTGTAACAGTTTGTTTTTATGTCTTAACAAGAAGGAGTTGTCTCGCCTGCAGTTGATTCAGAACTCTGCAGCAAGAATTCTGACCCGCTCTAGTAGAAGAACTCACATTTCTCCGATCCTTAAAACTCTTCACTGGCTTCCAGTTTCTTTCAGGATCAACTTTAAAATTCTGGTTCTTACTTTCAGATCTATTCATGGTCAGGCTCCTCCTTACATCACTGATCTGATCCAGACTTACACCCCAGCTCGGGCTCTGAGGTCTGTGGATCAGAATCTACTTATGGTTCCACGCACATGGCTCAGGACCAGAGGAGAGAAATCTTTTCAGGCTGTTGCTCCTAAGCTTTGGAACAATCTTCTCTCTCTTTGCTCTTGATGATCTACTGACTCCTTTAAGAAACATCTTAAGACGTTTCTATTTGTTCAGGCTTTTCCTTGATTTTCTGGAACTCCTGTGATGTTCTCAGTATTATCTTGATCTTTAAAGTATATACTTTTTTGAGTATTGTTTGGATTGTTTAAGCGCTTTGTGACCCTGGTCTAGAAAAGCGCTATATAAATAAATATTACTTACTTACTTACTTACTTATTATTCACGTGACCGTGTTGTCGTGTTGGGCGTAGAAATCTGACGCGAGGGCGAAAAACGTCTTTCCCAGTAAGAATAGCTTTCAGTGCCTCATGTTGCTCACGAAACTCTAAACGTCTAAATCCGCGAGAACAGACGATCTGTTCGATCAAGATACTAGTATTGCTAGGGTCGGCTTCCGCGTTGGCCATGTTCATGATGACGTGAAGCCCTGACGATGGGGCGGAAATAGCAGGGACCTTCTGAATTATAAGGAACCATTTTTTTTTTAGAAAATTAAATGCTTTATATTCTAAAAAAACGTTATTATGCTGTATTTTGTTGAATTATCATTATTACTTTTAATATTTTATTATTATGCATATGTTTACAGGAGTCCTTGGAACACGGTCACAAACACAACGTTATGTATTTATACATTATAACACTGGTAAGAATACTTTGTTTAAGATTGTACTGTTGATCACCATCGTGTGACTCTTATAAATAGGATTTTCTTACCTTAAAGAGTTGCATGTATCGTAACAGAAAGACTGCATTGATGATGGAAACAACTTTTAAAACCCCAACAGTTGTTTTCTGCCATCTTTTCTCCTTCATGGTTCTGGAGACGGTGTTTCCTTCACATGACACCGTTAAGTTCTGACTCACAAGTTGATGCCCAGTGAAGAAGCTTCGCCTCGTCCTCACAAGGAGTCAGTCTGAAAATGAAGTTCAATTCAATTCAATTCAATTCAATTTTATTTCAAGTGTCTTATCATAACAAAGTTATCTCAAGACAATATACAGTTGAAATAAGACTACAGTTGATTAAGGAAAAATAGATCCCAGCAATTCAACAAAGAGCAAGAAACAAAACACTGTACAGTGAGCTGTACAGTGAGCAATGGCGAGGAAAAACTCCTCCTTAGAAGCAGAAACCTCGAGCGGAACCCGACTCATTGTTGACGGCCTGCCGCTTTGACCGGCTGGGAGGAAGGATGGGGGGGTAGACAGATGGATAAGGAGAGGAGTGAGGGAGGATATAGTGAGAGAAAAGAGGAGAGTGTAGGAGGGTCCATGGGGGTGCTGGAGAGAACTCAGGATCTGATGACGTGGTGAAGATCCTGGATCAGCAGCAGCTCTGGAGGTGGATCCCTGGATCAGCAACAGCTCTGGAGGTGGATCCCTGGATCAGCAGCAGCTCTGGAGGTGGATCCCTGGGGCTCCGGGAGAGAAATAAAAAGGTGTGGGTTTGGGACAAATGTAGACAATACACAGGTATACAGACTCCGTGACGGGTGATGATATATAGAGGGGAGAGGGGGCGGGGGGGTTGAAATAGCCAGGCCAGAGGGCACATACCTAGCACAGCAGATCCAGACACAGGGGCCCAAGCCGCGGCAGGAACCCGCGGGAGACCAGGACCCGGCAGGCGAGATAACCACCAGAGCCGACCCCAAACACCAGCGAGTAGGCGGACAACCACCGGTAGCGCGAGAGGGCAAGCACAGGCGAGGACGACCGAGGAAGCAGAGGGGGGGAGGCACCAGGCGCAGGCACCGGGGCAGAGGGGCAGCCAGAAGAACCAGTCAGGGGATAGGGCCCCGGGGCCAGGCCGGGCGACGGAGGACCCCCAGACCGTCAGGCTGCCACCAAGTCCATAGCAGGGGACCGAGTCAAGGAGATAGGGATCTACCACAGCAGCGGCGGTGGATCCCCCCCCAATACCCTGCGGACACGGCCAGTAGCCGGGTCGAGTGCCACCGCATGAGCCCGGGGGAGCAATGGCCAGGCACCGGCCCAGGTCCCCCGGGTCACAGGGGGGCCACGGTTGTGCGGGCAGGGCGGGGGCAATGGGGCTGCAGCCGTCCGGGAACGGCCCCCAGTCTTTGAACTGTAGACCGTCCCCAACAGCCGCAACCCACCTCCCCCATGAGGGAAGTTTGGGGGGCCAGCAGTATTCCATGGGCGGTCCACGGTCTCTAAGGTGCCGAGGCCCCGCCCATCACACGTACTGACCCCCAGCCCCCGCTCCCACCCACCATGCAGCACCCAGGGGGACAGCAGCACTTGCATGGGCGGTACATGGTCACTACGGTAACATGGGTCCGCCCAATGGGTCCGCCCAATGCCTCCGCCGTCCCCCCAATGTGGCCCCGCCCAGTGTGGCCCCCCCCACCCGGGAAGCCCCCGAAAGACCGTCAGGCTGCCACCAAGTCCATAGCAGGGGACCGAGTCAAGGAGATAGGGATCTACCACAGCAGCGGCGGCGGATCCCCCCCCAATACCCTGCGGACACGGCCAGTAGCCGGGTCGAGTGCCACCGCATGAGCCCGGGGGAGCAATGGCCAGGCACCGGCCCAGGTCCCCCGGGTCACAGGGGGGCCACGGTTGTGCGGGCAGGGCGGGGGCAATGGGGCTGCAGCCGTCCGGGAACGGCCCCCAGTCTTTGAACTGTAGACCGTCCCCAACAGCCGCAGCCCACCTCCCCCATGAGGGAAGTTTGGGGGGCCAGCAGTATTCCATGGGCGGTCCATGGTCTCTAAGGTGCCGAGGCCCCGCCCATCACACGTACTGACCCCCAGCCCCCGCTCCCACCCACCATGCAGCACCCAGGGGGAAAGCAGCACTTGCATGGGCGGTACATGGTCACTACGGTAACATGGGTCCGCCCAATGCCTCCGCCGTCCCCCCAATGTGGCCCCGCCCAGTGTGGCCCCCCCCCACCCGGGAAGCCCCCGAAAGACCGACCAGCCCGGCCACGAACCCCCAGGACCAAGGGCGACAAACTCCCCGACCACGGCACATGCCACACAGGGCGGGTAGAGGACCACAGCCACCGCTGCAGCAGACACCCACCCCAAGACAGGCCCCCCACCACAGACCAGGTGAAGCCATCGGGGCCGGATGGTCATCCAGAACACCCGGCCAGCCCCAGCCCCACCCCAGCAATCCCTCAGCCCCAGCACCGCCCCCAGCGCAACCCCCCATCCACCACCCCAGCCACCCCCGCCAGCACCCGCCCCCACGCACCATCTAAAACTCCCCGGAAGTGGGCCACCCCCCCGCCAGCACACGGGGCCATCGCGGCACCAGCGGTCACCACCACCAGGCCCAAGGCACCCACAGGCCCCACCCGCCGGACCCCCACACCCGAACCGGCCAAGCCAGAACGGCCCCGGCGAGAAAAGAAGGATATACAGAGCTTGGTGTCTAAAACTAAAACTAAAACTCCTCCAGCATTCTCAGCCTATAGCAGCTAAGATAAACAGTTTTGTTAGTTATGACAGCTAGGGATAAACAGTCAAGTTAATTATAGGCTTTATCGAAAAGTAAGGTTTTAAGATTATTTTTAAACATAGAGAGGGTGTCTGCCCTCCGGACTGAAGCCGGTAGTTTGTTCCACAGTAGAGGGGCTTGAAAACTGAAGGCCCTGGCTCCGAATCTACATATATATAGTAGATCAGAGTTTAGGGATCGTAAGGTCCTTGAGGGTTGGTAAGTTTGGATTAAATCTTTAATGTATGTTGGTGCTAGACCATGTAAGGCTTTATAGGTTAGGAGAAGGATTTTAAATTGTATTCTAAATTCTACAGGAAGCCAATGTAGGGAAGACAGTACAGGGGAAATGTGTTCGCGCCTCTTAGTCTTAGTCAGGACACGAGCTGCAGGTGAATGAGCTGAAGATTCTGAGAGACTTTTTAGAACAGCTTGACAGAAGAGAGTTACAATAGTCCAGCCTGGAGGTAACAAAAGCATGGATGAGCTTCTCAGCAGCATCTAAAGGAAGGAAATGCCTAATTTTTGAAATGTTACAAAGGTGGAAGTAAGCAGTCAGAGAGATTTGTTTTATGTGTGAGTTAAATGATAAGTCCTCGTCAAAGCATACACCCAGATTCTTTACAGTGGTGCTAGTAGCAGGAGCAAGTCCATTTTGTAAAGCTAGATCATTAGTTAATAATTGTCTGAGATGTTGCGGACCAACTAGTAAAACCTCAGTCTTTTCCGAGTTCAGTAGCAGGAAGTTTTTGGTCATCCATGACTTGATATCTGTGATACAGAACTGTAATTGTGTTAGCTGAATTCTTTCATCTGGCTTCATGGACAGGTAAAGTTGGCTGTCATCAGCATAACAGTGAAAATGTATAGAGTGTCTTCTAATCAAGTCCCCTAGTGGGAGCATATAGATTGTGAATAGTATTGGACCAAGAACAGAACCTTGTGGGACACCATAGCTGACCTTAGTGTGTGTCGATGAGAGGTGGTTGACATGTACATAGTGCGTTCTATCCGACAGGTAAGATTTAAACCAGTTAAGAGCAGTTCCACGAATGCCTAAATGGTTTTCTAGCCTCTGTAGAAGGATTTGGTGGTCGACAGAGTCAAATGCACTGAGATCTAGAAGAACAAGAACTGAAACATGGCCCTGATCAGAGGCCATCAGTAGGTCGTTACTTACTTTTACCAGGGCGGTCTCTGTGCTGTGGTGTTCCCTAAAACCAGACTGAAACACCTCAAATTGATCATTGTCCTGGAGATAATCACAGAGCTGACTCGTTACCACTTTCTCCAGAAGTTTTGAAATGAATACTAGATTAGAGCTAGGCCTGTAGTTAGTGAGGACCTCTGGATCGAGAGTGGGTTTTTTAAGCAGAGGTTTAATTACTGCAACTTTAAAAATCTGAGGCACATAGCCGGATGTTATTGACAGGTTAATAATGTCAAGTATGAAAGTGCTAAGTAAGGGGAACAGTTCTTTAAGTAGTCATGTGGGAATAGGATCGAGAAGACATGTTGTGGACTTTGAGGAGGAAACAACCTGGGACAGCTGTCGAGGACTCACTGGTAGAAAGGAGTCAAAGTATGTATCAGTCATAGTGTCTGTGACCGGTGAGGCTGCACTGGTTGAATTAGACGAATCTAGGAGGTCTTGAATCTTTCCTCTAATAGTTACAATTTTTTCATTAAAAAAGTTCATAAAGTCATTGCTACTGAGATGAGGAGGGATGGACTGATGGACTGATGGACTGATGGACTGCTCAATGGACTGATGGCTCCGTGTCAGCCTGGCTTCAGTACTGAATAAGAACTTGGGGTTATTCTTATTTGCTTCTATAAGTGATGAGTAATATGAGGCTCTGGCTGAAGAGATGTCTTGTATATTTTTAACTTCTCCTGCCAGTCCTGGTAGAATTCATTATGTTTTGATGAATGCCATTTCTTCTCTAGTCGTCTAGAAACCTGTTTTAATTTACCTGTTTTCTGAGTATACCAGGGAGCAAGACTACTTCTGTTAACAGTCTTTTTAGTTAGTGGTGCGATTAAGTCAAGCGTATTGTGCAACGAGTCTGTAAAACTGCCCACAAAGTTATCAATGTCTGGGTGACTATGGGTAGAGTTTCTTGACTCACTGAGGCGTTTTACTGACACTGAGGGAATTATTTCATAAACTTGGTAACGACACTTTCAGACCGATATCTTTTGAGATCCTGCTCTGTAGACTTGGCTCATTTAAAATGAAGTCAAAGGTTATTAATTGATGGTCAGAAAGAACTGAATTCTGAGGAGAGACAGTAACATTTTTAATTTCAAGTCCGTATGTTTGGACAAGATCTAATGTGAGCTTAAAGCAGTGAGTCGTTCATGAACATACTGAGAGAAATGACTCCAGGATAGAGTTAAACCTGTTAGCTAAGCTATCATGGACCATATTATTATTATTATTATTATTATTATATCAACATGGATGTTAAAGTCACCAACAATAATCACTTTATCTGATTTAAGCACCAGGCTGGTCAAGAACTCAGGGAACTCAGACAAAAATTCAGAATAAGGTCCAGGGGGACGATAGACTCCAACAAAGAGAAGTGACTGACCTGATCTCAAGGTTGTATTAGATATGCTAAGAATAATACTTTCAAAAGAGTTGAAATCACATTGTGGTCTAGTAAAGGTTGACAGACATGAGTTGATGCTGCGACTCCACCTCCTCGACCAGAGCGTCGAGGGGCGTTAAAGTTAGTGTGGCTGGTGTTGATTCATTTAAAGATAATCATCTATAGACAGCCAAGTTTCGGTTAAGAATAATAAGTCAATGGTTTTATCTGATATAAGTTCATTAATTAGGTTAATGGTTACACAGGGTTAATGGTTAAAAAGGTTAGTAATTGAGGTCTGAATCGGCAGATCTGTTGTGTGGAGTCCCTCAAGGTTCTGTTCTGGGTCCTTTATTGTTTTTGCTGTACTTGATTCCCCTCGGTAAAATCATTCAGAGATTTCCAGATGTTTCTTATCACATTTTTGCTGATGACATCCAGCTCTACTGCTCTTTTGACCCAACTGAGCCCCAAAGGCTGAACAGCTTAGTCAATTGTTTGCTAGAAATCAAACAATGAGTGAAAACACTTTACAGCTAAATGTGGACAAAACTGAAACACTGGTGATTGTTGATGATAAGATTCCAGGGTTGAGTCAGTACTTGGGTGACTTAGGTCAGTCTGTCAAACTGAGCCTGAGAAACCTGGGTGTTGTATTTGATAAAGACATGTCTCTTGTTCAACACTGCAGAAAACTGACCAGAAACTGTTTCCTTCAACTGAGAAAAATCTCTAAACTTAGGAAAATGTTGTCACAACATGATCTGGAGCTTGTAATCCATGCGTTTGTTTCTTCTCGTCTGGACTATTGTAACAGTTTGTTTTCATGTCTTAACAAGAAGGATCGTCTCGTCTGCAGTTGATTCAGAACTCTGCAGCGAGAATTCTGACCCGCTCAAGTAGGAGAACTCACATTTCTCCGATCCTTAAAACTCTTCACTGGCTTCCAGTTTATTTCAGGATCAACTTTAAAATTCTGGTTCTTACTTTCAGATCTATTCATGGTCAGGCTCCTCCTTACATCACTGATCTGATCCAGCCTTACACCCCAGCTCGGTTTCTGAGGTCTGTGGATCAGAATCTACTTATGGTTCCACGCACACAGCTCAGGACCAGAAGAGAGAAATCTTTTCAGGCTGTTGCTCCTAAGCTTTGGAACAATCTTCCTCTCTCTTTGCGCTTGATGGAGTCTACTGACTCCTTTAAGAAACATCTTAAGACGTTTCTATTTGTTCAGGCTTTTCCTTGAATTTCTCGAACTCCTGTGTTGTTCTCGGTGTTGTCTTGATCTTTGAAGTATGTACTGTTTTGAGTATTGTTTTGATTGTTAAAGCGCTTTGTGACCCTGGTCTCGAAAAGCGCCATATAAATAAATATTACTTACTTACTTACTTAATTAGTGCAGCTTTTGAGGACAGGGATGGATATTCAACAATCCACACTTAATTCTCCTGTCCTCTACAATGGTAGTATTTATTTGATTTAGATTTATTTGAATTAGATTATCTTTAATAGCTCTTCTACTGACATTTTTACTTGGTTTTATTAAGCGGGTCAGATTGACCCTCTCTATGTGGTTAGAGGTGGGTGGCTGTTGTGGGAGAAGAAGAGTGTGAAGATGCTTCTGATCTGTGCTCTGAGTCACGTTACACTAAGACTCTCAACACTGCTAGACAAGAGAGATGCTCATTATGGGATGGATCAGTCTCTCCTAAGCAGACCAGGTTTTCCCCAGAAGGTTTTCCAGTTGTTAACAAAGCCAACCCCGTTTGCGGGGCAGCACTGTGACAACCAGCCATGAAATGATGAATAGCGAGTAAACATATCATCATTGGCCATATTGGGAAGGGGTCCAGAGAACACTACGGAGTCCGACATTGTTCATGCAAATGCACACACCGACTGAACGTTTACCTTGGTGACCTCCGAGCAACGTAATCGGATGTCGTTGCTGCCGACATGAATAATTATCTTACTGTATTTACGTTTAGCTTTAGCCAGCAGCTTTCAATTTGATTCAATGTTGCCCGCTCTGGCCCCAGGAATGCAGACGACTCTCACTGGCTTCGCTAGTTTAACGTTCCGAAGAATGGAATCGCCTATTGTAAGTTCATGACGAAGAGAATAATTGATATTGTAGTTGAAAAGGGTGTTTGTCAAAAGTGTTGGCAAACCTGAATGACGGACTGGTGACGTGTTTTATAGCTACATCTTTGTTATATTCTTAATCATTAACCCACCTCAGAGTTCCTCAAACATTCGAGAAGAGTTGTTGTGTTTGTTGGTTGTTAAATCGTTTTTTTTAAGCAACAACTACCACTTTAGTTATTTCTTTCTCTTGGTGTTGTTTGTTTTAGTGTTTTATCTCCATTTATGTATATTTATATTGAAACATGTGTCCAACTTGAACTTAACCTTCACATGTGGCAGTCATAGTTTATACAGTTGTGTAACTATTTTTCTGTGGATACAACCAGCACTTGGACAGTTGAACAAATTGTACTTTGTGTTAGTTTGAAAATAAATGTTGCTTTATTTGTTTATGTAACCAGGTAATAAATTGCATATTGAAATTTCACAACATCCATCGTATTTTATTTGTGTTATCTTTTATTTTTCATTTTATGTCGGTTAATTTTAAATAGTTAGATTGTGTCCATAAATATGTACTGTCACTTTAAGTGTTTGAACCTGTACATGCGCGAGCTGCGGTGCATCAGCTGCAAGGAGGAGGTATGTTGAGAGTGCTCTGCAGAGAAAGTTCTTGTATTCGTTTCAAAACTTTACCATTTTTCTGTTATGCTTTTGTGTATGTAAAAATGTTGTTTATTTGTGTTCTAAAATTTGCGACAGTTTGTCAAACAAGTATTTAAATAGCATGTGTGTGTGTTGCAGTGAGCCACATGTGAGGAGCTCAGCAGCTCATGCTGATTCATATGCTTGTATTGTACAGGTACGGTTTATTTATTTATTTATTTTGTATTGTTTATTGTGATTTATGTGTGTTATGTTTATTTTCCTATTGTTAATGTATGAGTGCGTGCATTAGCTGCAAGGAGGAGTGAGCCACGTGTGAGGAGCTCAGCAGCTCATGCTGATTCATATGCTTGTTTTGTACAGAGAAATTAAAAGCATTTGGAAAGACTACCTGCGTCCTGAATACCCATAGTCTGCACAGAACACAACGCAGATAAAGAAAACACACCCGTTACATTTATTTAAATTCATCGACAGTATGTCAGGGCCATACAGGTAGTGCCCTCTAGCGTTTTTGTGGTGAAGTTACATCTTCAGTGAAGTCAATTGTTAGAAACGATTTCAGACGAGTTCATCTTACAGTCAATACTCAGTTCATCTTAATTAAATTCAATTCAATTTTATTTAAAGTGTTATCATAACAAAGTTATCTCAAGACACTTTACAGTTGAACTAAGACTATAGAATAGAATAGAATAGAATAGAATAGAATAGAATAGAATAGAATAGAATAGAAAAGCTTTATTCATCCCCAGAGGGGAAACACACTTTTACAACAGCGCGGTTGGAAGAAAATAAAGTGCAAGGAAAAAAGAAATAATAAAAGAGATGATACAAAATAAAATAAAAACGATCTTAAGAATATACAAATTATTTACAAAATTAGAAAATTTGACACTATTAACAAAATAAAATAGAATAAAAATAAAATAAAATAGAAATAAAAAACGGAAAAAAAATAAAATAAAAAACACACGAGAAGAAAAACACACTACGGATTAGCATCAGGATATTTAAAGTAGAGAGTTAAATATCCTGACACCAGTTGGGATGAAGGACCTTCTATAACGCTCCGTCCTACACTGGGGGTGCCTGAGCCACTGAAGGAGCTGCTCCTCCACGGTCAGGTGCAGTGGGTGGAGAGCGTTGTGACCAGCCTGTTCAGTCTCTTCCTGTCCCGGTCCGTGCTGCTGCTCCCCAGCAGACCACAGCGTAGTGGATAGCAGAGGCTACCACGGAGTCATAAAAGGTCCTTAAAAGTGGTCTGCACACTCCGAAGGACCTCAGTCTCCCCAGGAGGTGGAGGCGACTTCGGCCCTTCTTATACACGGCGTTGATATGTGTGGACCAGTTCAGTTTATTGTTGAGGTGAACACCCAGGTATTTGAAGCTGTCCACCAGCTCAATGTCCGAGCCCTGGATGCTCACCGGTTGATGTGGTGGGGACTTTTTTCCTGAAGTCAATCACCATCTCCCTTGTCTTACCGGTGTTTAAGCAAAGGTAGTTGCTCTCACACCAGTCAACAAAGTCCTTGATGACTGACCTATACTCCAGCTCGCCCCCCCCAGACACGCAGCCCACAATGGCTGAGTCGAGTCGTCGGAAAACTTCTGGAGGTGACAGCTGCTGGAGTCATAGGTAAAGTAAGTCCGCTGTGTAGAGGGAAAAAAGGAAAGGTGACAGCACTGTCCCTTGAGGCACCCCGGTGCTGCAGATGGTCACCTCGGACCTGCAGTCCTGCAGCCTCACATACTGCGGCCTGTTGGTGAGGTCGTCCATCGTCCATGCTGCCAGCTGTGTCCCAACTCCTGCGTCCTCCATCTTCTTCCTTAGCAGCGCCGGCTGGATGGTGTTGAAAGCACTTGAGAAGTCAAAAAACATGACTCTCACAGTGCTACCGGCGGCTTCCAGATGAGTCAGTGCCCGGTGCTGCAGGTAGATGACGGCGTCGTCCACCCCCATCTTTGGCCTGTAGGCGAACTGCAGCGGATCCAACGCAGAGCTCACCGTCGTGCGTAGCTCACGGAGTACCAGCCTCTCCAAGGTCTTCATCAGATGGGAGGTCAGGGCGACTGGTCTGAAGTGGCTCGGCTCCTTCGCGTGTACCGCCTTGGGAACCGGAACCACACAGGAGGTCTTCCACTGGACCGGGACCTTCTCCAGTTTTAGGCTCAGGTTGAAGATGTGTGTGACCAACTCACAAAGTTGATCAGCACAGTCCCTGAGCAGTCTGGGGCTGAGTCCATCTGGTCCAGCAGCTTTCCTGATCTTCAGTCGCCTTAATTCTCTCCTCACCTGTTCAGATGTAACAGAGAGAGGTGGCTGTGGGGGGTTGGGCAGCTGAGGCAGTAGGGCTTGTTGGGGGGGAGAAAGGTGGCTTGGCGGTGAGAACAGTTGGGGGGAGGGGGCTGAAGCAGGGGAAAAACAGCTTTGTGAAGAGTGAGGGGCAGAGGTGGAGGGGGGAGGGGGGCCCTGATCAAACCGGTTGAAATACTGGTTAAGTTCAGTGGCCCATCTTTGGTCTCCCCCTGCTGTGGCTCTGGCTCCACTCTGGCCATGACCTGAGATGTTCTTTAGGCCTTTCCACACATCCCTTGTGTTGCCCTGCGCCAGTTGCTCCTCCAGTTTCCTCTTGTATTCGTCCTTGGCCATCCTGATCGCCTTCTTAAGTTCACGCTGGACCTCCTTAAGCTCCTCTCTGCTCCCTGAAGCAAACACCCTCTTCTTCTTGTTCAGCAGAACTTGAAGTTGAGGGGTCACCCATGGCTTGGTGTTGGCAAAGCACCGCACCTTGCGGGTCGGCGTGACGTTGCCCTTACAGAACTTTATGTAATCTGTGGAATGGTCATTGAAGGTGTCGATGTCATCACCATGAGAGAACACGCTCCAGTCTGTAGACTCAAAGCAGTCTCTCAGCCTCTCCTTGGCTTCATCATTCCACATCTTAACAGTTCTTTTCTGTGCAGGCTGTCTCCTCACCATGGGAGTGTATTCAGGTCGCAGACGTATCAGGTTGTGATCAGAGCGGCCGAGGGGGGGCAGGGCGGTGGAGGTGTAGGCACCTTTTACATTTGCATATAAAAGGTCCAGAGTCTTGTCCTCCCGGGTGTGGCACTCCACGTATTGTGTGAAGGTGGGAAGAATGGAGGAAAGTGAGGCATGGTTGAAATCTCCGTTAATGAGCAGGAGAGAGTTCGGGTGTTTGAGCTGCAGGTCCGACACTGAGGCGCTCAGCCTCTCGCTCGCTGCGGCTGCGTCCGCAGAGGGAGGAATGTAAACAGTGAACACAATCACATGTGAGAACTCCCTCGGGATGTAATACGGGCGGATGATGCCCACCGCAACGAACTCTATGTCCTTAGTGCACACTTGTTCTTTAATGAGACGTAGGATCGCTCCATCTCTCATTAATAAACACCGCCACTCCTCCTCCTCTCCTCTTTCCATCCATGTCCCGGTCCACACGCACCATCTTGAACCCCTCCAGGGAAACAACAGAGTCTGGGATCTTCTCCGTAAGCCAGGTCTCCGTGAAACATAGAAGGCTGCTCTCCCGGAAGTCTCTCTGATGCCGGGTCAGCGCAGCAAGCTCGTCCGTTTTATTCACGATCGAACGTACATTTCCCATGATGATCGATGGAATAAAGGGACGGAACCTACGCTTCTTCTCTTGTTTCATCCGACCGGCTCTGCATCCGCGTCTTTTCCTCTTGATTTCCACGGGAATCGTCCATTCCGCGCTGAGAGAGAGAGCGGTGTTGCGCAACAGCTGATCCCTGGTGTAAACAATAGACCCGCTGAGCGTGTCTGCCGACGGAGTTCCAAAAAGTTACGAAAGTAGTAGAAAACCGAAGGCAAAAGTTGTAAAAGTGGTCTCGTTTTGTGCAAAACGGCAACAAGATCCGACCATTCTAAAGAAAAAATTAAAAAGACGCCAGAAAAATGGAAAAAGTGTGATAAAAAGTAGGTAGAAAGAGGGAGCTGTTGTAAACCAGCAGCTGCGTGAGCGGCGCCATAGTTGATTTAGGAAAATAGATCCCAGCAATTCAACAAAGAGCAAGAAGCGAAACACTGTACAGTGAACTATGGCGAGGAAAAACTTCCTTTTAGAAGGCAGAAACCTGGAGCAGAACCAGACTCATTGTTGACTCCGGCTGGGAGGAAGGATGGGGGGGTAGACAGATGGATAAGGAGAGGAGTGAGGGAGGATATAGTGAGAAAAAAAGAGGAGAGTGTAGGAGAGTCCATGGAGGTGCTGGAGAGAACTCTGGATCTGATGACGTGGTGAAGATCCTGGATCAGCAGCAGCTCTGGAGGTCCTGGTGCTCCGGGAGAGAAATAAAAAGGTGTTTAAACTGCACAGGTGATGAATGTAATGCAGAAAAGAAGGATCTACAGAGCTGGTGTCTAAAACTCCTCCAGCATTCTCAGCTTATAGCAGCTAAAGATAAACAGTTAGGTTAGTTATAGCAGCTAAAGATAAACAGTTAAGTTAGTCATAGGCTTTATCGAAAAGTAAGGTTTTAAGATTGTTTTTAAACATAGAGAGGGTGTCTGCCCTCTGGACTGAAGCCGGTAGTTGGTTCCACAGCAAAGGGGCTTGAAAACTGAAGGCCCTGGCTCCAAATCTACATTTAGAGATTTGTGGTATAACTAATAGATCAGAGTTTAAGGATCGTAAGGTCCTTGAGGGTTGGTAAGTTTAGATTAAATATTTAATGTATGTTGGTGCTAGACCATGTAAGGCTTTATAGGTTAGGAGAAGGATTTTAAATTGTATTCTAAATTCTACAGGAAGCCAATGTAGTGAAGACAGCACAGGTGTGTTCGCGCCTCTTAGTCTTAGTCAGGACACGAGCTGAAGATTCTGAGAGACTTTTTAGAACATTTAGACAGAAGAGACTTACAATAGTCCAGCCTGGAGGTTACAAAAGCATGGATGAGCTTCTCAGCAGCATCTAAAGGAAGGAAGTGCCTGATTTTTGAAATGTTACGAAGGTGGAAGTAAGCAGTCCGTGAGATTTGTTTTATGTGTGAGTTAAATGATAAGTCCTCGTCAAAGCACCCAGATTCTTTACAGTGGTGCTCGTAGCAGGAGCAAGTCCATTATGTAAAGCTAGATCATTAGTTAATGATTGTCTGAGATGTTGCGGACCAACTAGTAAAACCTCAGTCTTTTCCGTGTTCAGTAGGAGGAAGTTTTTGGTCATCCAGGACTTGATATCTGTAATACAGGACTGTAGTTGTGTAGCTGTTAATATGTGTGATACAGGACTATAGTTCTGTAGCTGTTGATATGTGTAATACAGGACTGTAGTTGTGTAGCTGTTGATATGTGTAATACAGGACTGTAGTTGTGTAGCTGTTGATATGTGTAATACAGGACTGTAGTTGTGTAGCTGTTGATATGTGTAATACAGGACTGTAGTTGTGTAGCTGTTGATATGTGTAATGCAGGACTGTAGTTGTGTAGCTGTTGATATGTGTAATACAGGACTGTAGTTGTGTAGCTGTTGATTTGTGTAATACAGGACTGTAGTTGTGTAGCTGTTGATATGTGTAATACAGGACTGTAGTTGTGTAGCTGTTGATATGTGTAATACAGGACTGTAGTTGTGTAGCTGTTGATATGTGTAATACAGGACTGTAGTTGTGTAGCTGTTGATATGTGTAATGCAGGACTGTAGTTGTGTAGCTGTTGATATGTGTAATACAGGACTGTAGTTGTGTAGCTGTTGATATGTGTAATACAGGACTGTAGTTGTGTAGCTGTTGATATGTGTAATACAGGACTGTAGTTGTGTAGCTGTTGATATGTGTAATACAGGACTGTAGTTGTGTAGCTGTTGATATGTGTAATGCAGGACTGTAGTTGTGTAGCTGTTGATATGTGTAATACAGGACTGTAGTTGTGTAGCTGTTGATTTGTGTAATACAGGACTGTAGTTGTGTAGCTGTTGATATGTGTAATACAGGACTGTAGTTGTGTAGCTGTTGATATGTGTAATGCAGGACTGTAGTTGTGTAGCTGTTGATATGTGTAATACAGGACTGTAGTTGTGTAGCTGTTGATATGTGTAATGCAGGACTGTAGTTGTGTAGCTGTTGATATGTGTACTACAGGACTGTAGTTGTGTAGCTGTTCTCATCAAGGGGGACTGTGTTGAGGTGGTGCACACCTACAAATACCTGGGAGTACAGCTGGATGACAGGCTGGACTGGACCACCAACACAGTTGCTCTGTGCAAGAAAGGACAGAGTCGTTTATACTTCCTTCGAAGGCTGGCATCCTTCAACGTCTGCAGGAAGCTGCTACAGACCTTCTACCAGTCTGTGGTAGCCAGTGCCCTCCTGTACTCAGTGGTGTGCTGGGGGGGCAGTCTAAAGAAGAAGGATGCTTCACGCCTTTAATGAGTAAAATACATGTGCGGGTCTTAATCATTAAAGGTGATATTCTTTAATTGATTCATACAAATGTGTTATATGTGCAATGCTTATACAACTGCAATACTATGCAACATTCTGTTTGTGGAAAACTACTGAGGTAAACACACAAATTCATAATTGCGACTCAGCCCCGACACTGCAGCGAAGGATCCGAGGTCAGCGAGAGGAACCTCCCTGTTTCATAACCATCGGCATGCCAGTTGATAACGGTACCCTGGTAACCGTCAGAACAGGAACATAACAATTAGACTTGGGGCTTGACACCGAGAGACACCGATGGACCCATTCCATCCGTAAGGGTGAGCAACGGCGAAGGAAGGATCCAAGTGCTCCAACCAGGCCGCGTATCGCTAAACAACGCCCGCCTGCATCTTTGATTTTGACCAATGATAATCTCAAGATTCTCTTACAAACGAGTCTGCGCACTCTGCTTAGGTATCCTTTTCTGAACATCAGCTCACCTGAGAGGTTGTTCCGTTTAGGTCCGTGCACGTTGGACTGCCGGCATATATCTGCTCTTACGCTTGAAATAAAGCATTTTGTTTTTAACCTTTTGAATTCTCCGACTGCCTGATTTCCAAATTCACAACAAACTTTGGTAGCAGAGGATGGTTTGATAACGATCGAACGGACCAAGGACTCGACTCAAAGATCGGCGTCCCGTCCAGACGGAGTCGGAACGAGCCAGAAGGCCAGCCGAGATCCGGAGAGGATTCTGCCCATACTCGGGAACTTGAACCAGAGCGCTCTACTAAAAGAGGTAAGCAGAAACCTGTTATAATCAAATCCTATGATTGAATATACCAAATTGTGTGATCAATAGTACTGAGTGTGAGTATGAAGACTTAAGTTAAAAGTTAAAAGTTAAACGTGTTAAAGTTAAAATTTGAGCAGATAAATTCTGAATGTCCTGTTTATTTAAGGTTTAAAAGAGAATAACGATAGAAGAAGAATAAGAGAAATAAAGTGTCCTCCGGGACCCGCCGTGGCTGTTGACAGAACAGGGCGTTGGCTATGGTCGTAATACATTAGAGAATATTTGGCGACACACAATTCTTTTGGGACCAGGCGTAGCTGTAAGAGAAAACAGTGCGGTGGCAGTGGTTGTAATGCAATAAATTTAAATTCTGAGTTAATGAGTGGACCATTTGACAAAAGCACAATTCCTTCGGGACCAGGCGTAGCTGTAAGAGAAAACAGTGCAGTGGCAGTGGTTGTGATACTATAAATTTAAATTGTGAGTTAATGAGTGGACCGGTTCCGGAACAAGTCCAGGAGGCTTTAGTTGATGACATTGAGGTTGAGGAAATTGACGATCCTGGGTATTTCGTTGCAATATACGTTGGTGAAATAGATTTTGAGGAGATTAGACAAGCGTGGAATTAAAATTAAATAATTTAATTGGAATTAACATGGCATGGAGTTGTCTGAAATTGTTAGGGCGACATAGCTCAGATGGTAGAGTGGTTGCCTGCAGTCCAAAAGGTTGCAGGTTCAATCCCAGCTCCAGACAAGCTTGTGTCGTTGTGTTCCTGAGCAAGACACTTTACCCTGATTGCTCCTGATGGTGAACTTGGTGCAAGTGTGCAGCCTACAGCCTACTCCCATCAGTATGTGTGAATGGTTGAATTTCCCCTCGCGGGACTAATAAGGGATTCTAAAAAAAAAAAGAATTAGATTCTGAAGTTGAACAATTTACAAATATTCAGCAAGTTGTTGTTAAAAATCTCGGACCAGTAGAAGAAAGATTTTGGAGTAGATTTGGTTTGACTGAAGAAGAAGGAAACGGTGAAGTTACACTTGAATTGATTTTTGATCAGATTGAAGGGTTGAAGAAAGACTTGCGGAGTGTGTGGAAAACGAATTTACTCATTTTCGCAAAATTCATGGTGGGTATTCTAAGCATTCTTATTGGATTAGTGCTGGGATATAACAAAAACTAAATTAACAGTGCGGATTGTGACAAACTGTGCGGATTGTGTGAGTTCAGGAAACAATAATCTGTTAAAAAAAAACAACAGATTTACTGTTTGCTGAATTTGTGTGTGTGGATTGTGTGAGTTCAAGAAACAATAATCTGTTAAAAAAACAAAAAAACAAAACAGATTTACTGTTTGCTGAATTTGTGTGTGCGTAGGGTGTTCGGGACACAGCAAGTTACTTGAAAAAAAACAAAAACGGTGATTGTGTTGTGTACCGAGTACACCTAAAATGGCGAATGTGGGGGATCAGTGGGCTAAAAGAATAAAGGCTAAGGTTAAAGTAAGTAAAGATTATGAAAAGGGAGATGAGAACGTAGCGGATAAACTGTTAAATAGATGGACGGTTGAAGGCTGGATGGGAGCCGGAGGGCCCCTCAATCAAAAAGCCCTCGAGATCATAGCTAAAGATCTCAGAGAAAGGCATCTTAAAGCAAAAATAGATGCAACAGAAGAAGAATCTGCTGGTGGAATAATAAAAAAGACATCTGCCAGAAACCATTTTGAGATGGTAAAAGCAGAATCACGAGTAGGAGGAGTAATAATTCAGACGTGCTATGAACAGCGCCACTTACAGCCCAAAGCTAAAACTGCAGACGCACCCTCCCGGCAAGACAAAGAAGCCGGATACGCCCATGCTGGGTTGTACCCCACCCTCGCTGCATCAAAGATTTCTACATCTGCACCCGCGCCAACAACCAGTCTTGCTGATTACATCACGCAACCTGATACTTCCGATATTACTCCACCTCCTCCGCCTCCATATGCTACACTTCGCACACCCACTCACCTCTCTCCCCTCAATCCATTTTTTGAGCAGGTTCAGATCCAGCCAACAGCGCCATCTGCTGTCCAAGCACCGCTACTACAAACAACAACTGGAAGCATCACAGTAGATGAGGTGGTAACTCAGAATGAAATAAGAAAAAGACTTGAAGCCATGACTAAATTCTTGAACAGAGCCGACGGACAAGTATCAAACTTAGAAGGCGTGAGAGGAGGCAGCCTAACCATTAAAGATGTTGATGAATTTATGGCATCTCACCTACAGGATACCATACCAAGTTCTCCCACAGTAGGAGACTACCAGGAACAAGAGGATGACTTCCACCCCAGGCGGAGTCGCCGCACAGGTTATTCTGAAAAGCATTTCACCCGCAGGAACTCTACCCCAGCATCCAAAGATAAAAAACAGGAGGCCTACCCGGGAAGCGGAACCATCCGGAAGACCTACACACAAGTAAGCCCGATACCAAATGAATCTCCAAGCTCTGCAAATGTCACAGATTCAAGCGAAGATGAGCTGCCTTCCTCCACCGTACGAGTCCAAGGAAACCTGAAGATAAATGAAACTGAACCTGTCAAGGGGACTTCAACAAGAGGAAGGAGCAGGACCAGAAGTGGAGCTGCCTACAATAAAGAGTACACGGTACCTCCTCAAACAGATCAATCCCGTCTGACTCGCTACAACAGTGCCAAGAGGGCCATCCAGACACTGCTTGATGAGAATATGCCCTCAACCCGTGGGCGAGTGGGATTCACCTACCCCACTGAACAACATCAGGAGCCATTGATCATGATGGAAGACGAAGATAACCAAGAGAGATGGTCCATAGGTCGAAATGCTCCATGTCCAGCCACTCAACAGCAAGGTACTTCTAACATATGTCCTCTCAGACCAGTTCCAGGAAACCACCGGATCCTGCAGTTCGTCCCATACACCTTTGGAGACCTGGAGGCGCTGGAGGGCAAGCTTCCCTCCCTCCATGCAGGTGCAGGTCCCTGGATCGATACCTGAAGCCTCCCATCAAGTGCAAAGGAATCTACTGTGGGAAAGAAGGAGTTGCTGCAAAAGTGTTGTTATGTGAGTGGTTAGGATCTTGGTATTAATTAAGTCTTGCTTCTGTACCACACGTCTCCCTGGCAGTAGGATTCGGACAGGAAGCCAGAAGCCTGATCCCCATGGTCAGACGTGCTTCAACTCTAACCTGGACAGAGACCCCAACTGAAGGCTTGTTTAAGGCACAAGAGGAGGACATGTGGTGGTTCAGAGATGTGTGTACAACTGATGTGTCCCTTCCAGAGCACCTGCCCCTGCCCCGTCACCATGGTCTATCCCAAACAGATCATCCAGGAGCAACTGCCTGCCTCAATCGTATCATAGACGGCCTCTGGACTACGTCACCCCATGACGTCGGCGTTCTCGACACAGCCCCAATCACCGTCACACCCTCGGATCCCGCAGGTCGCCCTCTCTACAAAAGACAGTACCCTCTCACCCCTGTGCAGATGGCTGGAATCACGCCGACAATTCAAGGTCTGGTAGACACAGGTGTTATCTATCCTTGCAGATCTCCATGGAACACGCCCATTCTACCCGTGGAGAAAGCTGGGGGCAAAGGTTGGAGAATGGTTCAAGACTTCAGAATGATCAATGACAACACCATCCCTGATGTGCATCCTGTCCCGGACCCACATCTCGCACTGAGCAGTCTGAGCCCGGACCTAGTGTATTTTACAGTCATTGATCTGGCTAACACATTCTTCAGCATCCCTTTGGACCCTAGGTCGCAACCTATCTTTGCCTTCACGTTTGCAGGTCAACAGTATACCTACAGTCGACTGCCCCAAGGCTTCAGAGACTCTCCTGGAATCTTCAACAGAGCACTGAAGACACACCTCTTAGAACTGCCCCTCCGATCCAATATGTCAATGACCTCCTCCTGGCCGGGAGGACAGCTGAACTCTGCCTGTCGGCAACAGAAGATTTGCTTAAACTTTTGCAGATAAAAGGCTACAAAATCAAGAAAGAAAAAGTCCAGTTATGCCGCAGAGAAGTGACATTCCTGGGAAGACTCATCTCAGCTGAAGGACTTGGCGTCTCATCAGCACACAGACAATCTATCCTGCACCACCCCAAACCAACTACTGTATCAGGTATGCTCTCGTTCTTGGGCCTTACAGGATACAGCAGGTCACACATTCCTGACTACTCGCCAAGGACTGCCCCGCTCAGAGCGCTGATCAGTGAAGTGGATGCAAGAGGCCTGTACAAGATACATTGCAGCACTTGCAAAGACTATTGCCAAAACAGCACACATTGTTATGTGTCAACCACTGGAGATTCACACTAACCATGGAGTGTCAGCTTTCCTAACAAGCAAAGAATTCACTTTCTCCACAGCAAGAAAAACAAGAATCCAACGTACCTGTACCCAACCACACATTACCTACGCCACAGCTGAAAGAAACATGGCTGGAAACTTTGGATCAGGTGAACCACATGTCTGTGAAGAGCTCGCCATAATGGGAAACAGGATCAGGAGGGACCTCCTGAATACACCATTACAGGTACCAGATATGTGGCTTTACACTGATGGTTGTTGTTACAGAGGAGAAGACGGACTGAACAAAGCCTCATATGCAGTGGTTCAACAAATGCCGGACGGCTCGATCCACACTGTCAAAGAAGGAGTTATTCCACAACCAGCATCAGCTCAGTTGGCTGAAATCGAGGCTCTCATTCAAGCACTCACTTATGCAGAAGGACAGACAGCTAATGTCTACACTGACTCAGCCTACGCTCATGGAGCAATTCATGTAGATGCACCAATATGGGAAAGAAGAGGATTCATGCCTGCTAACAACACTCCCATTCGCCACCAAGATGCCATTCAAAGACTGGTCAAAGCAGTGTCGCTCCCCAAAGAAGTTGCGCTCATGAAGTGCAAAGGTCATGATCGGTACAGTAACTCCAGAATAGCCAAAGGCAATGACGCTGCGGACGAAGCTGCCACGAAAGCCGGAGGCTATGGAGCAGGTATTATGATTCTCAAACCAACAGAACCAGACGACAACAGGCTAAAAACCACTTAAGGAACTCCAGGAAGCTGCAGGTCCATATGAATTGTCAGAATGGACAAGAAAAGGTGGAACCAAAGACCCCACAGGCTTGTGGAGGTCACATGATGGAAGAATCGTTGCACCTGCCAAACAACCTCCAACTACTCCTACCAGAAGCGCATGGAAAGACCCATGAAGGGCAAAGACAGACATTCTTGCGCATAAGTGCCCTGTGGTGGCACCCACATTTAGAAAGCATCTCTAAACTGTTCTGTGAAGAATGCACTACTTGTGGTCAACACAACCCAAAGAAACCATTTAAAACACCAATGGGCTCTTATCCAGTACCTACAGCTTGTTTCCAAGATATTAGTATAGACTATACTGATATGGGAATAGAACAAAGGGTGCAAGGTAAGAGATACATGTTGGTAATGGTAGACAGATTTTCTTGATGGGTGGAAGCTATTCCCACCAGAAATGAAGATGCCAAAACAGTTGTTAAATGGCTACAAACAGAACTCATCCCCAGATATGGGATTCCTAGACGCATTCGGTCCGATAATGGAACACATTTCAATAACTCCATGTTGCATGAGATCGAACAAAGCCTAGGGATTACTCACAGTTATGGGTCAGTCTATCATCCTCAATCTCAAGGCCTCGTTGAAAGAGCTAATCAGACACTTAAAGCTAAGATAGCTAAGGTTTGTGCTAGTTCAAAATTGAGTTGGGTTGAGGCTCTCCCTTTGGCCCTCATGACTATGAGGACCTCCAAAGGGGGTGGCACTCACCTGACACCACATGAGTTGTTGACAGGTCGGCCGATGCCTGGTCCGCCGATGCCTGGTCCGCCCAGAGAGGGAGGTCACGTGCCCCCTCTGGACGTCAGTTTGATTGAAAAATCAAGCTACATGCAAGAACTAACATCTTTGGTTTCAGCTCTCTCTGCACAGGTTTCCAGAGCCCTGGTGAAGGAACCAGCTGAACCAGAACATCGGGTCAAAATAGGTGACTGGGTCAGGGTCAAGGTCCACAAGAGAAAGTGGTCGGACCCCAGGTGGACTGGACCATTCGAAGTAAAAGAGGTGACATCACACTCGGTCCAGGTCAGAGGTAAATCAGGCGCACCCTGGCACCACCTGACACATTGTGCCCCAGCACCTAACCCAACCAGAACACTTTTAGAAGTAAGAGCCGATTTATCAAACTTAGAATCTCCAATTCGGAACAAAGATGAATGTGAACAGAGTCCTGCGGAGATTGATGGGGACTCCACCCCCAGTAAATGAGGATGGGGGCCGCCGTCATTTCTCATGGAAAGATCACTTCCCTTGTGGAAAAATGTAATTATGTCTTTAGGAGTTTCTATCGCTGTCTTTCTTGCTATCCTTGTTACATGTGGATGCTGTTGTATCCCGTGCATCCGGACGCTGTCCGGCCGCCTGATCGTCACTGCCGTGTCCAAGGAGAAGCCCACCGACCCACCTGGTGGCCTATTTCCTTTACTCCCTCAGAACTCTGATGGGGATGCTGACAACAGTGACGCTGAGAGCAGTGATGTGTCCACCATTGATGGGGCGTTCCTTACCATCGATGGAGAGGTTGTCTACCCACCCCCTGAACGCCTACCGTATGATGGATCAGACATAGAACCTGAACCCATGCATGACAGCACTTATGACAATGGATGGCATTAATTTCATATATTTTTTGACTCACATACTTAGCGCTGGTAACGTTTATTCACAGATATGTATTTTTTGACTCACATACTTAGCGCTGGTAACGTTTATTCACAGATATGTATTTTGACTCACATACTTAAGCGCGGGTAGCATTTACCAAGTAGGTGTGAAAAGGGGGATTTAATGAGTAAAATACATGTGCGGGTCTTAATCATTAAAGGGGATATTCTTTAATTTATTCATACAAATGTGTTATACGTGCTATGCTTATATAACTGCAATACTATGCAACATTCTGTTTGTGGAAAACTACTGAGGTAAACACACAAACAATAATTGCGACTCAGCCCCGACACTGCACCGAAGGATCCGAGGTCAGCGAGAGGAACCTCCCTGTTTCATAACCATCGGCATGTCAGTTGATAACGGTACCCTGGTAACCGTCAGAACAGGAACATAACAATTAGACTTGGGGCTTGACACCGAGAGACACCGATGGACCCATTCCATCCGTAAGGGTGAGCAACGGCGAAGGAAGGATCCAAGTGCTCCAACCAGGCCGCGTATCGCTAAACAACGCCCGCCTGCATCTTTGATTTTGACCAATGTTAATCTCAAGATTCTCTTACAAACGAGTCTGCGCACTCTGCTTAGGTATCCTTTTCTGAACATCAGCTCACCTGAGAGGTTGTTCCGTTTAGGTCCGTGCACGTTGGACTGCCGGCATATATCTGCTCTTACGCTTGAAATAAAGCATTTTGTTTTTAACCTTTTGAATTCTCCGACTGCCTGATTTCCAAATTCACAACACCTGGACAAACTAATAAGGAAGGCAGGCTCTGTTGTAGGCACAGAACTGGACAGTCTGACATCCATAGCTGAGCGACGCTCCCTCAACAGGCTCCTGTCCATCATAGACAATCCATCCTCTTCACAGCACCATAGACCGACAGAGGAGCAGCTTCAGTGACAGACAGCTGTCAATGTCCTGCTCCACTGAAAGACTGAGGAGATCTTTCCTTCCCCATGCCATCAGACTCTTCAACCTGCATCACACATGACGCAGACTCATCCCATCCTTTTTAACGTTTTATATATTTTTTTAATAATTTTATTTTATTCTATTTTGTTTTTCCCCCTTTTTATACATATGTTTCAGTATATTTTAGACTGTACATAACTTGCATGCCTCTGTGTGCTGCTGAACTGTGAATTTCTCTAAGGAGATGAATAAAGTATCTATCTATCTATCTATCTATCTATCTATCTATCTATCTATCTATCTATCTATCTATCTATCTATCTATCTATCTATCTATCTATCTATCTATCTATCTATCTATCTATCTATCTGTGTAATGTGTAATACAGGACTGTAGTTGTGTAGCTGTTGATATCTGTAATGCAGGACTGTAGTTGTGTAGCTGTTGATATCTGTAATGCAGGACTGTAGTTGTGTAGCTGTTGATATGTGTGATAGAGGACTGTAGTTGTGTAGCTGTTGATATGTGTGATAGAGGACTGTAGTTGTGTAGCTGTTGATATCTGTAATGCAGGACTGTAGTTGTGTAGCTGTTGATATGTGTGATAGAGGACTGTAGTTGTGTAGCTGTTGATATGTGTGATACAGGACTGTAGTTGTGTAGCTGTTGATATGTGTGATACAGGACTGTAGTTGTGTAGCTGATTTCTTTCATCTGGCTTCATGGACAAGTAAAGTTGGGTGTCATCAGCATAACAGTGAACGTTTATAGAGTGTCTTCTGATCAAGTCTAGTGGGAGCATATAGATTGTGAATAGTATTGGACCAAGAACACAACCTTGTGGGACACCATAGCTGACCTTAGTGTGTGTCGATGAGAGGTGGTTGACATGTACGTAGTGCGTTCTATCCGACAGGTAAGATTTAAACCAGTTTAGTTCCACGAATGCCTATATGGTTTTCTAGCCTCTGTAGAAGGATTTGGTGTCGACAGTGTCAAATGCAGCACTGAGATCTAGAAGAACAAGAACTGAAACATGGCCCTGATCAGGGACATCAGTAGGTCGTTACTAACTTTTACCAGGGCGGTCTCTGTGCTGTGGTGTTCCCTAAAATAAAGTGCAAATAAAATTTGCACTTTATTTTTTTCAACTGCGCTGTTGTGAAAGTGTGTTTCCCCTCTGGGGATGAATAAAGCTTTTATATTTTCTATTCTAAAACCAGACTGAAACACCTGAAATTGATCATTGTCCTGGAGATAATCACAGAGCTGACTTGTTACCACTTTCTCCAGAATCTTTGAAATGAAGACAAGATTAGAGATAGGCCTGTAGTTAGTGAGGACCTGTGGATCAAGAGATAGAACTATAGTTAGTGAGAACCTCTGGATCAAGAGATAGAACTATAGTTAGTGAGAACCTCTGAATCAAGAGATAGAACTATAGTTCGTGAGAACCTCTGGATCAAGAGTTTTTAAGCAGAGGTTTAATTACTGCAACTTTAAAAATCTGAGGCACATAGCCGGATGTTATTGACAGGTTAATAATGTCAAGTATGAAAGTGCTAAGTAAGGGGAACAGTTCTTTAAGTAGTCATGTGGGAATAGGATCGAGAAGACATGTTGTGGACTTTGAGGAGGAAACAACCTGGGACAGCTGTCGAGGACTCACTGGTAGAAAGGAGTCAAAGTATGTATCAGTCATAGTGTCTTTGTCCGGTGAAGCTGCACCGGTTGTATTAGAATAATCTAGGAGGTCTTGAATCTTTCCTCTGATAGTTACAATTTTTTCATTAAAAAAGTTCATGAAGTGACTGCTACTGAGATGAGGAGGGATGGACTGATGGTCTGATGGACTGATGGACTGATGGACTGATGGACTGATGGACTGATGGACTGATGGACTGATGGACTGATGGTCTGATGGACTGATGGACTGATGGACTGATGGTCTGATGGACTGATGGACTGATGGACTGATGGACTGATGGACTGATGGTCTGATGGACTGATGGACTGATGGTCTGATGGACTGATGGACTGATGGACTGATGGACTGATGGACTGATGGTCTGATGGACTGATGGACTGATGGTCTGATGGACTGATGGACTGATGGTCTGATGGACTGATGGACTGATGGTCTGATGGACTGATGGACTGATGGTCTGATGGACTGATGGACTGATGGTCTGATGGACTGATGGACTGATGGACTGATGGTCTGATGGACTGATGGACTGATGGACTGATGGACTGATGGACTGATGGTCTGATGGACTGATGGACTGATGGACTGATGGACTGATGGTCTGATGGACTGATGGACTGATGGACTGATGGACTGATGGACTGATGGACTGATGGACTGATGGACTGATGGTCTGATGGACTGATGGACTGATGGCTCTGTGTCAGCCTGGTGTTAGATTAAAATTATTACACTTACGTATACGCCATACTTAAAGTTACTCGCTTGATCTAAGAGCAGGTACGTGAATACATATTCACAATCAACATTCCACTGGATTGTTCATCTTTCTCCAAGAAGCGAAGTATAAGACCCGGGACGGACGTAATGTCGTGTTGGTGCGACGGAACGGACTCTTCAGTGCTGAATAAGAACTTGGGGTTATTCTTATTTGCTTCTATAAGTGATGAGTAATATGAGGCTCTGGCTGAAGAGATGTCTTGTATATTTTTAACTTCTCCTGCCAGTCCTGGTAGAATTCATTATGTTTTGATGAACCATTTCTTCTCTAGTCGTCTAGAAACCTGTTTTAATTGACGTGTTACTGAGTAAACCAGGGAGCAAGACTACTTCTGTTGACAGTCTTTTGAGTTAATGGTGCGATGAAGTCAAGCGTATTGTGCAACGAGTCTGTAAAACTGCCCACAAAGTTATCAATGTCGGGGTGACTATGGTAGAGTTTCTTGACTCACCGACACATTTTACTGAGCACTGAGGGAATTAATTCCATAAACTTGGTAACGACACTTTCAGACAGACATCTTTTGAGATCCTGCTCTGTAGACTCGGCTCATTTAAGATAAAATCAAAGGTTATTAATTGATGGTCAGAAATAACTGAATTCTGAGGAGAGACAATAACATTTTTAATTTCAAGTCCGTATGTTTGGACAAGATCTAATGTTTGCTTAAAACAGTGAAGTTCATGGACATACTCAGAGAAATGACTCCAGGATAGAGTTAAACCTGTTAACTAAGCTATCGTGGACCATATTATTATTATTATTATTATTATTATATCAACTGGTGATAGGTCGATATCGATTGGTGGAATTTTATCAGATGTGAAGCAACAACGTGTGTGAACTCACATGATTGACACTATTTTAATGCCATAAAAACATAATTATTGCTTCATTCAAGTCACTTTTTCACTTTCATCAGTTCATTTTCTCAAAACCTGGCACTTTTAAAAACATTAACATCACATTAACATAGTTTCAAGTCATAAAACGGCATAAAAGTCCTGTTTTTTAACTTCTTTTCCAAATGACAAGTCGTCTCCGAAACAAACCAAAGTGAATCAAGACGAGGGAGAGAAACAGTCAATTTGACAAAAGTGACTCACTATGAGCTGGTGTTTGGTTTAGTAATCTATTTGTCCGAGCTAAAGTGGAGTCTAGTGGAAACTACATGAACTTTTTATTATATGTCAGTTTTCACGCCATCACTTTTGCTTCCTCGTCCACCGTCAACGCTTGATGTCGGCAACATTCTTTCACCACAGCTTCACTCACTTGATTCCATGTTTAGCCAAAGCACAAGTCAATCACCAGACAAAAGCAAATTAACCTTGTGACTGTTTTCTCCAACACTACAGATGTGTTCAGGCCCCGAAAGCGTTTCAGATTTCTTGACACACATCTCAGAGGATTTCTCCTGAACTACAAACATCACTACGATGGTCAAGAAGGTCAAGCAGCGACTTGACTTTCTGAGGATCCTCAGGAACAACAACCTGGAGGAGAAGCTGCTGCGGTCCTTCTACTGCTGCTCCATCCAGAGTGTTGTCCTACTGGAGAACCATATGGTACTGCAGTGACAGGACTACGGAGGGTCATCAACACTGACCTCTGCCCACCCTCAGTGACATCTTGACCTCTCGCTGCCTCCAACATCGTAAACCCTTGCTAACCTGTTCCTCACCTGTTCACCTGTGTACCTGTTCACCTGCCGCCCTCTGACGCTTCATGTCCCTCGAACACAAACAGACTCAGTTTCTACTCTCAGCTGTACGTGAAGTGAATAAACACAAATAAGGATCAATGAAGACATTTGTTCACATCTCAGAGCATCTTGAACAACATTTTTTTTTAATAACGAGAGAATATTATAAAACCTCCGACCTCTGACATCTGCTGCTTCTCTATCTTTGTTTCTCACTTTGTATACGTCTTTTTAACCTTCTCTGATATTTTTACTTGAAACATGTCGTCATTGAAATGAAAATATAACAAATATTGAATGATTTAAAATGAAAATGTCATGATGGGGAACTGAGAAACCCAGGCGCAGAGGTAATTCCTGAAACTTGGTTTTATTCAATGGGGAAGGCAGTGGTGAAGTCAGACAGTCCAGGAATCGGCATCAAAAGGCCAAAGCAGGGGCTCAGCGAACTCGGCGTCAAGGGGCAGAAAAAGATCGAAAAATCGTTTAAGAAATTCTTTCAGGACTTAATTAACGAGGCTTTGAAACACGGCGGGGGCGCGCTGAAACCATTAGTGGGTAACGATTCTTAACCGTAATGTCATTTAGTGAACGATAATCAATGCATGGGCGCAGGGAGCCGTTCTTCTAACCGACAAAAAAGAAGCCAGCCCAATGAAGGCCTGGACCGGGGAGACCCTTCCAGCAGCCTCAAGGGGAAATGGCGTGGGGCGTGAGGGATTGGTGGACGTGCTGGTTTGGCTCACCCCGACCCTCCTCAGGGGCGAGCCTTGTCTTTTAGTGGACAGGCCGCTGCACGTTGTCCACCCCCGCCACAGTAGAGGCAGAGCCCCTCATCCATCCGGCGCCTCTTTTCTGAGCTGCATTGGCTCCTCCTCCACCGGCGGGGACTCCTAACTGAGGGGCGGAAGGAAAACCGCTGCTCCGAGCGCTGCGGCCACTAGAGAGGAGGCCACTTGTTGCGCAGCTTCATCTCGATCCTGGTGACCATGGCGATGACCGCGTCTAGCCCCTCCGGGAGCTCGAGGGGAATGAGCATGGTCCGCAGGCGCGGGGAGAGACCCTCGAGGAAGACTTGGGTGAGGACGGTCCCCTTCCAGCGACACTCTGCGGCCAGCGTGCGGAACCGGATAGCATAGTCACTCACGTGCTGGGACCCTTGGCAGAGACGGAGAAGAGCAGATGCCGCTTCCTCCCGGGAATGATGCGCTGGAACGCCATCGCCGTCGCTACGCAGAGACGCACAGGGGCGACCAGTTCCGCCATTCCACCGTGGCCCAATCTGCTGCCCGCCCGCTCAGCAGCAAGATGATGTAAGCCACTCTGGAGCGCTCGATGGGAAAGGTGGCGTAGTTCAGTTCGAAGTGGAGACTGCACATGGTGAGGAAGCCCCGGAAATCTCCAGAGTCACCGGAGAAACACTCGGGCCGTTGCAGGACGATCATGGACGAGTGTGGGACAAGAACGACGACCACGGCGGACTCACTGGTGGAAGCGGGAGCTGGTGCTGCGGTCCCGGCAGTGGCCTTCAAGACCTGGAGTTGGGCCGACATCTGGTGTCCCAGACTCTGGATCATGGAGCCCTATTGCGTCACCATGGTTTCCATGCCTAGCTGCAGCGTTGCTAGGGTGTAAGTGTTCCTCGCCGTCTGCTCCTGGTGTGTACATGGAGCGTCGCGAAGAGGACTCTCTGCTGGGTTCATCGTGGTCTTGTTGTTCTGTCACGATGGGGAACGGAGAAACCCAGGCGCAGAGGTAATTGCTGAAACTTGGTTTTATTCGATGGGGAAGGCAGAGGCATAGTCAGACAGTCCAGGAATCGGCCTCAAAAGGCTAAAAACATGGGCTCAGCAAACTCGGCGTCAAGGGGCAGAAACAGATCGAGAACACATAAGCAGGAATGGAGTCTTGGTCTGGACAAGGTAAGGAGACAGGGTAGAGATGCAGGAATACTCAACGGCAGGGCTCTGGTTAATGGGAAATGGTGACAACAAGACAATGGACGTGACAGAGTGGGGGCGTAAGAAGACAGGGGACCAATCAGCAGCAGCTGGGGGCGGGACTAAGAAGACACGGCTGGACCAATCACTACTCAGACAGGAGGAAGTAAGACTAGCACAGACACAGAAGGGAGCGGATTTCACAATAAAACCGGAAACACAAGGAGGAACAAGTAGACTCATGACAGAAAATGTAACAAATATTGAATAATTGAAATGAAAATAAAATAAATATTGAATAATTAAAATGAAAATAAAACAAATATTGAATAATTGAAATGAATTCAACCTTCAATATTCTGATGACATTGATTTACTTCCATAGATTTTAAGGTTCAGGTGAACGAAGTAAATAAACACATGTCGTTGCACAAGAATGTTTGACTATTTTATAAAAACATATTTCGTTTAAATATTTTAATTGTGTTTTATTGTTTATTGTTGATGTTTTATTTATTATTTTTAAATGTGGCAGAAAAACAACTCAAAAATGTGACAACAGTTTTATTAGGTCATGAAAAATTCCGTCACCACAGCGCCACCACCAGGTCGCTCCTTTATAAACACACACCTTCTTCCCAAACACAACAGCGTCAACACAATCAATATATTTTCACGGCCATTACTTTTCAAGATGTCGTCGTAAGTGCAAGGTTCACTCGGTGAACGAGGTCATGACACAACTAATCCTGCAGGTGGCGCCACAGAGTCGCCTCTACAGCAGCAGCTCCTGCAGGTGACCCAGCGTCTCCCTCAAGGTCACGGCGAGCGTCTCGGCGTTGGTCTCCTCGCAGCAGTTGAAGGCGCTGACGGAGAAGTGCACGTGATCCTCCTGAGGGTTGTAACACACGGCGTAACCGTCCGGAACCAGAGGTCCGAAGACCATGACGCTGTCGGTGTTCGCTGGAACCTGGAAGAAGTGAAAGTGTCTCGATCAGAAACATGTTTGATAAATGATCAATACGGGTTGAGAAAGGTCAACATCATTTGTTCTTTAATTCATTTGAAGTAGTTGATTTGTTCATTTTAGTGTCACAGTGACTGGTTTTATTTGTTTGGATTTAATTCACTATTTTTCACTTGTTTTTACAAAACTGGTAAAACATGTTTTCAGAAAAGTGAGGTAACAAAACACTTTGATTCTATTAAAGATTTGACCAAAGACCAACACAATTGTTTCAAGTCTCCTTACACATATTCACACAAACACATTCACACACACATAACTATGATCAGGGCCATGTTTCAGTTCTTGTTCTTCTAGATCTCAGTGCATTTGACACTGTTGACACCAAATCCTTCTACAGAGGCTAGAAAACCATTTAGGCATTCGTGGAACTAAACTGGTTTAAATCTTACTTGTCGGATAGAACGCATGTACATGTCAACCACCTCTCATCGACACACACTAAGGTCAGCTATGGTGTCCCACAAGGTTGTGTTCTTGGTCCAATACTATTCACAATCTATATGCTCCCACTAGGGGACTTGATCAGAAGACACTCTATAAACTTTCACTGTTATGCTGATGACACCCAACTCTACTTGTCCATGAAGCCAGATGAAAGAAATCAGCTACACAACTACAGTCCTGTATCACACATATCAACAGCTACACAACTACAGTCCTGTATTACACATATCAACAGCTACACAACTACAGTCCTGTATTATACATATCAACAGCTACACAACTACAGTCCTGTATTACACATATCAACAGCTACACAACTACAGTCCTGTATCACACATATCAACAGCTACACAACTACAGTCCTGTATTACACATATCAACAGCTACACAACTACAGTCCTGTATTACACATATCAACAGCTACACAACTACAGTCCTGTATTACACATATCAACAGCTACACAACTACAGTCCTGTATTACACATATCAACAGCTACACAACTACAGTCCTGTATTACACATATCAACAGCTACACAACTACAGTCCTGTATTACACATATCAACAGCTACACAACTACAGTCCTGTATTACACATATCAACAGCTACACAACTACAGTCCTGTATTACACATATCAACAGCTACACAACTACAGTCCTGTATTACACATATCAACAGCTACACAACTACAGTCCTGTATCACACATATCAACAGCTACACAACTACAGTCCTGTATTACACATATCAACAGCTACACAACTACAGTCCTGTATCACAAATATCAACAGCTACACAACTACAGTCCTGTATTACACATATCAACAGCTACACAACTACAGTCCTGTATTACACATATCAACAGCTACACAACTACAGTCCTGTATTACACATATCAACAGCTACACAACTACAGTCCTGTATTACACATATCAACAGCTACACAACTACAGTCCTGTATCACACATATCAACAGCTACACAACTACAGTCCTGTATTACACATATCAACAGCTACACAACTACAGTCCTGTATTACACATATCAACAGCTACACAACTACAGTCCTGTATTACACATATCAACAGCTACACAACTACAGTCCTGTATCACACATATCAACAGCTACACAACTACAGTCCTGTATTACACATATCAACAGCTACACAACTACAGTCCTGTATTACACATATCAACAGCTACACAACTACAGTCCTGTATTACACATATCAACAGCTACACAACTACAGTCCTGTATCACACATATCAACAGCTACACAACTACAGTCCTGTATTACACATATCAACAGCTACACAACTACAGTCCTGTATTACACATATCAACAGCTACACAACTACAGTCCTGTATCACAGATATCAAGTCCTGGATGACCAAAAACTTCCTCCTACTGAACTCGGAAAAGACTGAGGTTTTACTAATTGGTCCGCAACATCTCAGACAATCATAGGGAAACGTGTTTCTCGATGTATATGACAATAAACACTTTGAATCTTGAATCTAGCTTTACATCATGGACTTGCTCCTGCTACTAGCACCACTGTAAAGAATCTGGGTGCTTTGACGAGGACTTATCATTTAACTCACACATAAAACAAATCTCACAGACTGCTTACTTCCACCTTCGTAACATTTCAAAAATCAGGCACTTCCTTCCTTTAGATGATGCTGAGAAGCTCATCCATGCTTTTGTTACCTCCAGGCTGGACTATTGTAACTCTCTTCTGTCTAAATGTTCTAAAAAGTCTCTCAGAATCTTCAGCTCATTCATCTGCAGCTCGTGTCCTGACTAAGACTAAGAGGCGCGAACACACCTGTACTGTCTTCCCTACATTGGCTTCCTGTAGAATTTAGAATACAATTTAAAATCCTTCTCCTAACCTATAAAGCCTTACATGGTCTAGCACCAACATACATTAAATATTTAATCCAAACTTACCAACCCTCTAGGACCTTACGATCCTTAAACTCTGATCTATTAGTTATACCACAAATCTCTAAATGTAGATTTGGAGCCAGGGCCTTCAGTTTTGAAGCCCCTCTGCTGTGGAACAAACTACCGGCTTCAGTCCGGAGGGCAGACACCCTCTCTATGTTTAAAAATAATCTTAAAACCTTACTTTTCGATAAAGCCTATAACTAACCTAACTGTTTATCTTTAGCTGCTATAACTAACTTAACTGTTTATCTTAGCTGCTATAACTAACTTAACTGTTTATCTTTAGCTGCTATAACTAACTTAACTGTTTATCTTTAGCTGCTATAACTAACTTAACTGTTTATCTTTAGCTGCTATAACTAACTTAACTGTTTATCTTTAGCTGCTATAACTAACCTAACTGTTTATCTTTAGCTGCTATAACTAACTTAACTGTTTATCTTTAGCTGCTATAACTAACCTAACTGTTTATCTTTAGCTGCTATAACTAACTTAACTGTTTATCTTAGCTGCTATAACTAACTTAACTGTTTATCTTTAGCTGCTATAACTAACTTAACTGTTTATCTTTAGCTGCTATAACTAACTTAAATGTTTATCTTTAGCTGCTATAGGCTGAGAATGCTGGAGGAGTTTTAGACTCCAGCTCTGTATATCCTTCTTTTCTTCATTACATTCATCACCTGTTTAAACAACTTTTTATTTCTCTCAGGAGCCCCAGGACCTCCAGAGCTGCTGCTGATCCAGGATCTTCACCACGTCATCAGTTCTCTCCAGTACCTCCATGGACTCTCCTACACTATCCTCTTTTTTTTTTCTCACTATAATTTCCCTCACTCCTCTCCTTATCCATCTGTCTACCCCCCCATCCTTCCTCCCAGCCGGTCACAGCAGGAGTCAACAATGAGTCTGGTTCTGCTCCAGGTTTCTTCTAAAAATAAGTTTTTCCTTCGCCATAGTTCACTGTACAGTGTTTCGCTTCTTGCTCTTTGTTGAATTGATCTATTTTTCCTTAATCAACTATACTTTTACTTCAACTGTAAAGTGTCTTGAGATCACTTTGTTATGATAAGACACTTTAAATAAAATGGAATTGAAAATGAATTGAATTACACACACAAGCAACCACACACATTCACACCCACAACCACACACGCACCTTAACACACACACACACAAACAATCTTTTATCTGGTGCTGTTAGATTGGAAATTATTCTACACTATACGTATACGCCATAGTTAAATTAATACTAAAAAGATAATCAAAATATAAAGTATAAATGACTAGTGTCATCTAAGAGCTTAAACGTTTGAATACACATTCACAACCAACATTTCACTCCAGACTGATACACTGTTTCAAGAAAAGCTTGGAGCAGACTTAGAGCCGAACAGCGATTAATTTAAACATCTGTCCGTCTCCCCGGCTCACACCTGTGGGCGTGAAACAAAAGAGCAAAACGGAACACACCCAAAAAAGGGGGGCTGGAAGACAAAGGAACTTGCCCACACAACAGGGAAGCAAGGAAGTTACTCTCCAGGTGACCCGAGACAGGAACTAACGTGAAAGAACCACTGCCCCGGAAGAGATGACCCCCTGGACAGGAAACTTTCCCTTAAATATAGCGATGCTCTATAGTACTGGACCGTCTTTCCCGGAGCTATTGACCTGTAGAGCTGCCAGCAAAGATCGAGTCCAATCGATCATAAAAGCTTGTATTTTGTTTGACTTGTAGCGGCGAATAAACGACCCGTACACTCTGAATTGATCCTTTTCTCTCCACAAAGCAAAGTATTAAGACCCGGAGGTGACGTCGAGTTGGAGCGACGGAAACGGACTCCGGTTTTATCCGTTTTAGTGCGTTTAGGTTCATGTGAAAAGGAATTTACTTTAATGTTAGAATCATCTTAAAGTTATAATAAGTCTCTATCAATGTCAAATAAACTAAGACCTTTAGCTTCTCCTCGATCGACCTCTTGTTTACACACAATAAAACATTTTCACATGTTTGTACTTGAGGAACAGTTCAAGGCTTGAACGCAGAATGATTGACAGGCCGATCCACACAACACAACGTCAATCATAGTAAAGACAACATCAGTAAATAGACGACACAGGTCACGACGACATTTGATCTGCGTCATGTGATTGACGTCATGTGACCGGCGTCATGTGATTGACGTCATGTGATCGACGTCATGTGATCGGCGTCATGTGATCGACGTCATGTGACCGACGTCATGTGATCGGGGTCGTGTGATCGGTGTTGTGTGATCTGCGTCATTTGACCGACGTCATGTGATCGGTGTTGTGGGATCTACGTCATGTGACCGACGTCATGTGATTTGCGTCATGTGACCGACGTCATGTGATCGGCGTCATGTGACCGGCGTCATGTGACCGGCGTCATGTGATCGACGTCATGTGACCGACGTCATGTGATCGGCGTCATGTGATCGACGTCATGTGACCGACGTCATGTGATCGGGGTCGTGTGATCGGTGTTGTGTGATCTGCGTCATTTGACCGACGTCATGTGATCGGTGTTGTGGGATCTACGTCATGTGACCGACGTCATGTGATTTGCGTCATGTGACCGACGTCATGTGATCGGCGTCATGTGACCGGCGTCATGTGACCGACGTCATGTGATCGACGTCATGTGACCGACGTCATGTGATCGGCGTCATGTGACCGACGTCATGTGACCGGCGTCATGTGATCTGCGTCGTGTGATTTGCGTCATGTGACCGACGTCGTGTGATCGGCGTCATGTGACCGACGTCATGTGATCGGCGTCGTGTGATCGACGTCATGTGATCGGCGTCATGTGACCGACGTCATGTGACCGACATCATGTGACCGACGTCATGTGATCGGCGTCATGTGACCGGCGTCATGTGATCGGCGTCATGTGACCGACGTTGTGTGATGGGCGTCATGTGACCGACGTCATGTGATTGGCGTCATGTGACCGACGTCATGTGACCGACGTCATGTGATCGGCGTCATGTGATCGGCGTCGTGTGATCGACGTCATGTGATCCTCGTACCTGACCCGTTCGCAGCTTCCAGTGCGTGGCCAGACCATAGGCCGTGTCCATGAAGATCTTAGGAACACTGCGTCCCTCCTGGATGGCCTGGAGCTTCAGGCCCAGCAGGTGCCGGTCCACGCCGTGACCCTGCAGCGCCTGACACACAAAGAAATGCAATAAAGAAATGCATGGTACCTTATTTAGAAACCATATAAAAGAGTCCTTCGAAGGTCCTACCTGGTCGGTCAGAGCCGAGTAAGCGTCGACAGCTTCTCTGAACAGATGGACTTTTGCTTCGCGCTGCAACAAACACACGCGTGTCGTCAGTTGGCGTGTCGGCGCGTCACAAGATGTCGACTCTTACGGAGACGGACGCGTCGTCGAAGGCGAGGATGAACTTCAGGGTCTGAACTGTGGGCGAACGGATGAACTCGGTTCTTCCTCCTCGGAACATGCGCTGAGACGCGATGTCACAGGCCGGGACCACCTCGTCGTGGACTCTGGTCGAGAGAACTTCCATTCAGGACGGATTACAAAACATACACCATCTCACTCATGGTGCAGGAACACATCCATCCAGCTCATTTAAATAGAGTATGAAGTCAACAATTAAATCCAATTAACATGAAAATATATTCACATTTTGCACATATTAATGCAACCTAAGACTGAAGGAAGATTTTACTTTGTAAATTTATTAGGCCTGAGATCAAAAAAGAACTAAGACTTTGACTTTTATCGAGTTCGACAGACGTGGTCTAGAACAGTGTTCTGTGGTTGACCACCAGGGGGCGCATTGAGAAAATTGGAGAGAAGGGATTAAATACATCAGTATAAAATGTAATTATAATAACAAATTAAAAAGCATATTTGTATACGATTATTTACTGTATTACCTGGACTATAAGCCTCATTTAGTTTTCCAACCAAAACTATAATATTATATTCTGGAGAACTTTAATAAGTGAACGTTATAAAGAGTTTTCTTGAGCGAACAACTCACGGAGCTCGTTGCTGCCGCGCACTTCGCAGTCAACTTTGACCTCGCAGTGCGAAGCGTTACTATAACAACGTGAACACCTTCACCAACATCACTGCGGTTGGCTGACTGAAGAACTCTCCAGATGTTGGTGTCAACAGTTCCGTGAGAGCAGGACAGGAAGTGAACACACGTCCGCTCTGGTAGGAGAACTCACATTTCTTACATCCTTAAAACTCTTCACTGGCTAAACCAGTTAATTGTGTCGTCTTTTATGTTTTATAACTTGAATGCGCTTTGATCAGATTTTTTTGTTTCGCTTAATGCGCCTCATGATCTGCTTCTGCTTCATACATGAAAGAAACGACAAAATTGACAAAAGTGCGCCATATAGTCCGGAGAATACAGAGCGACAGCACCTGTGCTCACCTGTAGAAGGCGAGCTGCAGCGCCACCTGGATGAAGGAGTTTGGACTCAGGTTGTGCTGCTTCGGAAGTTCTTTGCCAAAGTTTGTGAAGTTGAAAACGTTCACGTCCAAGTCGTTGATCAATCTGTTGGAGAAGAATAGATGAAGAGTAGAATCAATGTGTTGAAGGAGAATAGATGAAGAGTAGAATCAATGTGTTGGAGAAGAATAGATGAAGAGTAGAATCAATCTGTTGGAGAAGAATAGATGAAGAGTAGAATCAATGTGTTGAAGGAGAATAGATGAAGAGTAGAATCAATGTGTTTGACAAGAATAGATGAAGAGTAGAATCAATGTGTTGGAGAAGAATAGATGAAGAGTAGAATCAATGTGTTGAAGGAGAATAGATGAAGAGTAGAATCAATGTGTTGAAGGAGAATAGATGAAGAGTAGAATCAATGTGTTTGACAAGAATAGATGAAGAGTAGAATCAATGTGTTTGAGAAGAATAGATGAAGAGTAGAATCAATGTGTTCGACAAGAATAGATGAAGAGTAGAATCAATCTGTTGGAGAAGAATAGATGAAGAGTAGAATCAATGTGTTTGACAAGAATAGATGAAGAGTAGAATCAATCTGTTGGAGAAGAATAGATGAAGAGTAGAATCAATGTGTTGAAGGAGAATAGATGAAGAGTAGAATCAATGTGTTTGACAAGAATAGATGAAGAGTAGAATCAATGTGTTGGAGAAGAATAGATGAAGAGTAGAATCAATGTGTTGGAGAAGAATAGATGAAGAGTAGAATCAATGTGTTGAAGGAGAATAGATGAAGAGTAGAATCAATGTGTTGAAGGAGAATAGATGAAGAGTAGAATAAATGTGTTGGAGAAGAATAGATGAAGAGTAGAATCAATCTGTTGGAGAAGAATAGATGAAGAGTAGAATCAATGTGTTGGAGAAGAATAGATGAAGAGTAGAATCAATGTGTTTGAGAAGAATAGATGAAGAGTAGAATCAATGTGTTGAAGGAGAATAGATGAAGAGTAGAATCAATGTGTTTGAGAAGAATAGATGAAGAGTAGAATCAATGTGTTTGACAAGAATAGATGAAGAGTAGAATCAATGTGTTCGACAAGAATAGATGAAGAGTAGAATCAATGTGTTCGACAAGAATAGATGAAGAGTAGAATCAATGTGTTGGAGAAGAATAGATGAAGAGTAGAATCAATGTGTTTGAGAAGAATAGATGAAGAGTAGAATCAATGTGTTGAAGGAGAATAGATGAAGAGTAGAATCAATGTGTTGGAGAAGAATAGATGAAGAGTAGAATCAATGTGTTTGACAAGAATAGATGAAGAGTAGAATCAATGTGTTCGACAAGAATAGATGAAGAGTAGAATCAATGTGTTGAAGGAGAATAGATGAAGAGTAGAATCAATGTGTTTGACAAGAATAGATGAAGAGTAGAATCAATGTGTTGGAGAAGAATAGATGAAGAGTAGAATCAATGTGTTGGAGAAGAATAGATGAAGAGTAGAATCAATGTGTTCGACAAGAATAGATGAAGAGTAGAATCAATGTGTTGGAGAAGAATAGATGAAGAGTAGAATCAATGTGTTGGAGAAGAATAGATGAAGAGTAGAATCAATGTGTTTGACAAGAATAGATGAAGAGTAGAATCAATGTGTTGAAGGAGAATAGATGAAGAGTAGAATCAATGTGTTGGAGAAGAATAGATGAAGAGTAGAATCAATGTGTTTGACAAGAATAGATGAAGAGTAGAATCAATGTGTTCGACAAGAATAGATGAAGAGTAGAATCAATGTGTTGAAGGAGAATAGATGAAGAGTAGAATCAATGTGTTGGAGAAGAATAGATGAAGAGTAGAATCAATGTGTTGGACAAGAATAGATGAAGAGTAGAATCAATGTGTTGGAGAAGAATAGATGAAGAGTAGAATCAATGTGTTTGACAAGAATAGATGAAGAGTAGAATCAATGTGTTGGAGAAGAATAGATGAAGAGTAGAATCAATGTGTTTGAGAAGAATAGATGAAGAGTAGAATCAATGTGTTGGAGAAGAATAGATGAAGAGTAGAATCAATGTGTTGGAGAAGAATAGATGAAGAGTAGAATCAATGTGTTGGAGAAGAATAGATGAAGAGTAGAATCAATGTGTTGGAGAAGAATAGATGAAGAGTAGAATCAATGTGTTGGAGAAGAATAGATGAAGAGTAGAATCAATGTGTTTGAGAATAATAGATGAAGAGTAGAATCAATGTGTTGGAGAAGAATAGATGAAGAGTAGAATCAATGTGTTGGAGAAGAATAGATGAAGAGTAGAATCAATGTGTTGGAGAAGAATAGATGAAGAGTAGAATCAATCTGTTGGAGAAGAATAGATGAAGAGTAGAATCAATGTGTTGGAGAAGAATAGATGAAGAGTAGAATCAATGTGTTTGACAAGAATAGATGAAGAGTAGAATCAATGTGTTGGAGAAGAATAGATGAAGAGTAGAATCAATGTGTTTGACAAGAATAGATGAAGAGTAGAATCAATGTGTTGGAGAAGAATAGATGAAGAGTAGAATCAATGTGTTTGACAAGAATAGATGAAGAGTAGAATCAATGTGTTGGAGAAGAATAGATGAAGAGTAGAATCAATGTGTTTGAGAAGAATAGATGAAGAGTAGAATCAATGTGTTGAAGGAGAATAGATGAAGAGTAGAATCAATGTGTTGAAGGAGAATAGATGAAGAGTAGAATCAATGTGTTGGAGAAGAATAGATGAAGAGTAGAATCAATGTGTTGAAGGAGAATAGATGAAGAGTAGAATCAATGTGTTGAAGGAGAATAGATGAAGAGTAGAATCAATGTGTTGGAGAAGAATAGATGAAGAGTAGAATCAATGTGTTGGAGAAGAATAGATGAAGAGTAGAATCAATGTGTTGAAGGAGAATAGATGAAGAGTATAATCAATGTGTTGGAGAAGAATAGATGAAGAGTAGAATCAATGTGTTGGAGAAGAATAGATGAAGAGTAGAATCAATGTGTTTGACAAGAATAGATGAAGAGTAGAATCAATGTGTTGGAGAAGAATAGATGAAGAGTAGAATCAATGTGTTGAAGGAGAATAGATGAAGAGTAGAATCAATGTGTTTGACAAGAATAGATGAAGAGTAGAATCAATGTGTTTGAGAAGAATAGATGAAGAGTAGAATCAATGTGTTGGAGAAGAATAGATGAAGAGTAGAATCAATGTGTTTGACAAGAATAGATGAAGAGTAGAATCAATGTGTTGGAGAAGAATAGATGAAGAGTAGAATCAATGTGTTGAAGGAGAATAGATGAAGAGTAGAATCAATGTGTTTGACAAGAATAGATGAAGAGTAGAATCAATGTGTTCGACAAGAATAGATGAAGAGTAGAATCAATGTGTTCGACAAGAAAAGATGAAGAGTAGAATCAATGTGTTGAAGGAGAATAGATGAAGAGTAGAATCAATGTGTTTGAGAAGAATAGATGAAGAGTAGAATCAATGTGTTCGACAAGAAAAGATGAAGAGTAGAATCAATGTGTTGAAGGAGAATAGATGAAGAGTAGAATCAATGTGTTGAAGGAGAATAGATGAAGAGTAGAATCAATGTGTTTGACAAGAATAGATGAAGAGTAGAATCAATGTGTTCGACAAGAATAGATGAAGAGTAGAATCAATGTGTTCGACAAGAAAAGATGAAGAGTAGAATCAATGTGTTCGACAAGAATAGATGAAGAGTAGAATCAATGTGTTGGAGAAGAATAGATGAAGAGTAGAATCAATGTGTTGGAGAAGAATAGATGAAGAGTAGAATCAATGTGTTTGAGAAGAATAGATGAAGAGTAGAATCAATGTGTTTGAGAAGAATAGATGAAGAGTAGAATCAATGTGTTGGAGAAGAATAGATGAAGAGTAGAATCAATGTGTTGGAGAAGAATAGATGAAGAGTAGAATCAATGTGTTGGAGAAGAATAGATGAAGAGTAGAATCAATGTGTTGGAGAAGAATAGATGAAGAGTAGAATCAATGTGTTCGACAAGAAAAGATGAAGAGTAGAATCAATGTGTTGGAGAAGAATAGATGAAGAGTAGAATCAATGTGTTGGAGAAGAATAGATGAAGAGTAGAATCAATGTGTTCGACAAGAAAAGATGAAGAGTAGAATCAATGTGTTGAAGGAGAATAGATGAAGAGTAGAATCAATGTGTTGAAGGAGAATAGATGAAGAGTAGAATCAATGTGTTGAAGGAGAATAGATGAAGAGTAGAATCAATGTGTTGAAGGAGAATAGATGAAGAGTAGAATCAATGTGTTGAAGGAGAATAGATGAAGAGTAGAATCAATGTGTTGAAGGAGAATAGATGAAGAGTAGAATCAATGTGTTGAAGGAGAATAGATGAAGAGTAGAATCAATGTGTTGGAGAAGAATAGATGAAGAGTAGAATCAATGTGTTGGAGAAGAATAGATGAAGAGTAGAATCAATGTGTTGGAGAAGAATAGATGAAGAGTAGAATCAATGTGTTGGAGAAGAATAGATGAAGAGTAGAATCAATGTGTTCGACAAGAATAGATGAAGAGTAGAATCAATGTGTTCGACAAGAATAGATGAAGAGTAGAATCAATGTGTTCGACAAGAATAGATGAAGAGTAGAATCAATGTGTTCGACAAGAATAGATGAAGAGTAGAATCAATGTGTTCGACAAGAAAAGATGAAGAGTAGAATCAAGGGGCCGAATACTTTCACAAGGCACTGTATATACTATCATACGTTGTTTTCCTGTTACGTGACGAAACAATAGAAGATTTGGGATCAAACTCCAGTCCGTGGGAAGGACTTACATGTCCAGGTTCTGCTTGGCGTGTTCGATGTCCCTCTTGATGTCGCGGTCGATGCGGAAGTAGAGCTTCTTGGGCGTGGGCAGCGGCACCAGCGGCGCCCTCTTGGGCTCCGGGTTGTCGCTGCGGTCGAGAGGAGGGTTTATAGTCTCCGGCAGGAAGGTGGAGAACATCACGGAGACATGAAAGGCGAGCGCTCGCTCGTCGAGCATGAAAGGCATGGAAACCATCAAAGAGCGGCGGCGGCTCCTGCTTCGCTTTGTGTCGTAAGAAGAACGTATAAAAGTATACGACGCGGAGCTGCCGCACAGTTAATATGGTCAGAAACGTTCGTGAGAATTTAGCCGTTTTGTCGCCATGTAAGTTCACACCTCACATCCACTCACTTCCACACTCATGCGCCATCTAGCGGCGGGCGGCCATCACTACACCTGTGAAGAATCTAGTTCTGTTCCTCAAGTATGTAAGTGGGGCGCACGGTTCACAGCAAGAAGGTTGCTGGTTCGGTTCCAGGCCAGGTGGAGGCTGTGTGGAGTTTGTTTGTTCCCCCCGTGTTAGTGGGTTTACTCCGGACACTCCGGTTTCCTCCCACAGTCCAGAAACATACAGAGGTCGATTGAGAACTTGAGGGAAAATTGTCCATATGTATGAGTGTGTGTGTGAATGGTTGTCTGTCTTTGTGTGTCCTGAGACCGAATGGCGTTCTGTCCAGGGTGTCCCCTGCCTCTAGCCCTATGATACTGGGATGGACTCCAGTCTCCCCACGACCCCCGTAAAGGGATAAAGCGGTAGTATTGAAGAAACTTAAGAAGTATTGAAGTATATCATCGTCATCAGAAAATGTATTTTTAATTTTTTTTTTTAAATGGTTTGATTAAATAATTTGTATATAGGAAGGGTTAATATATATATATTTTTTATTTTATTTCAATTAAATCTATAAAAAATACAACAAAACGAAACATAATGAAAGCTCAATATTTTCTAAATAAATGTATACATTTATTATAATTACATGTATTGTAATACATTCAGTTGTATGTTAGAATTCAATAAAAGATTAACTTTTTTTTTAAAATATAATTGTATATCTTTTAATTCGTAATCTCTAAATTCAACATATAAATGTGATGATATAGCAAGAACCAGACAATACTTTTCTGGTATCATCTGTTTCTTATATTGAATACAAAAGGCAATCAAAAACATTACTGTACATTAAACATATTCAACCATTTGTATCAGATACAACTATTATGGGCAGCTGTCACTCACTCGTCACAGTCTTTGACAGGCGGTTAAGAAGTCAAACATCTCACCAAAGAGAGTCATCTGTAGACACGAAGACTTCTTAACATCTTCTCTCACGTCAACCTTTTATAAAGTCGTTTGCTCAATTCTTCAGGTAGACCTCGCTCCTCCCAGGTTTAACTTCTCACCCCCCCCCCCTTTTTGTTGTGAGGTCCTCCCAATAGGTGACCTTCCCGTTTGTTGGTTCAATTGAGTTTTTCCTCAATCTGCATCTGAAGTATATGTTCTTTGTTCTCACAGATGGACCTCAAAGCTTCACACAAGCATTTGTATCATGAAGACTTCTCTCCGTAGATGAGCCCAAATCGGAGCAAGAAGAAGTGCCTCAGCATCAGGTGAAGGAAGGAAAAGATGGACTTCCCGCAAGAAGCTACGCAGGTGGAGGAAATGAAGGTTGAGAAGGACACCGAAGACCAGGTCGAAGAGCCAGAGGAACATTTGTCCTCATCCATGATGTCCTCCTCAGAACAGTGTGTTTGTAAACTTCAAAATAAAAGTGAGGAAATGCAGAAGCTGAAGAAAACGTGCGATGAAATGGAGATGGAGACCCAGAGGAGCCAGGAGGCCTGGGAGCTGGAGAGGGCCAAGATGGAGCAGGACAGAGAGGAGTTTCAAACAGAGATTTGGAAACATTGCCGATTAAAAGGAGCCTTCAAGGAGGAAGAGGAAGCCATGAGCATGGACCGGCAGGCCTTCCAGCTGGATAAGGAAGAAATAGACGAGCTGAGGAAGTTCCTGAAGGAAGAAGAAGAATTCATGTGTAAAGAACGAAAGATCTTCCAGGTACAAAAACAGGAAATAGAAGAGTTGAGGAAATTCCTGAAAGACGAGCAGACCTTCATGTCTCAGGAGCGACAAGCGTTCCAAGTTCAGAAAGAAGAAATTGAGGAGCTGAGGACGCTCTTCAGAGATGAAGAAGACTCCATGAGTAAAGAGAAGATGAGCTTTAAGATCCAGAAGAGGGAAATAGAAGAAGTGAGGAAGAGCCTGAAAGACGAAGACGACCGGATGTGCAAGAACCGGAAGTCCTACCAGAGGGAAATGGAAGAAATGGTGGAGCTGAGGAAGACCTACATGCAGGAGCAGATGGACATCCAGCAGAGCTGGGAGGCCCTTGACGTGGAGAAGAAGAACATGGAGAAGGAAAGGGAGGACTTCAAGGTGGACATCTGGAACCACTGTAAGCTCAGGAAGGCCTTCAAAGACGAGGAGGACTCCATGTGCAACGACCGGAAGGCGTACCAGATAGAACAGGAAGAAATCTCTCAGCTCAAGCACTCGCTCCGAGAAGAGCAGGAGTTCATGCTCACGGAGCGACGGAACTTCCACAAACAAAGTCAGGAGATCGAGGAGCTGAGGAAGATCCTGAAGGAGGAGGACGACCACATGTGCAGGAACCGGGAGGCGTACAAGAAGGAGAGAGAAGAAGTATCAGCGCTGAGACAAGCCTTCCTGCAGGAGATGATGGAGATCGAGCAGAGCAGAGAGATCCTGGACGTGGAGAAGAAGCACATGGAGAAGGAGAGAGAAGAGTTCGATCAGGCCCTGAAGAAGCACTGCTCCATCAGAGAGGTCTTCAGAGCGGAGAAAGAGATGATCGAGAGGGACCGGAAGGCGTTTCAGGTGGAGAAGGAGGAGATCGCCATGATGAGGAAAGCATACCTCCGAGAGAAGATGGACATCCAGCTGAGCCGGAGCGGCTTCCAGCAGGAGAGGACTCACATCGAGAAGGAGAGACGGGAGTTTGAGAAGGAACTTCACAACCACAGCGTCAGGAGGAAGGCCTTCAAGGAGGAGGAGGAGTCCATGAGCAAGGACAGGCAGGCCTTCAACAAGGAGAAGGAGAGGATGGCGGAGATCAGAAAGACCTTTGACGAGAAGATGGTGGAGATCCTGCACGACTGGGAGGACCTGGTGCTGGAGAAGAAGAAGATCGAGAAGGAGAGGCAGGACTTCAAGAAGGAACGCTACGAACACTGCATGAAGAGGAAGGCCTTCAAAGACGAAGAGGCCACCATGAGCAGGGAGCGCAGAGCCTTCAAGATGGAGAAGGAGGAAATGGGAATGATGCGGAAAGCCTACCTGAGGGAGAAGGTCTGCATGGACAGAAGGAACAGAACCTTGTCCAAGGACAAGTCGGGCAGCGAGAAGGACCTGAAGAACTCCTCTCTGGGGAAAAGCCAGGACTGGGACAAGAAGAGGTACCACCAGACCTCCAGCATCATCAAACACTTGTTCTCCTACTCGGTGGTCGACGGAGGGAGATGATCCCGACAAGGTTTGACGAACCTGTCGTGACGCGCCGCCAGGGGTCGCTGCTGGGCCCTGAATAAAAGTGTTTGTCTCTGCTCGACCTCCTTCTTTTGACCACGATTGATGGTCACCGAGAGACTCACCTTTGACCTCCCGACATTGACTACACACGTCTACCATCACTCACAGGAAAACCTGCACGACAACACAACGACAACACAACAACAACACAACAACCTGCACCAGCAAAAGACTCGACACACAACGATGTTTAAAAAGAGGCAAAAACAAACCTGGCAACCTGACTCTCGGGGACATGATGATAAATTCAAAAAATGTGTGAAGACTGAGGGAATATTTTTTGAACGCGCTACTGATCCAACAAAATAAATCAATAAAAACAAATAAAAATACAATTCAAAACAAGAAAAGAGACGAATAGATACAGAGATGGAACATGTGTTTGTGTGGCTTTTGAGGGTCTGGCAACCTTCTAGACTTTGATCCAACGTTTGGTTTAAAAGTCCGTTAAACTGAAAAATAATCATTAAAAAACAGTAAAATAAATGTAAAAAAGAGAAATAAATAAACGTATTCTATATGAATAATAGTCTTCTAGGAAAAAAACAAGAACAAAACAGGAAACAAACAAACAAGGAAAAAACAAAAAGGATAACAGAACCCAAACACGAAAGAAAACAAGGAGATAAAAACTAAACAAGAAAACAAATCAGCATAAAACCATTGAAACACAATCAAAAAGTTACTAAGAATTTAAAAATAAACAAAGATAGAGATGATTCAACTGAAAAATAATCAATAAAAAACAATAAAATGTAAAAAAAGAGACATAAATAAACTTGTTCTATATGAATAATAATCTTCTAAACCTGCTGCTCACTTTCACAAAGTCAAGCTCAGGTGACCTGAGCAGGAAGTGACATCATCTCACCAGTACTTCAGGATGTGGTCCAGCAGCGTGGCGATGGGCGGACCCTCGGCAGTGGCCTGTTCGTAGAGGAGACCCCAGGACCCGTCCTCGCCCACCACGAACTGTCGGCACTCAGTCCGTCACCAGGTGAGCTCACGTCAGGGCAGGTGTCCAAACTCACCTGCAGCGTTTTGTCGAACCAGCGGTTGCCGCTGTTGGAGAAAGTCCCGCCTCCGTGCAGGATCTGCGCCGCCTTCCGACTGGCGTACCTGTCAATCAAAACTGTCCTTATCATGTCGTACTTCCACATGTGATCTTTGTTTCCCGTCAAAATAAATAAAGATCAACAAGCTTTGAATCCGTTCATCCTTTGTGATTGACAGCTCGTCCTACAAAGGTAAATGAAGAGTCTGAGAAAAACTAAACAAGAAAAACTAAAACAGGAAAAAAAAGAAAAGAAAACAGGAAACAAGAAAAAGGAAAAAAAACTAAACAATAAGAAATAAAAACAGGAAAAAAAACAAACTGGAAAAAAACAAAACAAGTGCGTGCGTGTGCGTGTGCGTGTGTGTGTGTGTGTGTGCGTGTGTGTGTGCGTGTGTGTGTGTGTGTGAGAACATACTTGTCATCAGAGATCCTCATGACAGGTGAGTCCAGACTCAAGGAGAACAATCCGCTCTCAATGGTTCGTACAGACTCTTTGTTGAGTTTATCTGAGAGAAGATCCACAGTTGAGAAGAACTTAAGACATGACAACACACACCTGACAACACACACACACCTGTCAACACACACACACACACACCTGTCAACACACACACACACACACACCTGTCAACACACACACACACCTGTCAACACACACACACACACCTGACAACACACACACACCTGTCAACACACACACACACACCTGTCAACACACACCTGTCAACACACACACACACACCTGACAACACACACACACCTGTCAACACACACACACCCGTCAACACACACACACACACCTGACAACACACACACACCTGTCAACACACACACACACACCTGTCAACACACACACACACACACACACCTGACAACACACACACACCTGTCAACACACACACACCTGTCAACACACACACACACACCTGACAACACACACCTGACAACACACACACACCTGTCAACACACACACACCTGTCAACACACACACACACACCTGACAACACACACACACCTGTCAACACACACCTGACAACACACACACACCTGACAACACACACACACCTGTCAACACACACACACACACCTGTCAAAACACACACACACACACACACACACCTGACAACACATACCTGACAACACACACACACACCTGTCAACACACACACACCTGTCAAAACACACACACACACACACACACACACACACACACACACACACACACACACACACACACACACACACACACACACACACACACACACACACACCTGACAACACATACCTGACAACACACACACACCTGTCAACACACACACACACACACACACCCCTGACAACACACACACACACACCTGTCAACACACACACACACACCTGTCAAAACACACACACACACACACCTGACAACACATACCTGACAACACACACCTGTCAACACACACCTGGCAACACACACCTGGCAACACACACCTGGCAACACACACTTGTCAACACACACTTGTCAACACACACCTGTCAACACACACCTGACAACACACACCTGTCAACACACACCTGGCAACACACACCTGGCAACACACACTTGTCAATACACACCTGTCAACACACACACACACCTGTCATCATACACCTGTCAACACACACACACACACCTGTCAACACATACCTGACAACACACACCTGTCAACACACACCTGTCAACACACACCTGGCAACACACACCTGTCAACACACACACACCTGTCAACACACACACACCTGTCAACACATACCTGACAACACACACCTGGCAACACACACCTGACAACACACACCTGGCAACACACACCTGTCAACACACACACACCTGTCATCACACACCTGTCAACACACACACACACACCTGTCAACACATACCGGACAACACACACCTGTCAACACACACAACACACACACACACACCCGACAACACACACACACACACACCTGTCAACACACACCTGTCAACACACACCTGTCAACACACACACCTGTCAACACACACAACACACACACACACACCTGTCAACACACACAACACACACACACACACACACACACCTGTCAACACACACACACAACACACACCTGTCAACACACACACCTGCCGTTGTAGACTCACCTGTCAGCAGGCGGTTGTAGGCCTGACCCCAGGTGTGCCGGTGCTCACTGGTCAAGAGGCCCACAGGCTCCTTGTCCGTCTTCCAGGACTGAGACCTGATCCGCAGCAGCTGCCCGTGGATCTGACCCTCAGTCATGCGAGAGCCGTCGCTGTTGTACACGTCCAGCTGGAAGAACTGAGGACGAGAGGATACTTCATGAATGACTGTGTGCTGAGCCTCCTGTCCAGAGTGTCCCTACATCTCTCCAGGAGCTGGAGTGAGCTGTGCGTGTTCGTGTGTCTCTTTGTGTGTTTGTGTGTCTCTGTGTGTGTCTCTTTCTCTGTGAGTCTGTGTGCCTCCGTGTGTGTCTCTTTCTCTCTGTGTGTTTTCATGTGCGTTTGTATTTCTCTATGTCATTTTGTGTGTATGTTTCTCCATTACTCTGTGTGTGTATCTGTGCATGTGTGTCTATCTGTCTGTGAGTGTTTGTCTCTGTATGCGCGTCTTTTTCTTTGTGTGTTATCTGTCTGTGTGTGTGTCTGTGCGAGCATGTGTCTGTGTTTACCCATATTTTTGTGTGCATGTCAGTGTGTGTTCGTCTGCATGCTTGTGTTTGTGTTTGTCTGTCACTATTTTGCTGTCTATGTTTGACTGCGTGTATGTATTTGTGTTTTGTGTCTCTTTCTCAGTGTGTATAAATATGCTTGTGTGTGCGGGCGTGTGTTTGTGTATCTTTTATTTCTTCTTTATGTTTAAATGTGCGTGTTTGTGTGTCTGTCCTGGACTTGTGTTTGTGTATCTTTTATTTCTTCTTTGTGTGTAAATGTGTGTATTTTGTGTGTCTGTCCTTGACTGCGTTTGTGTATCTTTTATTTCTTCTTTATGTGTGAATGTGTGTGTTTGTGCGTCTGTCCTGGACTGTGTTTGTGTATCTTTTATTTCTTCTTTGTGTGTAAATGTGTGTATTTTGTGTGTCTGTCATTGACTGTGTTTGTATATCTTTTATTTCTTCTTTGTGTGTAAATGTGTGTGTTTTGTGTGCCTGTCCTTGACTGTGTTTGTGTATCTTTTATTTCTTCTTTATGTGTGAATGTGTGTGTTTGTGCGTCTGTCCTGGACTTGTGTTTGTGTATCTTTTATTTCTTCTTTATGTGTGAATGTGTGTGTTTGTGCGTCTGTCCTGGACTTGTGTTTGTGTATCTTTTATTTCTTCTTTGTGTGTAAATGTGTGTATTTTGTGTGTCTGTCATTGACTGTGTTTGTATATCTTTTATTTCTTCTTTGTGTGTAAATGTGTGTGTTTTGTGTGCCTGTCCTTGACTGTGTTTGTGTATCTTTTATTTCTTCTTTATGTGTGAATGTGTGTGTTTGTGCGTCTGTCCTGGACTGTGTTTGTGTATCTTTTATTTCTTCTTTGTGTGTAAATGTGTGTATTTTGTGTGTCTGTCATTGACTGTGTTTGTATATCTTTTATTTCTTCTTTGTGTGTAAATGTGTGTGTTTTGTGTGCCTGTCCTGGACTTGTGTTTGTGTATCTTTTATTTCTTCTTTGTGTGTGAATGTGTGTGTTTTGTGCGTCTGTCCTGGACTGTGTTTGTGTATCTTTTTTTTCTTTGTGTGTAAATGTGTGTATTTTGTGTGTCTGTCATTGACTGTGTTTGTATATCTTTTATTTCTTCTTTGTGTGTGAATGTGTGTGTTTGTGCGTCTGTCCTGGACTGTGTTTGTGTATCTTTTTCTTCTTTGTGTGTGAATGTGTGTGTTTGTGCGTCTGTCCTGGACTGGTGTGTCTGACCTGGTAGTTGCGCACCACTGTGATGTGTGCGGGTGAGCGTCGGCTGCGGCCCTGGTGGGCGACGTAGTCATGCTTGGGCCCCGGGATCCTGCAGGAGGAGAAGAGTCGAGGATACAGATCCATGCAGAGAGGTTTGCCGCGCATGTACTCCAGCGGCAGCTGCCCCCTGGTGGCCGGGAGGAACAACGAGTCAACTTTAAAATAACTTTTTTACATATTTATATCATTTTATCATTCGTGGTTTTAAACGTTTGAAACCTACGTGTTTATTTTGTCTTTAAAATCCAGAACGACAGCGATTAGTTTGGATGCAAGTGTGTGTGTATCTATGTGTGAGTGTGTTTGCATCTCTGTATGCAAGTGTGTGTATCTCTTTGTGAGTGTGTGTATCTATGTGTGTGTATCTCTGTATGCAAGTGTGTTTAGCTCTTTGTGAGTGTGTGTATCTATGTGTGTGTATATCTCTGTGTGCGCGTGTGTGTATCTCTTTGCGAGTGTGTGTATCCATGTGTGTGTATATCTCTGTATGCAAGTGTGTGTATCTCTTTGTGAGTGTGTGCATCTGTGTGTATGTATATCTCTGTGTGCGAGTGTGTGTATCTATGTGTATGTATATCTCTGTGTGCGAGTGTGTGTATCTCTTTGTGAGTGTGTGTTACTATGTGCAAGTGTGTGTATCTCTTTTTGAGTGTGTGTTACTATGTGTGAGTCTGTGTATCTCTTTGTGAGTGTGTGTATGTATGTGTGTGTATATCTCTGTGTGCGAGTGTGTGTATCTCTTTGTGAGTGTGTGTATATCTCTGTTTGTGAGTGTGTGTATCTCTTTGTGAGTGTGTGTATATCTCTGTGTGAGTGTGTGTATCTCTTTGTGAGTGTGTGTATATCTCTGTGTGAGTGTGTGTATCTCTTTGTGAGTGTGTGTATATCTCTGTGTGTGAGTGTGAGTGTATCTATGTGTGTGTATATCTCTGTGTGCGAGTGTGTGTATTTTATCATTCGTGGTTTTATACGTTTCAAACTTACGTGTTTATTTTGGCTTTAAAATCCAGAACGGCAGCGATTAGTTTGGATGCAAACCTGCGAACAAACAGAAGTCAGTGGTGGTTACAGTGTTATCACAGTTATGGTTTGAATGTGAATGTTATTGTGCAGGAGCAGCTGGAACCGTCGCTCACATCAACTGGGACCTCCAGTCGTTGTAGTCTCGCCTCGGGAGCGAGATGGCCGGGTTGGAGTGAACCGGCAGCGGCTGACGACTCTCCAGATACGCCCACTGGACCCACCAGTCGGATATCTGCAGAGTTAACACGTTTATGAGGGTTTGAGTCAAAACATCTGCAGAGTTAACACGTTGATGAAGGTTTGAGTCAAAACATCTGCAGAGTTAACATGTTGATGAAGGTTTGAGTCAAAACATCTGCAGAGTTAACATGTTGATGAAGGTTTGAGTCAAAACATCTGCAGAGTTAACACGTTGATGAAGGTTTGAGTCAAAACATCTGCAGAGTTAACACGTTGATGAAGGTTTGAGTCAAAACATCTGCAGAGTTAACATGTTGATGAAGGTTTGAGTCAAAACATCTGCAGAGTTAACAAGTTGATGAAGGTTTGAGTCAAAACATCTCCAGAGTTAACACGTTTATGAAGGTTTTAGTCAAAACATCTGCAGAGTTAACACGTTGATGAAGGTTTGAGTCAAAACATCTGCAGAGTTAACACGTTGATGAAGGTTTGAGTCAAAACATCTGCAGAGTTAACACGTTGATGAAGGTTTGAGTCAAAACATCTGCAGAGTTAACACGTTTATGAAGGTTTGAGTCAAAACATCTGCAGAGTTAACACGTTCATGAAGGTTTGAGTCAAAACATCTGCAGAGTTAACACGTTTATGAAGGTTTGAGTCAAAACATCTGCAGAGTTAACATGTTGATGAAGGTTTGAGTCAAAACATCTGCAGAGTTAACATGTTGATGAAGGTTTGAGTCAAAACATCTGCAGTTAACACGTTTATGAAGGTTTGAGTCAAAACATCTGCAGAGTTAACACGTTGATGAAGGTTTGAGTCAAAACATCTGCAGAGTTTACACGTTTATGAAGGTTTGAGTCAAAACATCTGCAGAGTTAACACGTTGATGAAGGTTTGAGTCAAAACATCTGCAGAGTTAACACGTTGATGAAGGTTTGAGTCAAAACATCTGCAGAGTTAACACGTTCATGAAGGTTTGAGTCAAAACATCTGCAGAGTTAACACGTTGATGAAGGTTTGAGTCAAAACATCTGCAGAGTTAACATGTTGATGAAGGTTTGAGTCAAAACATCTGCAGTTAACACGTTTATGAAGGTTTGAGTCAAAACATCTGCAGAGTTAACACGTTGATGAAGGTTTGAGTCAAAACATCTGCAGAGTTAACACGTTTATGAAGGTTTGAGTCAAAACATCTGCAGAGTTAACACGTTGATGAAGGTTTGAGTCAAAACATCTGCAGAGTTAACACGTTGATGAAGGTTTGAGTCAAAACATCTGCAGAGTTAACACGTTTATGAAGGTTTGAGTCAAAACATCTGCAGAGTTAACACGTTGATGAAGGTTTGAGTCAAAACATCTGCAGAGTTAACACGTTTATGAAGGTTTGAGTCAAAACATCTGCAGAGTTAACATGTTTATGAAGGTTTGAGTCAAAACATCTGCAGAGTTAACACGTTGATGCAGGTTTGAGTCAAAACATCTACAGAGTTAACACGTTTATGAAGGTTTGAGTCAAAACATCTGCAGAGTTAACACGTTGATGAAGGTTTGAGTCAAAACATCTGCAGAGTTAACACGTTTATGAAGGTTTGAGTCAGAACATGTGCAGAGTTAACACGTTGATGAAGGTTTGAGTCAAAACATCTGCAGAGTTAACACGTTGATGAAGGTTTGAGTCAAAACATCTGCAGAGTTAACATGTTGATGAAGGTTTGAGTCAAAACATCTGCAGAGTTAACATGTTGATGAAGGTTTGAGTCAAAACATCTGCAGAGTTAACACGTTCATGAAGGTTTGAGTCAAAACATCTGCAGAGTTAACACGTTGATGAAGGTTTGAGTCAAAATATCTGCAGAGTTAACATGTTGATGAAGGTTTGAGTCAAAACATCTGCAGAGTTAACACGTTTATGAAGGTTTGAGTCAAAACATCTGCAGAGTTAACACGTTTATGAAGGTTTGAGTCAAAACTTTTCCACTTCGTAAACATCTGTGACTGTGTGTTTATCTATGTGTGCAAGTGTGTGTATCTATGTGTGTTTCTCTGTGTGCGAGTGTGTGTATCTTTGTGTGTTTCTCTGTGTGCGCGAGTGTGTCTATCTCTTCGTGAGTGTGTGTTTATCTCTGTGTGCAAGTGTGTGTATCTCTTTGTGAGTGTGTGTATCCATGTATGTGTATATCTCTGTCTGCGAGTGTGTGTATCTCTTTGTGAGTGTGTGTTTGTCCGTGTGCGAGTGTGTGTATATATGTGTGTGTATATCTCTGTGTGCGAGTGTGTATCTATGTGTGTGTATATCTCTGTGTGTGAGTGTGTGTATCTCTTTGTGAGTGTGTGTATCCATGTGTGTGTATATCTCTGTCTGCGAGTGTGTGTATCTCTTTGTGAGTGTGTGTTTCTCCGTGTGCGAGTGTGTGTATCTATGTGTGTGTATATCTCTGTGTGCGAGTGTGTATCTATGTGTGTGTATGTCTGTGTGCGAGTGTGTGTATCTCTTTGCGAGCGGTGTATCTCTGTGTGTGTATAACTTTGTGTGTGATTGTGTGTATCTCTTTGTGCGAGTGTATGTATCTCTTTGTGAGTGTGTGTATCCATGTGTGTGTATATCTCTGTGTGCGAGTGTGTGTATCTCTTTGTGAGTGTGTGTATCTATATGTGTGTATATCTCTGTGTGTGAGTGTGTGTATCTCTTTGCGAGTGTGTGTATCTATGTGTGTGTATATGCCTGTGTGCGAGTGTGTGTATCTATGTGTGTGTATATGCCTGTGTGCGAGTGTGTGTATCTCTTTGTGAGTGTGTGTATCCATGTGTGTGTATATGCCTGTGTGCGAGTGTGTGTATTTCTTTGTGAGTGTGTGTATCCATGTGTGTGTATATCTCTGTGAGTGAGTGTGTTTATCTATGTGTGTGCATATCTATGTGCGAGTGTGTGTATCTCTTTGTGAGTGTGTGTTTCTCCGTGTGCGAGTGTGTGTATCTATGTGTGAGTGTGTGTATCTATGTGTGTATATCTCTGTGTGCGAGTGTGTGTATCTATTTGCGAGTGCGTGTGTCTATGTGTGTGTATATGCCTGTGTGCGAGTGTGTGTATTTCTTTGTGAGTGTGTGTATCTATGTGTGTGTATGTCTGTGTGCGAGTGTGTGTATCTCTTTGCGAGTGTGTGTATCTATGTGTGTGTATATCTTTGTGTGCGATTGTGTGCATCTCTTTGTGCAAGTGTATGTATCTCTTTGTGCGAGTGTGTGTGCGAGTGTGTGTATCTCTTTGTGAGTGTGCATATCTATGTGCGAGTGTGTGTATCTCTTCATGAGTGTGTGTATCTATGTGTGTGTATATCTTTGTGTGCGATTGTGTGTATCTCTTTGTGCGAGTGTATGTATCTCTTTGTGAGTGTGTGTATCTATGTGCGAGTGTGTGTGTGAGTGTGTGTATCTATGTGCGAGTGTGTGTGTGAGTGTGTGTATCTCTTTGTGAGTGTGCATATCTATGTGCGAGTGTGTGTATCTCTTTGTGAGTGTGCATATCTATGTGCGAGTGTGTGTATCTCTTTGTGGGTGTGCATATCTATGTGCGAGTGTGTGTATCTCTTTGCGAGTGTGTGAATCTATGTGTGTGTATATCTTTTTGTGCGATTGTGTGTATCTCTTTGTGCGAGTGTGTGTATCTCTTTGTGCGAGTGTGTGTATCTCTTTGTGAGTGTGTGTATCTATGTGTGTGTATATCTTTTTGTGCGATTGTGTGTATCTCTTTGTGCGAGTGTGTGTATCTCTTTGTACGAGTGTGTGTATCTCTTTGCGAGTGTGTGTATCTACGTGTGTGTATATCTTATTGTGCGATTGTGTGTATCTCTTTGTGCGAGTGTGTGTATCTCTTTGTGAGTGTGTGTATCTATGTGCGAGTGTGTGTGTGTTTCAACATGTGTAACTGACCCAGTTCCTGTTGGCTCTCGCTCTCCTCTCCAGTCCCTCCTGGAGCTGCTGACCGAGACCTCCGGGCCGAGCAAATTCCATGACCATCCTGCGAGTGTGCCGGAGCTCCTCCGGGGGCAGCAGAGGCTCCAGACTCCTCAGGTAGCCCTGCAGGGTCTGGGCCAAAGGAGGGACCGGCTGGGAGGGAACTGAAGAATACAAACATGGCTCTGGTTTGAGCGCCACCTGCAGGCCAATGAAAGAAGAAAAAGGATTTTTTTTTTACTTTTTACAATACGATATAAAGAGATATATACTGATAGTGTAGTATACAAGTATATATGTGTAGTATTGTCCAGTACTTGACTCTGGTGTTGTGATAGTGTAGTAACAAGTATATATGTGTAGTATTGTCAGTACTTGACTTTGGTGTTGTGATAGTGTAGTAACAAGTATATATGTGTAGTATTGTCCAGTACTTGACTCTGGTGTTGTGATAGTGTAGTAACAAGTATATATGTGTAGTATTGTCCAGTACTTGACTCTGTTGTTGTGATCGTGTAGTAACAAGTATATATGTGTAGTATTGTCCAGCACTTGACTCTGGTGTTGTGATAGTGTAGTAACAAGTATATATGTGTAGTATTGTCCAGTACTTGACTCTTGTGTTGTGACAGTGTAGTAACAAGTATATATGTGTAGTATTGTCCAGTACTTGACTCTTGTGTTGGGATAGTGTAGTAACAAGTATATATGTGTAGTATTGTCCAGTACTTGACTCTGGTGTTGTGATAGTGTAGTAACAAGTATATATGTGTAGTATTGTCCAGTACTTGACTCTTGTGTTGTGACAGTGTAGTAACAAGTATATATGTGTAGTATTGTCCAGTACTTGACTCTTGTGTTGTGATAGTGTAGTAACAAGTATATATGTGTAGTATTGTCCAGTACTTGACTCTGGTGTTGTGATAGTGTAGTAACAAGTATATATGTGTAGTATTGTCCAGAACTTGACTCTGGTGTTGTGATAGTGTAGTAACAAGTATATATGTGTAGTATTGTCCAGTATACTTGACTCTGGTGTTGTGATAGTGTAGTAACAAGTATATATGTGTAGTATTGTCCAGTACTTGACTCTGGTGTTGTGATAGTGTAGTAACAAGTATATATGTGTAGTATTGTCCAGTACTTGACTCTGGTTTTGTGATAGTGTAGTAACAAGTATATATGTGTAGTATTGTCCAGTACTTGACTCTGGTGTTGTGATAGTGTAGTAACAAGTATATATGTGTAGTATTGTCCAGTACTTGACTCTTGTGTTGTGACAGTGTAGTAACAAGTATATATGTGTAGTATTGTCCAGTTCTTGACTCTTGTGTTGTGATAGTGTAGTAACAAGTATATATGTGTAGTATTGTCCAGTACTTGACTCTGGTGTTGTGATAGTGTAGTAACAAGTATATATGTGTAGTATTGTCCAGAACTTGACTCTGGTGTTGTGATAGTGTAGTAACAAGTATATATGTGTAGTATTGTCCAGTACTTGACTCTGGTGTTGTGATAGTGTAGTAACAAGTATATATGTGTAGTATTGTCCAGAACTTGACTCTGGTGTTGTGATAGTGTAGTAACAAGTATATATGTGTAGTATTGTCCAGTACTTGACTCTGGTGTTGTGATAGTGTAGTAACAAGTATATATGTGTAGTATTGTCCAGTATACTTGACTCTGGTGTTGTGATAGTGTAGTAACAGGGATTTATGTGTAGTATTGTCCAGTACTTGACTCTGGTGTTGTGATAGTGTAGTAACAAGTATATATGTGTAGTATTGTCCAGTATACTTGACTCTGGTGTTGTGATAGTGTAGTAACAAGTATATATGTGTAGTATTGTCCAGTACTTGACTCTGGTGTTGTGATAGTGTAGTAACAAGTATATATGTGTAGTATTGTCCAGAACTTGACTCTGGTGTTGTGATAGTGTAGTAACAAGTATATATGTGTAATATTGTCCAGTACTTGACTCTGGTGTTGTGATAGTGTAGTAACAAGTATATATGTGTAGTATTGTCCAGTATACTTGACTCTGGTGTTGTGATAGTGTAGTAACAGGGATTTATGTGTAGTATTGTCCAGTACTTGACTCTGGTGTTGTGATAGTGTAGTAACAAGTATATATGTGTAGTATTGTCCAGTATACTTGACTCTGGTGTTGTGATAGTGTAGTAACAAGTATATATGTGTAGTATTGTCCAGTACTTGACTCTGGTGTTGTGATAGTGTAGTAACAAGTATATATGTGTAGTATTGTCCAGAACTTGACTCTGGTGTTGTGATAGTGTAGTAACAAGTATATATGTGTAGTATTGTCCAGTACTTGACTCTGGTGTTGTGATAGTGTAGTAACAAGTATATATGTGTAGTATTGTCCAGTATACTTGACTCTGGTGTTGTGATAGTGTAGTAACAGGGATTTATGTGTAGTATTGTCCAGTACTTGACTCTGGTGTTGTGATAGTGTAGTAACAAGTATATATGTGTAGAATTGTCCAGTATACTTGACTCTGGTGTTGTGATAGTGTAGTAACAAGTATATATGTGTAGTATTGTCCAGTACTTGACTCTGGTGTTGTGATAGTGTAGTAACAAGTATATATGTGTAGTATTGTCCAGTACTTGACTCTTGTGTTGTGATAGTGTAGTAACAAGTATATACAGTGCCTTGCGAAAGTATTCGGCCCCTTGAACCTTTCAACATTTCGCCACATTTCAGGCTTCAAACATAAAGATATACAATTTTAATTTTTTGTCATGAATCAACAACAAGTGACACAATCGTGAAGTGGAACGAAATTTATTGGATAATTTAAACTTTTTTAACAAATAAAAAACTGAAAAGTGGGGCGTGCAATATTATTCGCTCCTTTACTTTCAGTGCAGCAAACTCACTCCAGAAGTTCAGTGAGGATCTTTGAATGATCCAATGTTGTCCTAAATGACTGATGATGATCAATAGAAGGCACCTGTGTGTCATCAAGTCTCCGTATAAATGCACCTGCTCTTTGATAGTCTCAGGGTTCTGTTTAAAGAGAGAACCATGAAGACAAAGGAACACACCAGGCAGGTCCGAGATACTGTTGTGGAGAAGTTTAAAGACGGATTTGGATACAAAAAGATTTCCCAAGCTTTAAACATCTCAAGGAGCACTGTGCAAGCAATTCTATTGAAATGGAAGGAGTATCAGACCACTGCAAATCTACCAAGACCCGGCCGTCCCTCCAAACTTTCATCTCAAACAAGGAGAAGACTGATCAGAGATGCAGCCAAGAGGTCCATGATCACTCTGGATGAACTGCAGATAACTACAGCTGAGGTGGGAGAGTCTGTCCAGAGGACAACAATCAGTCGTGCACTGCACACATCTGGCCTTTATGGAAGAGTGGCAAGAAGAAAGCCATTTCTCAAAGATATCCATAAAAAGTCTCGTTTAAAGTTTGCCACAAGCCACCTGGGAGACACACCACACATGTGGAAGAAGGTGCTCTGGTCAGATGAAACCAAAATCAAACTTTTTGGCCACAATGCAAAACTATATGTTTGGCGTAAAAGCAACACAGCTCATCACCCTGAACACACCATCAACACTGTCAAACATGGTGGTGGCAGCATCATGGTTTGGGCCTGCTTTTCTTCAGCAGGGACAGGGAAGATGGCTACAATTGATGGGAAGATGGATGGAGCCAAATACAGGACCATTCTGGAAGAAAACCTGTTGGAGTCTGCAAAAGACCTGAGACTGGGACGGAGATTTATCTTCCAACAGGACAATGATCCAAAACATAAAGCCAAATCTACAATGGAATGGTTCACAAATAGACGTATCCAGGTGTTAGAATGGCCAAGTCAAAGTCCAGACCTGAATCCAATGGAGAATCTGTGGAAAGAGCTGAAGACTGCTGTTCACAAACGCTCTCCATCCAACCTCACTGAGCTCCAGCTGTTTTGCAAGGAAGAATGGGCAAGAATTCCAGTCTCTCGATGTGCAAAACTGATAGAGACATACCTCAAGAGACTTGCAGCTGGAATTGCAGCAAAAGGTGGCGCTACAAAGTATTAGCGCAAGGGGGCCGAATAATATTACACGCCCCACTTTTCAGTTTTTTATTTGTTAAATAAGTTTAAATTATCCAATAAATTTCGTTCCACTTCACGATTGTGTCCCACTTGTTGTTGATTCTTGACAAAAAATTAAAATTTTATATCTTTATGTTTGAAGCCTGAAATGTGGCGAAATGTTGAAAGGTTCAAGGGGCCGAATACTTTCGCAAGGCACTGTATGTGTAGTATTGTCCAGTACTTGACTCTGGTGTTGTGATAGTGTTGTAACAAGTATATATATGTAGTATTGTCCAGTACTTGACTCTGGTGTTGTGATAGTGTAGTAACAAGTATATATGTGTAGTATTGTCCAGTACTTGACTCTGGTGTTGTAGTATTTACAGACCACATGACTCTTGAAGTCGTAACTACTACTACTTCAAACCAAAATATGTCCAAACATCAGCCTTAAAAGCTGCTGGACTCACTGTATCCTCTCAGTCATCATTCTTACTTTAGCTGTAACGACTGCTGCCACCTAAAGGCCGGAAGTTTAATTGCAACGCAAAAATGAACATGTTGTGAATATATTATTTTAATAGTTTAAAAAATAAAATCGAATTAAAACATAAAGCATACATTTGAATGAAATACATGTTAATCTACTCAGTGTGAATCAATATTTGCTGACAGATAAGATGACAGAGTCGCTGGTTCGATTCCCGCCCTCTGAGCCATGGACGTGTAACTCGGTCACACTTGTTGCCACTTTATTCAAACGCACTTTACACTTTGATTCACATGATCAGCTCCACGTTGTGTTCCATTGTGAGTCTTTTTTGTGAGTCAAGTCTGCACAACACACACACTCAGCCTGACGTCACATGTGTGTGTTTCAAAATGAGTTTGTGTAGACTCGACTAGCTGCAGCAAACACAAGAGGATCTCATACTTGTGTGTGTCTGTGTGGCCGTGTGTTTGTGTACGTCTGTGTGTCTGCTTGTTTGTGTATGTGTGTGTCTGTGTATGTACGTGTGTCTGCTTGTTTGTGTATGTGTGTGTCTTTGTATGTACGTGTGTCTGCTTGTTTGTGTATGTGTGTGTATGTACGAGTGTCTTTGTATGTTTGTGTGTCTGTGTGTTTGTGTATGTGCGTGTGTCTGCTTGTTTGTGTATGTGTGTGTATGTACGAGTGTCTTTGTATGTTTGTGTGTCTGTGTGTTTGTGTATGTGCGTGTCTGTGTGTTTCTGTATGTGTGTTTTTGTGTATGTACGAGTGTCTGTGTGTTTGTGTGTGTATGTATGTGTGTGTTTGTCTCTGTGTGTGTATGTATGTGTGTGTGTGTCCCTGTGTTTGTGTGTATGCATGTGTGTTTGTGTATGTCTGTGTGTGTACGTGTGTGTATGTAGGTGTGTCTGTCTGTTGGTGTTAGTCTGTATGTGTGTGTGTGTGTCTGTGCATGTCAGTGAGTGTATCAGTGTGTTTGTGTGTCTATTTATTTAAATGCCTATATATATTTATAATTCGTCTCTATTTGTGTCTGTGTGTCTCTGTGTTTTCCCCCGTTTGTGTTTGTGTATTTTTGTGTGTTTGTGTATGTCTGTGAGTGTATCAGTGTGTGTTTGTGTGCATGCGTCTATGTTTGTGTAAGTTTGTGTGTGTGTGTATATCTATGTATGTGTGTGTCTCTATGTATATATTTATTAGCATGTATTTATAATAAAGTCTATATTTGTGAGTCTCTGTGTTGTCCCCTGTGTGTGTGTGTGTGTGTCTGCGCGTGTGTGTGTGTGTTTGTTGACTCACTCGTAAGAACAAACTCCTGCGCACGTTCCTCACGATCATCTTTCTCGACTCACAAACTCAGTCCCTCGGTCGTGTGTAGCAAGTACACGAACAACAACACAACTCTCGACACTTCTTCTTCTTCTTCTTCTTCTTCTTCTCTCGTCACAACATGACGCTCAGACCTCCCACTTCTTCTTCTTCTTCTTCTTCGTGGCTGAGAGCTGTCATGGCGGACAAAGGAACGCGGAGGAGAAAAGGTGCAGAAGGAAGTTTGAGGCGCTTGTTGTCGTCGCTGGAGTCACAGGTGGAGACACAGGTGGAGACACAGGTGTGTCTTTGGAGTGTGTTACACGAACAACGTGCACGCGAACGCACAGCAACAAGTCCGAACACGTGTGACGTCAACGGCGTCATGTGGTACCACATCTGTCCTCACAGTGTCGCTGTTTCCCGCCTTTAGTGGCGACAAGAACAATCTTTAAACGTTCATATTATTAGTGAATATTATCGTTTAACACTGAAAAGATTAACTGACATATTTAAACAGCGTTGATGAAACATTACATCGTTTAAAATATACCTCAGAGCATAACATTTCACTCTCTAACATTAGCTTAGCTCGAATATGTAGCATTTTCACAAAACAAGAGTTCAAGACCCTTAAGAAAAAAAGAAAAACCCTATTGCATTCATTTAAAAAATTGAAAGTCAAATATATCAAATGCGAAAATAAGTTAATTTAAATTAGTTCCATTTAAGCATATGATTTAAAAATAACTTTACATGCTTTAAATTGTGTTGTTAAGATAAGAGCTTTATTTTTGAAGCATTATATTGTTCACACACAGAGAAAAACAACTCTGAGCTAAAGGTCTCAGCGTTGACGAGGAAGCGTTCTTGTCGGAGGCTCCAGAATCAAACAAACTAAAGTGTATTCAAAAGTCTTTAGTAAATAAAATCCAACAGGAGCTACAAGGACTGGAACGAAACTGGGAAAAAAACCGATACAATACGATAACAAAAAAAATGCTGACAATGTCAGGAACAGTTTCTGGAAGTTCAGGTGGAGATCGGAGTCGAGCCAAACTTGTCGTCAGATGCGATCAACTGGCCATCGAAGAGGGAAGAGACCCTCGATCCCAGTCACCCAGGAAAACAGGAAGTGATCTCACCAAAATAAAAGACTCGGGAACCGTGACAACTGTAATCATGATTTAAGTCACGCGTGTGGTATTGTGACGATCGGGATGTCAGGGTTTAAGATAAGATAAGGCACTGAGATGATGGATGTCAACCATTATACTGAGACTTCCTGTGAAAATAAAACGTGTTTCAAAGGTGAAGAAGTAAAAACACAGAGATAATTAACCCTTGTGTTATCTCCGGGTCAAGGTGACCCGAAGGCCTGAAAAGACCTTAACCCAGAAATAACACAAGTGTAAGGCATCTTTGGTAAAAAAAAAATAAGCTAAATTGACCTTATCTTCTATAAGAATATGAATATTTTATTAGGATTAAATCCTGTTGAAAGTCACGTATAATGTATTTAACGACGGATGTTCTGTGGACTCTGACGTGAACCTGTTTTAACGAACCATTGTTGCTGGTCTGAGGACGAACAGGAAGAGAATAAAGTGTCAGTTCTGATGAAGATTGATTGGCCTTTGAGCAGCATTTCTTAACTTCACCACATTAAAGGTTATTATTTACCCGAGTTAACATCAAACAATTGACGACAACGTGGTCGAAGAAACGAAGGAAACGACTTGTTTTTTCTTGTAAATATTTTTTTTCCCCTTAAATGTGTTTCATTTTTCTATAATATTTACTTTAATGTAAACGTCAGGATGATCATGAACTGTTTATGATATTCCTGACCTTTTGTGTGGAGTCCCTCGAGGTTCTGTTCTGGGTCCTTTATTGTTTGTACTTGATTCCTCTGGTCAAATCCTGATGTTCCAAATCAGAATCAGAATCAGAATCAGAAAACCTTTATTAGTCCCGCGAGGGGAAATTCGGTTTAACAACAGCAAGAGAAATAAAAACACCCAGAAATAAAAACGAGAAAGAAAATCTAAATGGAATAAAATATAAATCTGCGCTATATAATATATACACAATCATATTTACATAAATAACAAGAGGTGCAGTTAAATATTTATCTTGGTGTGTTCTTGTTGTGGAGTCTGATGGCAGCAGGAGGAAGGAGGTACCTCTCCCTCACACACCTGGGATGGAGCATCCTATCACTGATGGAGCTCCTCAATGCCCTCAGTGTGTGCTGGAGAGGGTGAGACAAGTTCCTCCTCATGGAGCCCAGCTTGCTCCGCATCCTCCCTCCAGTCACTTCCTCCACAGGATCCAGGGGGCGCCCTAGGACGTAACCGGCCTTCTTAATAAGGCTGTCCAGTTTAGCCCTATCCTTTGCTGTCATGCTGCTCCCCCAGCAGACCACACCGTTGAAGATGGCAGAGGCCACTACTGAGTCATAGAATGACTTCAGGAGTGACCCCCGGACACCAAACGACCTCAACCTCCGGAGCAGGTAGATTCTACTCCGCCCTTTTTTATAAAGAGCAGCAGTGTTATCCACCCAGTCCAGGCGGTTGTTGAGGTGAACACCCAGGAACTTGTAAGTCGTGACAATCTCAATGTCCTGTCCCTGGATGTTCAGTGGTGAGGGGGAGATGGAGGGACACCGCCGGAAATCCACAATCAACTCCTTAGTTTTGCTGGAGTTGATCTGAAGGTGGTTTTCCAGGCACCAGCCAACAAAGTCCTGGACAAGTCCCCGTTACGACCCGTCATCCCCGTCCCTAATGAGGCCGACGATGGTGTTGTTGTTGGCCAGACTCTCTTCCTCCTGTTTGCTGATGACATCCAGCTCTACTGTGGATCAACTGATCAGAGGCTGAACTTAGTCAATTGTTGCTAGAAATCAAACAATGAGTGAAAACACTTTGAAGCTAAATGTGGACAAAAGTCAAACTCTAGCAACTACAAGAAGACAAAAATCATTTTTCCCAAAAAATGTATTCATTTATTTTTTTCTCTTGAAGCCAGCTTCTTAAGCAACACAAAAATAAAACGTTGTATTTTTATGACTTCATGACAAAAATTAACGACAAATAACATTTTATCTCTGGATTAATTTATACTTTCAATGAATCTACTCCTTCTTTATATATCATTTCCAAACAATAAGGCTCAGTTTCAACACATTTTCCCTGAAATAATCATTAAAACTCTGAGTTCATGTCACCTTCAGTGTCCCAGCAGACACTGGACCTCGTGGGCATCATGACGGTGTGTCAGATCCATCACGACGAAGTCACTATGTTCCGTAGAGACGTGATCATTTAAAGTTGTACATTCAAATGTCTCCGCTTCTTAAATAAAACATTCACTGACTAGTATAAACACATGTCTCTCTGTTAATCTAACAAACCAAACACCAGGAGCACAAACACACATTCAAGCACTTCGTACAGAGAAATAAACAACAGAGCCCAGATGGCATTGTTTATGAGCGAGCCGGCGTCACGAGGACGAGGTGATCGGCTTCTAGCTTCGAGGGCAACATTCATCTGGAAGAGAGACGGAGAAGGGATTGAGTCACGACCAGGATTCCACTTTTTTTTCTCTTTCAGCAGCTGCCGTCATCGTGTTCAGGTCATCAGTGACTCTCGACTTATCTACTTTATTTCACTGCCTCAGTTCATGTTGACATGTGACAAAAGTCATCGGTTGTCTGGGCGGCAAAGCATCAGACGAGCTGTTCGCCGTCACTGAGAGGGTTACTGAGAGGAGATGACGCCTCGTACGTCCGTCTGCTCAAATAAACGTTGCTTAATAAGGTTTTCAGATTTCGTTTCATCTGTGATTTTTTTTTTTTCAAAAAGTAACCCCTGGTACTCAGCGTAGACCTTAGTTCGTGCAATGGAAGAGCCAGCTCTGGTCACCATGAACTTCAAACAAAATACACTTTGTCACACGTTATGTTTCTTCAGGAAAGGGTGAAACTGACCCACTCTCAGGCCCAGTCCGGTGGGCAGGGCTACACTCTTCTGGGTCTTGGGCACAGCTGCAGGGGCTTTGACTCCCTCCTTTTGAGCCTCTTCTTCCTGCGGAGGGTTGGACCCCGACATGGAGGTCTCTGAAGGGTACTCGCACACCTGCTCCAGTCGCCCCTCGTCGAAACACACTTTGCCCTGTGGACGCAGGAGGGAACGCGTGTTAGTGCCAGTGAAGAACCAGCGAGGATGACGTTTGACGTGTTTTAAGTGTGCTTTGCTACACTTGTGCAACATGAAAAGTTAAATAATAAGCATGAATAAAATGTTACAAAGGTAAGAGGTGTAAATAGGCCGTGACCAGCGTGAGAAGGTCATTTAAGCTTAACTTTAAACTTTAACACGACCACAGAAGTAAGGCAGTAAACTCTCCCATGATGCCTTTTTACACACTGCTCTATTGAGTGACTGGTCGTTAAGATAGAATCATCTAATTCTTCGCCCATGTAACCTTGTCAAAAGTGATTGGTTGGCTGGGCGGCAAAGCACCCCCGATAAACTATTACTCATTGCTGCATCCAAAACTCAACCAAGATGTCGTGAACAACATGACCTCGGAAATCTCACTAAGACAAGAAACACACCATGGAGAAGAAAAGTTAACCCTTCGCTCCTGTGTTCGTGGAGGAAGTGCATTAGAGCGGCTCGACCAATCAGGTGGAGGCGCAGGAGGCTAATCTGCCCTCATTGAACCTGATTAACTGTGGCTAACACAGCAGGCCCTGAGACAGGCACAGCAAGAGGCGCCGGCGTCAAAAAACAAGCTTCATGCGATGTGTTTGCAGTAAAAAGCCTGCATTCTTTTGTTTTAAAACAAAGTTCACTTTTGTGTCGACTTTTCTTGGAGCTGAAATGTAAAATTGGACAAATTGTGTCAACTTCTGTGTTTTGTGTAAATAAAAATGAAGAAGTGCTGAAGAGGAAGTGGCTATGAAAAGTCGGCATGACAAGTGTTTGTTTGAGCAAACAAGTTAAAATGATATAAAAGTAAAACCATGTTTGTTCATTGTCATCCACAACATTGTTGCGGAAACTGACTCTTAGTTTGTTTTCCTGGGAAAAGTTAATCAAAAACACAGTGTGAGGCAGAGAGTTTTGAATTGTTTTGTCTTCTCACCGTCAGCACGTCAATCACGGAATCGATAGAGGGATCAAAACTATCTGTAAACTAAAGTCAAAACGCTCACGTCAACTTTTTATCTCAGGCTCAATTGATGTTTTTGAAGTCTGTACCCTGAGCCGACACACATTACAGAACCAGAGTCTATCCCAGTTTCATTGTGTGAGAGGCGGGGGACACCCTGGACAGGAAGCCAGTCCGTCTCAGGACACACAAAAGCACACACTCATACCTACAGACAAGTTCTCAATCAACCTCTGTATGTTTTTTCACTGTGGGAGGAAGCCGGAGTTCCCGTCCTATTAGATTGTGACACGATCTACAGTATAAAGTTCTCACTCATCGTCGTATCCCACATGATGATAGAAGACGATGCAGACACATTTCAGGTTCTGCCGCAGCAGTATTGGCGAGATCAGTAGATCACTCCGAGTCAGGATGTCTTTCCTAACAAGCTTTACCGAGCTTAAGTCTGTCACAGTGATTGTACGCGTCAATCAAAAGACAAACAAAGAGTTGAAAGTATTTCTCAATAATGTTCTTAATTGATGAATGAAAGTGTCTGCAAAGTGGATTTTCTCACCTTTTTTGGAATTCCTTTGCTCTTGGCCAGACAGGATTTATCCACCAGATATCCTCCGATGACCTGGATCTCCTCGACAGCCAGGTACCTCTTGACGGGCTCACCTTTGGCAGCAGGTACCTGGCCTTGCTGCGGTGCCATATTGGTGTCTACTGGTGAGGAAGCTTTCCTGGTTCCAGCAGGTTTTTTAGGAGTGATGGTGATGGTGGCCCCCCTCTTCAGGCACCCACCAGCAGCACTCCTGATGGAGAAGAGGGTGGGGGACGGTGAGGGCGATGGAGACTGGGAGGGAGACTGGGAGGGCGACGGAGAACATGGGGAAGAAGCGGGTGTCGGGGCGAGATCGAGGGGTTTCACAGGTGATTCTGGCGATTGGCTTCGGATGAGAGCAGAATTGATCGTCATGGTTTGTTGAGAAGATGTTGGCGAACACAAACTCCGATAAAGGTCTCTGACCGTTTCTTGACTCTTGTGGTGGAAATCCTCCGAAACCATTTCCTCACCCTCATGAGATGGCGTCACTTCCTGATCGCTCAGATGAAGCCGTTCTATGTGTCGTTGAATCGCCTGAACGCATCCAGCTTCCTCAGGCGACAGCGTCAGACATTCTTTCCTTGGCGCGTCCGCCGCAAGAGGCCTCACTTGAACCAGGTGCACAGAGGAACTCTCGACACTCCTGTCTCTGAGACACAAGCCTGACCTTGAGCCGACCGTCTCCAGGTTGTAGATCCGACTCATCGCTGCCAGGGAGTTGGGATGAGGAGGCGAAGGGGAGAGAGATTCTGCTGACTGGACGGGATTGTATTCCTTTTCTACTTCCTCTTGTCTTTCTTCTTCATCTCTTTCTTCCTCCTGTTGTTTTCCTTCTATGTGTTGAGGAGGATCTACTTCATCTTCTGACGACTGGAAGTTTTCAGAGATCCCTTCAGAGTCTGCAGCTTTGTTGTTTGTTACTTCCTCTCCTCTGACGACTGAGTGAGGGACGGAAACAGGAAGTTCGGGGCACGTTATGAACCCGCAAACTTCCGCTGTGACGTCTGGTGCCGACGTAGACGTCGATAGAGCCGGGAGCTTCTCTGTTTGCTGTAGATGTGCAGAAGTTTCAATTTGTGTTGTCAACACGTGCCTCCCCTCGTCTGCCGCCTCACCATCTGTTAACTCCTCACTTTCACTGGTATTCCCGTCCTCATTTTCCTTCTGTCTCAGTTTTCTTTGCCTAATCTTTTCTCGCAGACACTCAATGCTACTCAAAGACATTCCTGTTTTACGGCCATCCCTCCCTTTATCCGCTCCTGTTTCTTGAATGTTGTTTTGACCACAATCTATTTTACCGTCCATCAACTCATCGGCGACGTAAAACACAGTTCTGGGAATTTGAATGTCCTGAGATTCCTTTGGTTCGTTGATTTTGGGGGATTTTGGTGCAACGTCTTGAACCTGGCTCTCGTTTTCATGAAGGCCTTCGTTGGTTTTGGTTTTCTCGAAAGCGCTCCAATGTGCCCTCTCACCTATCTCGCTACACATAAACGCCTCGCCGACCTTTTCTATTTTGTGAATCAGGTCCTCAGTCTGCTGGGATAGAGCCGAGTGACTCTGACACAGTTCTGTTAGTTCTCTATCTGGCGTCGAGTGGGTTTGAGTGGAAGAATCAGAGGAGTCTAGAACTTTCCTTGTTGGTTCAGTCGAGTGATAAACATCACCTGCAGCGTAACTCTGAACGCTTCCCTTTGCTCTTGAGCAAACTTCCTCTTTAGGAACATCCAACACCTTCTTGTCCCAGAGTCTCTCCTCGGTCTGCTGCTCTCTCTCTGCACTTTTTTGATTCCCTCTGTGACTGGTCTGTCGTTTGACATCTGCTGGTTTCGCTTTCGCGTCCTGCCTTATGGGCAGTCGCCTGGCGAATGAGATGCCTTCGATGTTCTTGACACACGCCACCGTAAACCCTTCGTCTCCCTCGGTGTCGCTCGCCTTCTCCGCCGCTCGTCTGTCGAAGTTGGATCGAAAACTGTCCATCCTTTTGTGAATCGGGTTCGTCAACTTTGGCTCTGATTCGTTTTTTACAAGCTTGTTGAGTCGGGTTGAGCCAAGTTTGATCCTGGCTCCCAAACCAGTGACGTCCGCCCACTGAGCCGCCGTTCTTTCAGAATGTATCCTGTCCCGGATGTTCCGATAGTAACGCACTCCTTCGTCTAATCCGTTCTCTTTGGAGGAGACGACCCGGTCTGAGAAGCTGAAGGACCTCTTAGGCACTCCTTTCAGGACGGCGTTTTTCCTGTCCTGCCGCTGCTCATACTCCTGCTCGTCCTGGTCATCACAGGTTATTCTTCTCAGAGTCTTGAGAAAGTTGTCTGAGCTCTTCGATCGCGAGGGAGGTTTGGGATGCTCTCCGAATTTACTGAGTAGCTGACTCACTCGCCCTCCTCTCTCCACAAACACACTGTCATCCCAACTGTCTTTCCTGTCTTCCTTGATGACAGTTGTCTGACCACATAGTCTCTCTTCTTCCTTTGTCAGCTCCTTCTCTCTCAGCCAGACCATTTGATTCCTCAGATCCCTCTTTGCCTCGGCAGGGCCTTTCATTTCTCCGTGGTCTCTCCCGTCTTTTCCTCCGGTTCTGTCTTCACTTCCTGGCAAAGGCTTTATGATCAGGACTTCAGAGGCTCGGATCTCTGTCACACTCCCTCCTCCCGCTAGAATCTCTCTCAGATCCATTTTCATCCCTCTCTTTCCCTGGTGGTCGTCCTCAGGTCGGTCTCTTTCCACCTCCACCCATCGCCTCACTTTCTCCTCGCTGAATTTCCTGTCTTGCTCAATGATGATGATGTTTTCCGCTCGGATGGTTCGCAGACTCGGGATCGAGGACGACGAATCCGTTTCCTTCTCATCTTCTTCTCTTTTGGATTTTGGACATTCCTTCTCCCTCACGGAATCTTTGGCCGTCTCTTTCCACGGATTCTTTTCTTTCTCGTACGATTCCTTATTTTTCTCTCTGTCTCGTCCTTGACTTCTGTCCCGGCTTCTCTCTTTTTCTCTTCCTTCGCTCAAATCTCTGAGCCGTTCTATCCTCAGCTCCACGTCTCGCCCGGCGTCGACCCCTCTATCCTTCTCTTTGTGCTCGCCGTCGTGGGCTCGCTCCTGCTGGGGCGCCTCGGCCTCCCTGCCCTTCCTCACAACACTCTGGGTGCGGATGAACAGATTCTCGTGAACGGGAACGATCGTTTCCGTCGACACTTGACTCAAAGACTTGAGGTCTTCATCCAGCCACGGCCCCGGGTCTGCGCCGAACGAAGAGTCCATCCCTGGAGTGACGGTCCCCCAGCTGTCCGTGTCACTCAGACCGTCGGACCTGACATCGGCCTGTCCAAGAGCTTGATCCCTCTCCTTGTCCCTCTCGCCTACGTTCTCTTGCTTCGCCTTCCTCCTCTGGATAATTCCACGCTTCCAAGCTGGCATGTTGGCCAACTTTTCTTCCTCCTCCTTCTCTCTTCTCCCTCGCTCCTCTTCATCTCTCCTCTTTTTTTCCAGAAGGAGTTGTTTCCATTCCGGTAGAGAAGTGACAGACATCACAGAGGAGGTACAGTTCCAACGACGATCTGTTGATGCTTCAGAGCTTCTGCAGGTGAACAAGACAATCTTAGCAACAATCTTCAGTTAGTCCAGGCGTTTATCTGACAACATCTTTAGATTTACTGCTCACTTAATGAGGAAACCTCTGAATAAAGTTTTATTCTTGAAGTAAAAATGGTTGAAAACCTATATTCCGTATCAGGTTTATGATAAAAATACACCAGTTTATATGACGATACTTATTAACCCAGAAAATAGTCCAAAAAATTGAGAATTCGCTCTGATGTTCAAGAAATACACAGAACAAAATGGAGGATGAAGAAGAAACGTCTCGATACTCTCGGGTATCATATGATGTTTAAAAGTAATAAACTAGTTGTAACCAAATAGAATGTATATGTTTTTATTTTGTTGCTATTTGTGCTAAGAAAAGTTGTAAAAAATACAAACAAATATTTGAATTAATAAAACTGTTTTAGATGTAGCCATTAGCTGAACAAACAGTAAAAAAAAAATTGTGTTTGTTTTTAAATACTTGTAATTCAAAACTCAAACCAAAAATTACAAATGATCTGAGAAAATATACATAATTAAATAGATATACACATATAATAATAAAATAAACGTTGGTGTTTCAGGTAAACTTGACATATTTAGTAACACACGGTAAATGTTTATGACTTTCTGAACGTATTCCAGTTGAGTTTGATTTCAACAGATATTTAAAAAACAGAAGAGTGAGAAGCTTTGTTTCTTCTTCTTCTAATTCAATCTTGTCTTAACCTTGTCTTTATAATCTTCTTTAAATCACGTACACGTCAATAAAAAGTTGTTTATAAACTGTTGCTGTAACGTTTATTAAGTTCATTCAAGAGCAAGAAGGTGATATACGAGCGAATATAATTATGTTCAGGCTTAAATAACTTCTTGGTGTGAATTTCTTTCTTGGAATGACAACAAACGTCTCGTGTTTACTCACCAGAGTTTTACTCAATCGTCCCCTTGAGCTGAAGGTCACATGTCTTCATCACCTCCTCAGGTAAATCTGGACAAATAGATCCTCGTTTCAGGCGTTGAAGGAGTGGAGTCTGGACCGTGAACGCATCACAGTTGCAGTAGTAAATATTTTCGGCTGCAGGAGCAGCACATAATCCCATAATGCCATTAGAGTCGGGCGAGTTACAGGCTCCATATTGACCTAAGAGAGGCGTTTAAAGACCATCACCGTCTGCCCTCCCTCCTCCCTCTCTTCCACTCCCTCCTCCTCCTCCTCCTCCGCCACCTCACCCTCCTCCTCCTCCACCTCACCCTCCTCTTCACCCTCCTCCACCTCCTCTTCACCCTCCTCCTCCTCCTCACCCTCTTCCTCCTCCTCCACCTCACCCACCTCCTCCTCCTCCACCTCACCCTCCTCCTCCTCCTCCTCCTCCTCCACCTCACCCTCCTCCTCCTCCTCCTCCTCACCCTCCTCTTCACCCTCCTCCTCCTCCTCACCCTCTTCCTCCTCCTCCACCTTATTATTATTATTAATAATAATGACATTTTTTAACTGTTAACTTTGGTAGTTTTTCTGTATTAATTGATTTCTTAGCGCCTTTTTGTTTTATTGAAGATATTATTATTTTTTTATTGAGGCAACTTTCATTTTGATTTCATTTTGTTTTTAAAATAAAGCACATTTTAATTGAATAAAAATGAAGCAAGTCTTCCTCTAAAGTGTATTTACGTCCTTTTTGTTTAATTGAAGCCATTTTTACTGAAAATACGTTTCTTTTGATTGAAGCAAACGTTGGACTGAATAATAAAAACACAAAACTAACTCCAGACGTTCTGAACAACGGAACCAACTCTTCACTCTCTCGACGGTTCTCGAGGGTGCCTGGGAGTATGACCTTCCAGTGAACTTTGACCCTTCACCTACAGTCATGAACTTTGACCCTTCACCTATGGTCATGAACTTTGACCCTCACCTACAGTCATGAACTTTGACCCTTCACCTATGGTCATGAACTTTGACCCTCACCTACGGTCATGAACTTTGACCCTTCACCTATGGTCATGAACTTTGACCCTTCACCTACGGTCATGAACTTCGACCCTCACCTACAGTCACGAGCTTTGACCCTTCACCTACGGTCATGAACTTTGACCCTCACCTACGGTCATGAACATTGACCCTTCACCTACAGTCATGAACTTCGACCCTCACCTACAGTCACGAGATTTGACCCTCACCTAGGGTCATGAACTTTGACCCTTCACCTACGGTCATGAACATTGACCCTTCACCTACGGTCATGAGCTTTGACCCTCACCTACGGTCATGAACATTGACCCTTCACCTACAGTCATGAACTTTGACCATCACCTACGTTCATGAACATTGACCCTTCACCTACGGTCATGAGCTTTGACCCTCACCTACGTCATGAGCTTTGACCCTCACCTACGTCATGAACTTTGACCCTCACCTACGGTCATGAGCTTTGACCCTCACCTACGGTCATGAACATTGACCCTTCACCTACAGTCATGAGATTTGACCCTTCACCTACGGTCATGAACTTTGACCCTCACCTACGGTCATGAACATTGACCCTTCACCTACGGTCACGAACTTTGACCCTTCACCTACGGTCATGAACTTCGACCCTCACCTACAGTCACAAGCTTTGACCCTTCACCTACGGTCATGAACTTTGACCCTCGCCTACGGTCATGAACATTGACCCTCACCTAGGGTCATGAACTTTGACCATCACCTAGGGTCATGAACTTTGACCATCACCTACGGTCATGAGCTTTGACCCTCACCTACGTCATGAGCTTTGACCCTCACCTACGTCATGAACTTTGACCCTCACCTACGGTCATGAGCTTTGACCCTCACCTACGGTCATGAACATTGACCCTTCACCTACAGTCACGAGATTTGACCCTTCACCTACGGTCATGAACTTTGACCCTCACCTACGGTCATGAACATTGACCCTTCACCTACGGTCACAAACTTTGACCCTTCACCTACGGTCATGAACTTCGACCCTCACCTACAGTCACAAGCTTTGACCCTTCACCTACGGTCATGAACTTTGACCCTCACCTACGGTCATGAACATTGACCCCTCACCTACGTCATGAGCTTTGACCCTCACCTAGGGTCATGAACTTTGACCATCACCTACGTTCATGAACTTTGACCCTCACCTACGTCATGAGCTTTGACCCTCACCTACGGTCATGAGCTTTGACCCTCACCTACGGTCATGAACATTGACCCTTCAGCTACAGTCACGAGATTTGACCCTTCACCTACGGTCATGAACTTTGACCCTCACCTACGGTCATGAACATTGACCCTTCACCTACGGTCACAAACTTCGACCCTCACCTACAGTCACAAGCTTTGACCCTTCACCTACGGTCATGAACTTTGACCCTCACCTATGGTCATGAACATTGACCCTTCACCTACAGTCATGAACTTTGACCCTATATATATTTTGAAGCAACTTTTTTTCAAGGATGGAAAATATAATTTTTATTGGCAGCAACTGAGTTTTTCTATTCAGTATTCTTCAGTTTTTGATTGAAAAACATATTTTCAAAGAAATCTTTAGCAACTGTCGTTCATTTGAAGTAAATATCTGGAGACACAGTTTGAAACCTTGATTCTTAGTTGGCACTAAATAAATCAAACTGTGCTCGAGTCACTGAGTCTCAGTATCTCGTTGCTTCAATACTTACTATCAGAAGTATCTTTAAAATCTAAAGAGCGATAACTGAATTGATAAAACAAACTATTTGAAAAAAAGGTTCAATATCTCAATGAAAACACTTTGTTCTACAATGATACGTCCACGAATGTGAAGCATTGAGTCACATGATCACAGTCGATGGACAGAAGTCGACGTTTGTGTAGTAGAGCCTGACGACCACTTGGGTGTTCTGTACTGTTGACAGGGTTGGAGGTGTGTGGGTAGATCGGATAAAAAGAGTCTTTGGAATCCCTAATGGCTGTTAGCGTTGTTGTGTGTCTCCCTTAAAAACTAACGAGTTGAGCTACAACATCGTACATTGTGTCAGAAGTTGGCGAAAGACACGTGTCGGGAAGACGTCAGAAGTTGTTCTCCGGGACGCAAGCTAAAGCTAATGCTAAGCTAAACCAGTGAGGTTGTCGGGTTTTTTCTGAGTAACGGAAGGAGGAGAGACTGCGTCAGGATGGAGCACGTTTTTTCAACACCTCCTCACTTCAACTTTGACGAGCCAAACAGTTGGACTCATTGGCGTTTTGAGCGATTCCGGATTGATCAGGACCTGCAGAGAAGTCAGAGGCACCAGATCAACTTCTAGACGTTATGGGTGAGAAAAGTGACGACGTCTTGAACACTCTCACAATGGCTGATGACCAGAGACAAATATATGAAGCAAAGCTATGGGGGAACATTTCATTGGCAGACATAATGTCGTGTATCAAAGAGTTTAACAGCAGATACAAGCAGCTGGAGAAACAGTGGAAAACTTCATCACTGATGTTCATAAGCTGAATACTGCCAAATGGTCATGTGCAGGAAGAGGTGATAAGAGATCGGTTCGTAGTTGGAATAAGAGATGGAAAATGATCAGAAAGATTACAGCTAGATCCTAACCTCACGTTGATCAAAACAATAACACAGGTCCGACAAAATGAGGAGGTAAAGAAACAACAGCCACTGATAAGACAAAAGTCAGAAATAAAAGAAGCAAATGTAGACGCTTTATCAACAAGAAAACAAGGCAAATTTAAGATGTTCTCACAACAGAAGAATAAACAAACAGTCCAGAGAACAAAAGATTGCTCAAGATGTGGAAAATGCCCTCAACACCCCTGAAAGCAATGTCCAGCAAGGGAAGCAGAAGGTGCAAGAAAAGTGGTCATTTTGCTGCAACGTGTCGAACAGGACACGGCGTTGAGTCAATAGAAGACGACCAGAAGAATCTGAGTGTGCATTCATGGGAACAATACAAAGTCAGAGTCAAAAACAAGACATATGGAAACAAAACATTGAAATGAATGGAGAACTTGTTAACTTTAAGTTGGATACAGGAGCAGCGGTCACAGCAATCCCAGAATCGGAATATTCCAGAGCCAGAGATGGTGAACTGAAAAAGGCACAGAGGATTATATGTGGCCCAATAATCAACCATTGACCGTCCTGGGCACATTCAGGGCGTGTCTGAAAAAGGGTAAACAGAAAACTGAACAAGAAATATTTGTTGTGAAAAACCTAGTGATGCCATTGCTAGGTCTTCCAGCTATTCTGTGTCTACCCTTGCTCCAGCAGGTGGCAGCTGTTATGGAGCAACACCATATGCGCTGTCAGCTCCGAGACGTGTAGCATTTCCTCTTATGGACAAGGTACAATCAGAGCTCCAGAGAATGGAAAATATGGGCGTAGTCCGGCAGATCCAAGAGCCAACCGAGTGGTCTGAGGTATGGTGGTCGTTCCAAAACCTAATGGAAACATAAGGATCTGCGTGGATCTGACCAGACTAAATGAAAGTGTGTCTTGAGAAAGACATATACTGCCAGCGGTAGACGAGACTCACGCAAAACTAGATGGAGCCATGGTTTTCTCTAAATTGGATGCCACGTCAGGATTTTGCCAAATACCTTTACACGAAGACTCTGAACCACTGACAACTTTCACCACTCTGTTTGGGAGACTCGGAATTTCCTCAGCACCAGAGCATTTCCAGCTGAGGATCTCCCAGATAGTTTCTGGCACACCAGGTACACTGTGCCACGCTGATGACATCTTGGTGTTTGGAAAGGATGCAGCTGAACACGATGACAGCGTGAGGTCCTCCAGAAGTTGGAACGTGCAGGTTTCACTCTAAATGAAAAATGTGAGTTTGGAGTGAAGCAAGTGAAATTTCTTGGACACAAAATAAGCTCTGATGGAATAGAGGCTGATAAAGACAAGATCAAAGCAATTATGAACATGCCTGAGCCAAAAAACATTGAAGGTGTGAGGCGCTTCATGGGAATGGTGAATTATGTTGGCAAGTTTTCCCCTAACCTCCCGACTCTTACAAAACCATTAAGAGACTTGCTGAGGAATGACTGCGCATGGACATGGGACTGTCAACAAAAGACAGCTTTTGAAGATGTAAAGAAAGAACTGAGCTCACCAACTGTCTTAGCACAATACAGCTCAAAGAAAGAAACACTATCAAACGGACAAATCAGAGACTTGCAAAGTAAAGATGATGTTCTAAAACGGCTGAAAATGTACACAGACAGAGGATGGCCGGAGCACAGGAAATTGACTCCTGAAACTCTCCAACAGTATTGGCCTTACAGAACCGATATACATGCTGCAGGTGGACTCCTCTTGATGAAAGAAAGAATCATAATACCAGCACCGATGCGCAGTGAAATGCTTGAAAAGATACATCATGGCAACGGAACCATTGATAACAACACCTTTACCAGCTAGACCGTGGCAGAGGTTAGCAGCAGACATCTTGTGGGGGAAAGATCACTACCTGGTAGTGATTGACTACTTTTCAAGGTATATTGAAGTAGCCAATCTGCCAACCCTCACAACAACAACCACAGTGAAGAGACTGAAAGTCATCTTTGCCAGATTTGGAATCCCAGAGATGCTAGTGACAGACAATGGACCTCAGTTTTCCTCATTAGAGTTTGCTGAGTTCGCTCAAGACTATGACTTTGAACATGTCACCAGCAGCCCCAGGTATCCAAAGAGTAACGGAGAGGTGGAGAGCTCAGTCGGTGAAACTGATGCTAAAGAAAAATCAAAATCAACAAAAAGCTCTCTTGGCATATCTAACGGCAATTCCGTTAGAAGCACTGAAGACAAAGTGGCCTGATCTTAATAAATTCAAAAGGAAAGACATAAAGCTAAAAGAAGATCAAAAGTAAGCTTATGGAGCAAGACACAGAGTGAAAGAGCTTCCAACACTGGAACCTGGACAAAGAGTTTGGATCAGGATGGCAAAGACCACCGGAACTGTCCACGAACCAGCTTCCACACCAAGGTCATATAATGTCCAAACAAAGCTGGGGACACTGAGAAGAAATCGAGCGGACTTGACTATTCTTCCAGAACCTATCCAGGGTGAAACGGTTCAGACAGACTCTAACGGAACAGTGACAAGATCTGGTAGAGTCTCTCCAACACGTCCTCACACCCAAGGCGACATACCGTCCTACGCCGTGCAATGTCCCCCTGGCGTCCCTAAGGTAACGTTACAGGGGGGACAAAAACGTCGGTTTTCGCCTACCCGGGTCACCCAGTAATATACAGAGCACTCCCCGACGTCGGATTCAAACGACCCGGGTTACATTTGACGCGTCGCCCACCTCTTCGTTGCCATGGTAACGTGACGTGACGTGTCGCTCTTGTCCTTTAGCTACCGTAATTCTAGAACTATGTAGCGCACTTGAAATGATTAATGTCAACAGTGTGATTCTAACCCCGATTGTGCTTAACGACCTCAAACCACTTTAAGGAGGTACAGAGTGAATATAAATCAGTAAAAAATGCTTAAGTTTAATTTTTTGAAGCTTGGATTGTTCTCGCATCGCCGAAGTCAAGAGGCTTTTGCGGATTAATACATGCTTAAAAGGTCCTGTAAAAGTGACTATATTGTATATTTTTAGGTGTTTCAACTCCATAATGTTGACATTGTTTTATGAATGAGTAAAATAAAGTCTGTGCTATTTCGCTTGATCCTCTTTATAATCCGGTGCGCTTTTCTATGAAAGTAGAACCTTTCATTAAGATTGCGTTTATGGACATATGTTTTCTTTTCAACAGTAATCGCGATCCTGCAGAGGTGACGTCACACACGCTAATCAACTGATCCTGTAGGGGTGACATCACACATGCTATTCAACTGATCCTGCAGAGGTGACGTCACACATGCTAATCAACTGATCCTGCAGAGGTGACGTCACACATGCTAATCAACTGATCGTGCAGGGGTGACGTCACACACGCTAATTAACTGATCCTGCAGGGGTGACGTCACACATGCTAATCAACTGATCCTGCAGCGGTGACGTCACACACGCTAATCAACTGATCCTGCAGGGGTGACGTCACACATGCTAATCAACTGATCCTGCAGCGGTGACGTCACACATGCTAATCAACTGATCCTGCAGGGGTGACGTCACACATGCTAATCAACTGATCCTGCAGGGGTGGCGTCACACATGCTAATCAACTGATCCTGCAGGGGTGACGTCACACACGCTAATCAACTGATCCTACAGAGGTGACGTCACACATGCTAATCAACTGATCCTGCAGGGGTGGCGTCACACATGCTAATCAACTGATCCTGCAGGGGTGATGTCACACATGCTAATCAACTGATCCTGCAGCGGTGACGTCACACATGCTAATCAACTGATCCTGCAGAGGTGACGTCACACACACTAATAAACTGATCCTGCAGGGGTGACGTCACACATGCTAATCAACTGATCCTGCAGGGGTGACGTCACACATGCTAATCAACTGATCCTGCAGGGGTGACGTCACACATGCTAATCAACTGATCCTGCAGAGGTGACGTCACACACGCTAATAAACTGATCCTGCAGGGGTGACGTCACACATGCTAATCAACTGATCCTGCAGGGGTGACGTCACACATGCTAATCAACTGATCCTGCAGGGGTGACGTCACACATGCTAATCAACTGATCCTGCAGAGGTGACGTCACACATGCTAATCAACTGATCCTGCAGAGGTGACGTCACACATGCTAATCAACTGATCCTGCAGAGGTGACGTCACACATGCTAATCAACTGATCCTGCAGAGGTGACGTCACACATGCTAATCAACTGATCCTGCAGAGGTGACGTCACACATGCTAATCAACTGATCCTGCAGCGGTGACGTCACACATGCTAATCAACTGATCCTACAGAGGTGACGTCACACATGCTAATCAACTGATCCTGCAGCGGTGACGTCACACATGCTAATAAATTGATCCTGCAGAGGTGACGTCACACATGCTAATCAACTGATCCTGCAGCGGTGACGTCACACACACTAATAAATTGATCCTGCAGCGGTGACGTCACACACACTAATAAATTGATCCTGCAGGGGTGACGTCACACACACTAATAAATTGATCCTGCAGCGGTGACGTCACACACACTAATAAATTGATCCTGCAGGGGTGACGTCACACACACTAATAAATTGATCCTGCAGCGGTGACGTCACACACACTAATAAATTGATCCTGCAGGGGTGACGTCACACACACTAATAAATTGATCCTGCAGCGGTGACGTCACACACACTAATAAATTGATCCTGCAGGGGTGACGTCACACACACTAATAAACTGATCCTGCAGAGGTGACGTCACACACACTAATAAACTGATCCTGCAGAGGTGACGTCACACACACTAATAAACTGATCCTGCAGGGGTGACGTCACACATGCTAATCAACTGATCCTGCAGAGGTGACGTCACACACACTAATAAACTGATCCTGCAGAGGTGACGTCACACACACTAATAAACTGATCCTGCAGAGGTGACGTCACACACGCTAATAAACTGATCCTGCAGGGGTGACGTCACACACGCTAATCAACTGATCCTGCAGAGATGACGTCACACACACTAATAAACTGATCGTGCAGCGGTGACGTCACACACACTAATAAACTGATCCTGCAGAGATGACGTCACACATGCTAATCAACTAATCCTGCAGCGGTGACGTCACACATGCTAATCAACTGATCCTGCAGAGGTGACGTCACACATGCTAATCAACTGATCCTGCAGGGGTGACGTCACACATGCTAATCAACTGATCCTGCAGAGGTGACGTCACACATGCTAATCAACTGATCCTGCAGAGGTGACGTCACACATGCTAATCAACTGATCCTGCAGCGGTGGCGTCACACATGCTAATCAACTGATCCTGCAGAGGTGACGTCACACATGCTAATCAACTGATCCTGCAGCGGTGGCGTCACACATGCTAATCAACTGATCCTGCAGGGGTGACGTCACACACGCTAATCAACTGATCCTGCAGGGGTGACGTCACACATGCTAATCAACTGATCCTGCAGAGGTGACGTCACACATGCTAATCAACTGATCCTGCAGGGGTGGCGTCACACATGCTAATCAACTGATCCTGCAGGGGTGACGTCACACATGCTAATCAACTGATCCTGCAGGGGTGGCGTCACACATGCTAATCAACTGATCCTGCAGGGGTGGCGTCACACATGCTAATCAACTGATCCTGCAGAGGTGACGTCACACATGCTAATCAACTGATCCTGCAGAGGTGACGTCACACACGCTAATCAACTGATCCTGCAGAGGTGACGTCACACACGCTAATAAACTGATCCTGCAGCGGTGACGTCACACACGCTAATCAACTGATCCTGCAGGGGTGACGTCACACACGCTAATAAACTGATCCTGCAGGGGTGGCGTCACACATGCTAATCAACTGATCCTGCAGAGGTGACGTCACACACGCTAATCAACTGATCCTGCAGAGGTGACGTCACACATGCTAATAAACTGATCCTGCAGAGGTGACGTCACACACGCTAATAAACTGATCCTGCAGCGGTGACGTCACACACGCTAATCAACTGATCCTGCAGCGGTGACGTCACACATGCTAATCAACTGATCCTGCAGCGGTGGCGTCACACATGCTAATCAACTGATCCTGCAGGGGTGACGTCACACACGCTAATCAACTGATCCTGCAGAGGTGACGTCACACATGCTAATCAACTGATCCTGCAGGGGTGGCGTCACACATGCTAATCAACTGATCCTGCAGGGGTGACGTCACACATGCTAATCAACTGATCCTGCAGGGGTGGCGTCACACATGCTAATCAACTGATCCTGCAGGGGTGGCGTCACACATGCTAATCAACTGATCCTGCAGAGGTGACGTCACACATGCTAATCAACTGATCCTGCAGAGGTGACGTCACACATGCTAATCAACTGATCCTGCAGAGGTGACGTCACACACGCTAATAAACTGATCCTGCAGCGGTGACGTCACACACGCTAATCAACTGATCCTGCAGGGGTGACGTCACACACGCTAATAAACTGATCCTGCAGGGGTGGCGTCACACATGCTAATCAACTGATCCTGCAGAGGTGACGTCACACACGCTAATCAACTGATCCTGCAGAGGTGACGTCACACATGCTAATAAACTGATCCTGCAGAGGTGACGTCACACACGCTAATAAACTGATCCTGCAGCGGTGACGTCACACATGCTAATAAACTGATCCTGCAGAGGTGACGTCACACATGCTAATAAACTGATCCTGCAGAGGTGACGTCACACACGCTAATAAACTGATCCTGCAGCGGTGACGTCACACACGCTAATCAACTGATCCTGCAGCGGTGACGTCACACATGCTAATCAACTGATCCTGCAGCGGTGGCGTCACACATGCTAATCAACTGATCCTGCAGGGGTGACGTCACACACGCTAATCAACTGATCCTGCAGAGGTGACGTCACACATGCTAATCAACTGATCCTGCAGGGGTGGCGTCACACATGCTAATCAACTGATCCTGCAGGGGTGACGTCACACATGCTAATCAACTGATCCTGCAGGGGTGGCGTCACACATGCTAATCAACTGATCCTGCAGGGGTGGCGTCACACATGCTAATCAACTGATCCTGCAGAGGTGACGTCACACATGCTAATCAACTGATCCTGCAGAGGTGACGTCACACACGCTAATCAACTGATCCTGCAGAGGTGACGTCACACACGCTAATAAACTGATCCTGCAGCGGTGACGTCACACACGCTAATCAACTGATCCTGCAGGGGTGACGTCACACACGCTAATAAACTGATCCTGCAGGGGTGGCGTCACACATGCTAATCAACTGATCCTGCAGAGGTGACGTCACACACGCTAATCAACTGATCCTGCAGAGGTGACGTCACACATGCTAATAAACTGATCCTGCAGAGGTGACGTCACACACGCTAATAAACTGATCCTGCAGCGGTGACGTCACACACGCTAATCAACTGATCCTGCAGCGGTGACGTCACACATGCTAATCAACTGATCCTGCAGCGGTGGCGTCACACATGCTAATCAACTGATCCTGCAGGGGTGACGTCACACACGCTAATAAACTGATCCTGCAGGGGTGGCGTCACACACGCTAATAAACTGATCCTGCAGCGGTGACGTCACACACGCTAATCAACTGATCCTGCAGCGGTGACGTCACACATGCTAATCAACTGATCCTGCAGCGGTGGCGTCACACATGCTAATAAACTGATCCTGCAGGGGTGACGTCACACACGCTAATCAACTGATCCTGCAGCGGTGGCGTCACACATGCTAATCAACTGATCCTGCAGCGGTGACGTCACACATGCTAATCAACTGATCCTGCAGAGGTGACGTCACACATGCTAATAAACTGATCCTGCAGCGGTGACGTCACACGCTAACCTCCAGGATCTTATGGACTCTATATGCGGGATGGTCATCGATGATGAGTGGAGGAGGTGGAGGCTCGGCGGGCGAACTGAGAGGACTAGAGGCGACAGGCTTCAGGAGTGAGACGTGGAAAGTTGGATGGACCTTGAGCGAAGTGGGGAGCTTGAGGCGCATGGCCGTGGGATTGATGATCCTCTCAATCTCAAAGAGACCTACGGACCTGGGGGCCAGCTTACGGGATTCCACTGGAAGGGGGAGGTCCCGGGTGGAGAGCCAGACCTTCTGGCCAGGTGAGTAAACGGGGACTGGCACACGGTGCTTGTCAGCGAGGCGTTGATTCGGGATGGCGGTGCGGGACAAAGCAGCCCTGGTGTGGTGCCAGACAGAGCGACAACGTCGTAGTTGGGCCCGGACAGAGGGAACCGCAGCTTCCCTCTCCTGAGAGGGAAAGAGAGGTGGCTGATATCCGTAGGCAGCATGGAAGGGCGACATACCAGTGGCTGAAGATGTCAGGGTATTGTGGGCATACTCCACCCAAGGGATCTGTTGACACCAGGAGGCGGGGTGACGCGCCGACACGCAGCGTAGTGCTGATTCCAGGTCCTGGTTAGCCCGTTCCGTCTGTCCGTTGCTCTGCGGATGGTAGCCTGACGAATGACTGGCCTTAGCCCCCAGGGACTTGCAGAATGCTCTCCAGACTTGCGAGGAGAACTGGGGTCCACGATCTGAGACGATGTCCACTGGAATGCCATGGAGTCTAAAAATGTGTAGGACCAGCAGGTCCGCTGTCTCCAATGCCGACAGTAACTTGATCAGCGGAATGAAGTGAGCCATCTTGGAGAAGCGGTCCACTATCGTAAGGATTACCGTCCTACCCATGGATGGAGGAAGACCGGTAACGAAGTCCACTGAGATGTGCGACCAGGGGCGACTCGGCACAGGTAAGTAAGTAAGTAAGTAAGTAATATATATTTATATAGCGCTTTTCGAGACCAGGGTCACAAAGCGCTTTAACAATCAAAACAATACTCAAAACAGTACATACTTCAAAGATCAAGACAACACCGAGAACAACACAGGAGTTCGAGAAATTCAAGGAAAAGCCTGAACAAATAGAAACGTCTTAAGATGTTTCTTAAAGGAGTCAGTAGATCATCAAACACACATGTTTCTTGAAGGAGTCAGTAGATCATCAAACACAGATGTTTCTTGAAGGAGTCAGTAGATCATCAAACACACATGTTTCTTGAAGGAGTCAGTAGATCATCAAACACAGATGTTTCTTAAAGGAGTCAGTAGATCCATCAAGCGCAAAGAGAGAGGAAGATTGTTCCAAAGCTTAGGAGCAACAGCCTGAAAAGATTTCTCTCCTCTGGTCCTGAGCCGTGTGCGTGGAACCATAAGTAGATTCTGATCCACAGACCTCAGAGACCGAGCTGGGGTGTAAGGCTGGATCAGATCAGTGATGTAAGGAGGAGCCTGACCATGAATAGCTCTGAAAGTAAGAACCAGAATTTTAAAGTTGATCCTGAAAGAAACTGGAAGCCAGTGAAGAGTTTTAAGGACCGGAGAAATGTGAGTTCTTCTACTAGAGCGGGTCAGAATTCTCGCTGCAGAGTTCTGAATCAACTAAAAAACTAAAAACTAAAAAACGTGCACAACCGACCACTTCTCCACTATAATGTTCAGGCGTGGGTATCGTGGGTTCGCGTAGAGCCGGCAGTCTTTCAGTGGGAGCAGGTGAGAAAGTCGGAGCGCGCACAGAGGCTGCGGCGGCTGCAACAGGTGCGGGAGGGGCCAAGCGAAGAGTGAGCTCACCCACAGCACCTGCAGCTGGACGAGCGCTGCGTGACTGTCCCGCGTCACCTCCTCCAGAGAACATAGTCTGGTTCCTTGGGAACCGAGGGCTCGGCGGAGCTCCTTTACTTCCGCTGGGTCCATCTGGTTTGCCAGAGTATTCTGTCACGAGTCGAACACGGCAGGAGACCCAGATGCGGAAGTGAATAATCCACGGAGTAATCGTTCGGAACAAAAAGTCTTTTAATGTCCAAAAACGGTCGGAAGGGACCGGAACAAAAAACAGGACAGGCGCTCGGGACGGAGGCAGGAACACGGCTGGAGATCGGGGTCTCGAACAGCAACTAAAACAAAAGGGAAAAAGACTCACGTGAGCAACTAAAAGCGCTGACAACGTCTGGGGTCTTCAAAAAACAGATTGTTCAGATTATCAAGAGCGGAGCGAAATCGAGATGCCAACCTGGTCAGGAAACTAAATACTCTGGCGAGTTCTTCCGGTTAGAGACGCTCCTCTTGAGTGGGAAGAACCCGCCATTCAATCATCCCCAGCCGCGCACCTGCCAGCGTCTGTCAAGACAAAACAGAGGAAACGAACCAAAAACGGAAACACACTTTCAAAATAAAACAGGAAGGAACATACACATGACAGAATATATATAAAATAATAATGAAAAGTATTTTAAATTCCAGCATAAAGAGGTAAACCAGATGGAAACACCATCAAACAATGGATGAAGGAAACATGGAGAGCTTATCTCTGAATGATCAAGTATACTTGCTTGTATTTATTGATTTATTATATTTAAAAGGGAGCACTAGTATGTTTTTGTTTTTGCATGGAAGTGACCTGCAAGAACTGCCCAGAACTCCAGACCTGCTTGACATGAAACCTTTCTCTCTGTGGTTCCTGACAAATGATTTCAAATGTGAAGTAAGTGAGTAATATTTGTAACATAGTGAACACAAACTTGTAAACCTACAGCACATCCCATCATGGAAATAATCTAAAATGCAATTCTATGTTCTTTTCTAGGTGAGATGGAGTGCTGCATACCAGGTGCTGGACTAACCATCGGAGGTGGAAGGGGTCAACATGTCAAAAGCAGGTGAGATGGTTACATCATACACACTTTGGTCATTAAAATAGTCATGTTTGGTAATAATGATCAATACATTTCTGTGGCAGGACGCACTGACATGCTGACGCTTATGGTCAAGGTTTTCTGGCTTCTGTTGTTGGAATCACTTGGTCGTGCCCGTCAAGGTGGAAGGTACCAGACTGAAGAGTCTTTTTCAATAGATTTTACACTTCAAATGATCGGAATCATACGACTTCATTAATACAATGTTTTCCAGGTTCTGTTGACTTTCAGACAAAGAGGATTCGACGTTGTTATGGCAGTAAGGAGACGGCAGGAAGTGAAAGATTCTTGAGAAGATGAACCACCTCTGGAAGTCTCTGTCAAGTCGTTGTGATTCCCTGAAAGAGTTGTCTCGCATGGCAGCGTCACAGCAAGGTAAGAGTTTATTTAGCAAGTGAAGAACAGAAGTACAGATGTTCATTCTTATTGTCTTATTCTTTTAAGATGCACCATGGGCTTGACTGGTGAGGCTTTGAAGGATCTTCAGAGCCTTTGAGGAGCAGCAGCAAGTCAGCATGACGTCACTCGAACCATGACTCGGACCAGAAACTACTACACACAAGTCTTCGATGAGGACGAGACCATCAACGTCATGCAGATTCACTCTGATGGTTACTCGTGACATTTGTGACGATCTGTGAACAATTGTTTGATATGAAACCTGTAATAAAGCACAATTTGATATCATTTTGAATAACATCCCATAGTATTCATCATCAGTGCAGGTAATGTGTTAAAATGACTATTGGTGATTTAGAAGTTGTAACAAATTCTCTGTTTACCCTAGTTTGAGATCGACATAGAGTTCAACATGAACAATATTCAGGCAAAGCAGACATCATATGTTAATGAATCATGAATGAATGAATGCTTTATTTCAAACATGTTACATAAGAAAGTAAACTTAAGACAAACAAACAAAACCAATGACATTAGTCAAACAATATTTATAGTCAAAACAATAATATTTACCCAACATGTCCAAAGTAAGAAGGATGAATCATAAGCTCGTCTATACCTAACCCTTCTCTACTCAATTATTAACCATCAACACCCAAAGTATTAAACAAAATACAAACATAAACAAACAAACATTCAGCAAAACACAGTGGAGATATTTAAGATATAAATAGAGATAAACCACTGCTTTCTTGAAATCACCACACTTGCAATAACTTTCATAATTTTGTCATTCCATGTGATATGGGTAAGCAGTAAAAATGGATTTAAATCATCAGTAATCATCATCGTATAAAATACCAACTGAAGAGCTATTTGTAAATTACACTCAAACTATGAAATAGAAGACAGCACGTCTAAAAGCTTTGTGAGACCCACAGTACATGTTTGAACTACTATGGCAACGACGAGTTAGGCGACGCCTCAAATGTAACCCAGGTCGTTTGAATCCGACGTCGGGGAGTGCTCTGTATATTACTGGGTGACCCGGGTAGGCTAAAACCGACGTTTTTGTATTTGTAATTGCATGGCGTCGGACGGTATGACGCCTCGGGTGTGAGGACGTGTTGGACACACACCTGTCTATATAACACCTGACACACACCTGTCTATTTAACACCTGACACACACCTGTCTATATAAGACCTAACACACACCTTCTATATAACACCTGACGCACACCTGTCTATATAACACCTGACACACACCTGTCTATATAAGACCTAACACACACCTTCTATATAACACCTGACGCACACCTGTCTATATAAGACCTAACACACACCTTCTATATAACACCTGACACACACCTTCTATATAACACCTGACACACACCTGTCTATATAACACCTGACACACACCTGTCTATATAACACCTGAGACACACCTGTCTATATAAGACCTGACACACACTTGTCTATATAACACCTGACACACACCTGTCTATATAACACCTGACACACACCTGTCTATATAAGACCTGACACACACTTGTCTATATAACACCTGACACACACCTGTCTATATAACACCTGACACACACCTGTCTATATAACACCTGACACACACCTGTCTATATAAGACCTGACACACACCTGTCTATATAACACCTGACACACACCTGTCTATATAAGACCTGACACACACCTGTCTATATAAGACCTGACACACACCTGTCTATATAACACCTGACACACACCTGTCTATATAACACCTGACACACACCTGTCTATATAAGACCTGACGCACACCTGTCTATATAAGACCTGACACACACCTGTCTATATAACACCTGACGCACACCTGTCTATATAAGACCTGACACACACCTGTCTATATAACACCTGACGCACACCTGTCTATATAACACCTGACACACACCTGTCTATATAACACCTGACGCACACCTGTCTATATAAGACCTGACACACACCTGTCTATATAAGACCTGACACACACTATTCTATATAACACCTGACGCACACCTGTCTATATAAGACCTGACACACACCTGTCTATATAAGACCTGACACACACCTGTCTATATAACACCTGACACACACCTGTCTATATAAGACCTGACACACACCTGTCTATATAAGACCTGACACACACCTGTCTATATAACACCTGACACACACTATTCTATATAAGATCTGACACAGACCTGTCTATATAACACCTGACACACACCTGTCTATATAAGACCTGACACACACCTGTCTATATAAGACCTGACACACACCTGTCTATATAAGACCTGACACACACTATTCTATATAAGATCTGACACACACCTGTCTATATAACACCTGACACACACCTGTCTATATAACACCTGACACACACCTGTCTATATAACACCTGCCACACACCTGTCTATATAACACCTGACACACACCTGTCTATATAACACCTGACACACACCTGTCTATATTACACCTCACATCTACCCGTCTGACCTCACATCTACCCGTCTGACCTCACATCTACCTGTCTGACCTCACATCTACCTGTCTGACCTTCTTTCTAACCTTTTATTGTGAAGTGACCTTGAGTCTCTTGAAAGTTTTAAAGCAAATGTTTTATTAAACATGATGAACATCATGAGTGACTCGTGCTCCACTGAACTTCAAGTCTTCAGTCGACTCAACAAGTGATGAAAGAGTTTCTTCAACAACATTCAGATCAACACGTTTGTTTCAGGAGCAGATTTCTTCCATCATCACTGTCAGCACTTTAATGATGATTGACAGCAGCAACACAAGTGTGTTGGAGGAACACACTCACACACTCAGGTCACACACACACACTGAGGAACCAGAACCAGGAACCTCTGTGAGTCCAAATCCCAGGTACAAAGGTTCAGTGGAGGTGAAGAAGGTGTGGAGGAGTTTCTGTCCATCAGAGGAGACACTGTAGAAGTATAAATATCCAGGATCACTAAAGTTCATCTTCATTCCTACTCTGTGAGAAACTTCTTGACTCTTGATGACAGTTTCTTTCTTATCGTGATATAATTTATATCCTTCATCATCAGAGCAGCTCAGACTCCAGGAATAACGGTTCTGTCCAAACTCAGACTCGTCTTCTTTCCCTCCGTCTCTTCTGAGAGTCAGTGCAATAGAAGCTCCTCCTCTCCACTCCAGCTCCCAGTAACATGGTCCAGTCACAGCTTCTCTGCTCATCACCTGAAGACACCGGTGGAATCTGTCGGGATGGTCCAGATAATCCTGATCCTGCGGCACAAGTTCCACCGTCCTGTTGTCCTTGGACAGTAGGAGGCGCCGGTGTGCTGTGTCCGGGTCCAGTGAGAGTGGACGGAAGTCTGAGAGAAGAAGACACGAGAGGTGATGATGGTGGAAGAACTTTCTCTTCAAGACAATCATGGACTCCGTGTCCCAGCAAGCCAGGGAGGGCTGCTCTGTTTGTTGACATCTAGTGGAGATCACCATCAAAGTGAAGTCAACAGTCTTCTGAGACTGGGACCACCTCCAGAGAAGAACCAGGAGGAACATCCCAGAATCATCTCGTCACATTTGATTGACACCAGTGTGTCCATATCAAGTCAGAAGCTAAACTAGCATGTAGCTAACATGATGTTTCTTCATGTTCTTGATACATCTCTGTGTTCATCTCCACCATCATCCTGGACTTGATGAAGCTCCATCAGCAGATTCAAGTGTAACAACATCTCAACATCACAACTGCTCCACTAGAAGCTGACAGAGTCAAGGAGTTCTCATCCATCAATCAAATCAAACTTACACATCTTCCGTCCAGATGTTAACCTCTGTGGTCCACAGTGATCCAGCCTGGAGGAAGAAACATTGAGAAGATCAGGTTCATTGACTTCAGATGCTGCTAAGTGGACGTTCTTTCATGACTGTGTGGACCACAACAAAGATGGATCTAGAAACACTCGCTCAGTCTCCACTGTCTCCTTGTTCTTCCACTGGTGTCCAGCAGGAGAACATGGAGAAGCTCTGAGAGTTGGATTCATGTGCTCAGTTCAGATGAAGAGTCTGAGCAGCGTCACACACTCACATCTCTCTGCTTCTGATCACATGTTCAGTAGATCTTTGGAGCTCAGTCAGTGAGTTCTGCTGCTCCGTCCATACCTGAGAGTCTCCAGTCCAGCAGACAGCAGCTCCAGTCCTGGTCCTCCTGGATGATTGAAGCTCAGGTCCAGCTCTCTCAGATGGGACGGGTTAGATGTCAGAGCTGAGGCCAGAGAAGAACAACCTCCTGCTGAGATCTTACACGCTGACAGACTGTAATGAAGGAGAAACAGTTTCATTAAATCAGAAGAACTGAAGACATGATGTTCTGACCTGAGAGTCTCCAGGTGACAGTGTGGACTCTTCAGTCCAGCAGACAGCAGCTCCACTCCTGGATCCTGCAGGTCATAGTTGTGACTCAGGTCCAGTTGAGTCAGACTAGAGGACGGAGAGCTGAGGACTGAGGACAGAAGTGAACAACTTCTCTCTGACAGGAAACAGTCGATCAGCCTGTGAAAGAGACGGAAACGTCAACAAGAGACTTTTTCTCTATTTTGCCTTGAAAGCCTTGATTGGAGGAAACACTGAACTCTTGACGTTCATAAGATCATCACATGATTGTGTGAACATTTGAAGACTTTGATTTCAATCAAGATCAACTTGATCAACACATGAAATAATGAAGTTTTCATCAGTTCAACACTTGATGTATAAATGATCACATGACTCACTGTTGTGAGAGGATTGATGTGTGTTTGTGTTTAATGTCAGTGTTAGTGTTAGTGTTGTGTAACTCCACTCACACTGTTGTGTAACTCCACTCACACTGGTGTGTAACTCCACTCACACTGTTGTGTAACTCCACTCACACTGTTGTGTAACTCCACTCACACTGTTGTGTAACTCCACTCACACTGGTGTTGTGTAACTCCACTCACTCTGTTGTGTAACTCCACTCACACTGGTGTTGTGTAACTCCACTCACACTGGTGTTGTGTAACTCCACTCACTCTGTTGTGTAACTCCACTCACACTGGTGTTGTGTAACTCCACTCACACTGTTGTGTAACTCCACTCACACTGGTGTTGTGTAACTCCACTCACACTGTTGTCTAACTCCACTCACACTGGTGTTGTGTAACTCCACTCACACTGTTGTGTAACTCCACTCACACTGTTGTGTAACTCCACTCACTCTGTTGTGTAACTCCACTCACACTGGTGTTGTGTAACTCCACTCACACTGGTGTTGTGTAACTCCACTCACACTGGTGTTGTGTAACTCCACTCACTCTGTTGTGTAACTCCACTCACACTGGTGTTGTGTAACTCCACTCACACTGGTGTTGTGTAACTCCACTCACTCTGTTGTGTAACTCCACTCACACTGGTGTTGTGTAACTCCACTCACACTGGTGTTGTGTAACTCCACTCACACTAGTGTTGTGTAACTCCACTCACACTGGTGTTGTGTAACTCCACTCACACTGGTGTTGTGTAACTCCACTCACACTGGTGTTGTGTAACTCCACTCACACTGTTGTGTAACTCCACTCACACTGGTGTTGTGTAACTCCACTCACACTGTTGTGTAACTCCACTCACACTGGTGTTGTGTAACTCCACTCACACTGGTGTTGTGTAACTCCACTCACACTGTTGTGTAACTCCACTCACACTGGTGTTGTGTAACTCCACTCACACTGGTGTTGTGTAACTCCACTCACACTGGTGTTGTGTAACTCCACTCACACTGTTGTGTAACTCCACTCACACTGGTGTTGTGTAACTCCACTCACACTGGTGTTGTGTAACTCCACTCACACTGGTGTTGTGTAACTCCACTCACACTGGTGTTGTGTAACTCCACTCACACTGTTGTGTAACTCCACTCACACTGGTGTTGTGTAACTCCACTCACACTGGTGTTGTGTAACTCCACTCACACTGTTGTGTAACTCCACTCACACTTGTGTTGTGTAACTCCACTCACACTGGTGTTGTGTAACTCCACTCAAACTGGTGTTGTGTAACTCCACTCACACTGGTGTTGTGTAACTCCACTCACACTGGTGTTGTGTAACTCCACTCACACTAGTGTTGTGTAACTCCACTCACACTGGTGTTGTGTAACTCCACTCACACTGGTGTTGTGTAACTCCACTCACACTAGTGTTGTGTAACTCCACTCACACTGGTGTTGTGTAACTCCACTCACACTGGTGTTGTGTAACTCCACTCACACTAGTGTTGTGTAACTCCACTCACACTGGTGTTGTGTAACTCCACTCACACTGGTGTTGTGTAACTCCACCCACACTAGTGTTGTGTAACTCCACTCACACTGGTGTTGTGTAACACCACTCACACTGGTGTTGTGTAACTCCACTCACACTGGTGTTGTGTAACACCACTCACACTGGTGTTGTGTAACTCCACTCACACTGGTGTTGTGTAACTCCACTCACACTGGTGTTGTGTAACTCCACTCACACTGTTGTGTAACTCCACTCACACTGGTGTTGTGTAACCCCACTCACACTGTTGTGTAACTCCACTCACACTGGTGAGTGTCTAACTCCACTCACACTGTTGTGTAACTCCACTCACACTGGTGTTGTGTAACTCCACTCACACTGTTGTGTAACTCCACTCACACTGGTGTTGTGTAACTCCACTCACACTGTTGTGTAACTCCACTCACACTGGTGTTGTGTAACTCCACTCGCACTGGTGTTGTGTAACTCCACTCACACTGTTGTGTAACTCCACTCACACTGGTGTTGTGTAACTCCACTCACACTAGTGTTGTGTAACTCCACTCACACTGCTGTTGTGTAACTCCACTCACACTAGTGTTGTTTAACTCCACTCACACTGCTGTTGTGTAACTCCACTCACACTAGTGTTGTGTAACTCCACTCACACTGCTGTTGTGTAACTCCACTCACACTAGTGTTGTGTAACTCCACTCACACTGCTGTTGTGTAACTCCACTCACACTGCTGTTGTGTAGCTCGACTTCGATTCGTTGTGTGACTCATGTTGTTTGACTTGTTTTGTGTTGTGTTAGTTGTGTTATGTGAGTCATTTTGTGTAACTTGTGTGACTCGTTTTGTGTAACTTGTGTGGTGTGAGTTGTGTCGTGTGACTTGTGTTTTGTGACTTGTGTTGTTTGACTTGTGTCGTGTGAGTCGTGTGACTTTTGTTGTGTGACTTGTGTGACTTGTGTAATGTGAGTTGTGTCGTGTGACTTGTGTTGTGTGACTTGTGTTGTGTGTTTGTAAAGATCAACCTGCGTCTCATGGAAGCTTCAAGAACCAGAGAAGAGAGTTTGTTCTAATTGTTGATGGTTTTCTTCAACATTCAATGATTTGAACGTCTTTTACTGTCGAGTCATGATAGAAATACTAGAGTTTAGTCTCCAGACTGTGTTGATAAATATGTCAAGATGACTTGAAATATTCTTCACCTTCCTGTTGTGTTCATGAAATATCATCACTTCTAGAACCAAGTTCATGAGTCGAGGAAAAGTCATTCAAATCCTCTCAGAGTGAAAAAGGTTTCATGAAGAAACATGAATCCATTCACTGTTTACATCCATGTGTGTGTTTGTGTTTGTTTGAAATGATGTTCTGACCTGAGAGTCTCCAGGTGACAGTGTGGACTCTTCAGTCCAGCAGACAGCAGCTCCACTCCTGGATCCTCCAGGTTCCAGTTGTCACTCAGGTCCAGTTGAGTCAGACTAGAGGACGGAGAGCTGAGGACTGAGGACAGAAGTGAACAACTTCTCTCTGACAGTCGACAGTCTCTCAGCCTGTGAAAGAGACGAGTGTCGTCAACAAGAGGATTGATTTGTGTTTATATGAGAAACAAACACAAGATAACATAAGGAAAAATAAGTCACAAAACAAACAACAATGACAAATGAAAATAAAAGGTTGTTACATGTATATTGATCATAATAACACATCATTGATTCTTTTTCTATTCACTTACTTATCTCAGTGTTTTTGTGTGTTTTCTCTCAATTGTTGTGTTTAATTCTTTTCCAGAGTAAAAATATCTTCAATTTAATCAAGACACTGATTCAATCGTGAAGATTCACTTCAGTCAATTTATTCTATTTGTTTTTTAACATTCAATTCAATATGAACAGGTTTACAAAGTTATTATTCATAACCGTGTCAGGTGTGAGTGTGAAGGTGTTGCAGGTAATACAAGCTCAAACAATGTGTGTGTGTTTGTCAATCAAGGAGTCGACTACTTCCACTATACATGGACTACTATCAACCTTCAGCTAATGCCAACATGACTGACCAAATGACTGATGTAGTTCAACATATGGAGGACAGTGAGCTGAGACTATGGTATCCCATCCAAGGACGACAGCCCCTCCATCAGCCCCACACAACAGCTCAGGAGCCCATGATGGTTCAAGTCACTTCCCAACGGACATTTCTAGATTCTCTCATGTTAGACACGAAACACCAAGAGAACTCAAGGCTCCTCTTGTTTTCCGTGGGGATGTTCAGACAAAGTTGAGTTGGAAGAATGGCTCGAGTTGATGGAAGATTATTTCAAGAAACGTGATGTTCAACTGGAGAGTCGGGTGGAAGAAATCCTCACACATTTAAGGGCTCGAGCTAAAGAGTGAAGTTTGGGATAGAAATGGAGAGATAGATGTTGCACGCCGTCCTCACGCTGTGTCTGGTCTCTTGAGGAAACATTCTTCTGAACGCTATTCATCGGTGCCTTTGGCAGACTTTTATTCAACTCTCCCAGATGTGATGAAGACCCGTAGGACTACTGGCTCCGCCTCAAGAAAGCTGCTGCAGTCGCCACAGGTTGCTTGTGGGAACAAGACAAATGTTTGATCACCCAGATCTGGCTCACATTCCGGTCCATTCTTTGGATAAATGGTCAGCCGTGAAGTGCAGGACGTGTTGGATGATTTCATAGACTAGTTTGAAGACACCAGCCAGACATAGTGAAGAGGTGAACATGGATAGAGTTGAAGTTAACCTACAGCAGCCTGTGAACCACCTGAGAGACAGCAGCCAGTTGATCCAGACTCTTCTACAATGGAGAGGTTGCTGGGGTTGTTGGAAAAGATGCTGCAGAACCAGAGAATCTGTTTGGTGGACGACAAGCCTCTCAGACTGCCGTACCTCCGTGACCCCTCTAGTCAATATGAGAAACTGAGGATCTAAATAAGATGGAGGAACAGGGGATTATTCGTGAATCTCAGAGTGAGTTTTCTTCTCCTCTCGTGCTTGTAGTTAAACCTAATGATGACCTACGCATTTGCAATGACTTCAGATGGTTGATGCCAGAACAGTGAAAGATGCGGACCCCCTGCCCCACCAGACAGACGCCCTTGCTGTGCTTGGTGGTAACACATTTTTCTCCACTATGGACCTCACATCAGGGTTTTATAATGTCAGACTCCACGAAGAGGATAAGAAATTTAAAGCGTTCTTCTTCCCGTCTGGTCTGCACAAATATAATAGAATGCTCAGGGTCTTACCAACAGACTGCAGCATTTATACGGATGATGATGTCCATATTTGGTGATAAGAACTTTACCAGTCTTTTGTGTTATCTGGACGACCTGAGAACCATTTGTTCAGTCTTGCATTGTTCATCGACTTGTTACAGAGACCTACGTCTCATTGTTGGATGTGTGGCCTTGAAGATATAAAAGTACATGGTGCATTCAAGTGTACTACGAACTGTCAAAGGGTCATTGAGTCTTTGAATGAGGGTGAAGCACTAGACCAGGCCTGGCCAACCTGCGGCTCCCGGGCCGCATGCGGCTCTTTGCCTGGTTTCATGCGGCTCTAACGCTCTAGTGTTGTGTCGTTCACGAACGATTTGTTCCAACGAACGATCTTTTGAGTGAACGTAATGAACCGAATCACTACATGAAGTGATTCATTCCTTCCTCAGTTCAGTTGAACGCCGCGACTGTGCCGGTGGGAGCGATGCTATGATAAGACTTTGCTACAGAACATTTAGTTTTTATGTTGGCACAGATTCGTTCAGTGAACAGGGATTCATGTTCGGCTGTGAACACACCTCAAGATCTTCTCTATTTGCTGAATTTCTCACGAATGTCTGTGCACTGGTCCTTTTCCATGAACGCACTTTTTTTTTTTTGCATTGTCCCTCAAGTGCAGTGAATGTTAACCTCGGGTCTGAATCATTTAAGTTAGTAACGGATTGTTTGGCTGCGTCCAGGAAGTAGAAGAAATTACAGTCAAGGCTCCATAAACACTGAGTTAGTGATTTGATGAACGAACTGAACGAAAACTTTTAATGAACCGATTCTATTGATTCAGTCAAAATAACTTCCGATCCCATCTCTATAAAGTTCATATCGAAGTTTGGGTTTGTGTTTTTTTGAATGTGCGCGTTCGCTTCGCTTGAGTTCAATACGGTATTTTCATCTAACGCGCAATAATACAAGCCAGATCTGAAGAGGTTTGTTCAAAGCAAGGAATGACAGAAGTCCTAATAAGCAACATGCATAGTAAGAGAGAAAATATATTTTAATTATTATATTTTAGTTTGTGGACTTGGTTGAACTGAGTGTGTGTGTGTGTGTGTGTGTGTGTGTGTGTGTGTGTGTGTGTGTGTGTGTGCACACAATGTTCATTGTTGAAAATGACTGACCCTGACTGTAGTCAAATTCTGTCATTATCATGTTGGTGTGACATTTACAACAAATCTGGCTAAGCAGAGGTCTGTGTGTGAGGAAGGGATGATGTTCACACAGTAAACAAATGTGGCTCTTAGGCTCTGACTGGTTGGCCACCCTTGCACTAGACCAACAAAATTCCTTGACAGCTGAATAATCATCAGCCGTTTTTGAAGCACAAATCTCCGGTGGAATGAGCCAGAAAGAAGGCACAGAACCTCCTCTTCCTCAACTTGTGGACATCACTCAGTCTGACTCATTAACTAAGAGTGAAAAAGCCAGACTGCAAGAACAGGACAACATTCTAAACATGGCGTTTCATTATGTCAAACGTCATGGGCAACTAAACACAAAAAATCTTCCTGTTAATCGTCCCAAATTCATTAAAAGGTCAGGTGTTGCGTGGTTTACATGACTCAGAGGTCATCAGGGTCAGACACACACTGTGTCACTGGAGTGGACTGGAGAGTGACATCATTCAAATCATCAGTAAAGGGCTGTTTTCACTGTGTTGTTGCTAAAACTCCAGAACCTGCATTTTGTGTCCCCCTTGAATGCATTCAAACATCTGCAGCTTTGGAATTGGTTTGCATAGATTTTTGTTCTGCTGAGAAATCTGTCAATCAAAGCGTGGACGTACTTGTTGTGACTGATCATTTCTCAAAAGCTAAGCAGGTATCCGTCGACTGGGTTCGCACCCTTTCTCCTCATGTTTGGCAGGACACCACGATAACCTGTTGATGTTGTGTTCCAGCATGCTCTCCCTGATTCCACTGTTGTTGACCATCATGACTTTGTGTCTCGGTTGAAGCAGGAGTTATCCGAAGCTACTCAAATTGGCCAAAAACTAGAACCGCAGAGCTAGAGGCATGTCTCTTGCTGTTGGTGATCAGGTTCTGCCCTCTTGACAAATGAGCGATTAGTGATAGTGTAAACACATCATTCCTCTATAGACCTAATGCACTGTAGGAGCGAGTGACACTGTACCAAGATGGCCGCCCTGTATACACACAGCTCTAGTGGGCGGCAGCAGTCGATGCGGCGTCCATGTCATGCAAACGATGGCTGAGTGAAAACACTTTACAGCTAAATGTGGACAAAACTGAAACTCTGGTGATTGCTCCTGATGATAAGATTCCAGGGTTGAGTCAGTACTTGAGTGATTTAGGTCAGTCTGTCAAACTGAGCCTGAGAAACCTGGGTGTTGTATTTGATAAAGACATGTCTCTTGTTCAACACTGAAGAAAACTGACCAGAAACTGTTTCCTTCAACTGAGAAAAATCTCTAAACTTAGGAAAATGTTGTCGGAACATGATCTGGATCTTATAATCCATGCGTTTGTTTCTTCTCGTCTGGACTATTGTAACAGTTTGTTTTCATGTCTTAACAAGAAGGATCGTCTCGTCTGCAGTTGATTCAGAACTCTGAGCCGCTCTAGTAGAAGAACTCACATTTCTCCGATCCTTGAAACTCTTCACTGACTTTTACCAGGGCGGTCTCTGTGCTGTGGTGTTCCCTAAAACCAGACTGAAACACCTCAAATTGATCATTGTCCTGGAGATAATCACAGAGCTGACTCGTTACCACTTTATCCAGAAGTTTTGAAATGAATACTAGATTAGAGATAGGCCTGTAGTTAGTGAGGACCTCTGGATCGAGAGTGGGTTTTTTAAGCAGAGGTTTAATTACTGCAACTTTAAAAATCTGAGGCACATAGCCTGATGTTATTGACAGGTTAATAATGTCAAGTATGAAAGTGCTAAGTAAGGGGAACAGTTCTTTAAGTAGCCATGTGGGAATAGGTCCATCCATCCATCCATCCATCCATCCATCCATCCATCCATCCATCCATCCATCCATCCATCCAAGAAACATCTGTGTTTGATGATCTACTGACTCCTTCAAGAAACATCTGTGTTTGATGATCTACTGACTCCTTCAAGAAACATGTGTGTTTGATGATCTACTGACTCCTTCAAGAAACATCTGTGTTTGATGATCTACTGACTCCTTCAAGAAACATCTGTGTTTGATGATCTACTGACTCCTTCAAGAAACATCTCTGTGTTTGATGATCTACTGACTCCTTCAAGAAACATCTGTGTTTGATGATCTACTGACTCCTTCAAGAAACATCTGTGTTTGATGATCTACTGACTCCTTCAAGAAACATCTGTGTTTGATGATCTACTGACTCCTTCAAGAAACATCTGTGTTTGATGATCTACTGACTCCTTCAAGAAACATCTGTGTTTGATGATCTACTGACTCCTTTAAGAAACATCTTAAGACGTTTCTATTTGTTCAGGCTTTTCCTTGATTTTCTGGAACTCCTGTGTTGTTCTCAGTATTATCTTGATCTTTAAAGTATGTACTTTTTTGAGTATTGTTTTGATTGTTTAAGCGCTTTGTGACCCTGGTCTGGAAAATATCTATATAAATAAATATTACTTACTTACTTACTTACATGTATATATGTCTATGGCCTCGAGGACTACAGTGAGGTAGGAGGAGGAGATGCTCTGTGAGCATTAGTGTATAAAAATATGTTAGAAACACCTTTTCTTTCAATTGTCATATTTTATATTCTTTGTTTAGTAGCCGTTTTATTGTATATGTTTGTTTAATTGTTTAGCGTGTAACTTATTGTGTGGTGTTTGTAGAGCGAGAGCAACGAGTGTGTGAGCGATCCATCCTCAAACAGTGTTTTGATTTATGTGCAGAATCCTACAAATAAAAGACAAGTGATCCACGAGCAGCTTCATTGGTGGAATCAGAAGTGTGATGATCCAAAGGTTATACTCACATCACCATGAACATTACCTGCATTGAAATCTAGCAACAGAACAAGTGATGACATCACAAGAGTCTCTCAAATGTCTCTGAATGGATCTGAGATCAGTAAATATGTGTCAACATACTGAACAGCACGACCCAGCAGAAGAACAAATCAAGTTCAAGTAGAACCTGCTGAAGACTGAGGTCACTTAGAATCATCTGCTTCATTGAAGAACTCACTGAAGACTCAACTTTGACTCTCTGGAGTCTCACCTCTGACTTTCACATGTTCTGAAGCTGAAGACATGATGTTCTGACCTGAGAGTCTCCAGGTGACAGTGTGGACTCTTCAGTCCAGCAGACAGCAGCTCCACTCCTGGATCCTTCAGGTCGTTGTTCTCACTCAGGTCCAGTTGAGTCAGACTAGAGGACGGAGAGCTGAGGACTGAGGACAGAAGTGAACAACTTCTCTCTGACAGGAAACAGTCTCTCAGCCTGTGAAAGAGACGAGTGTCGTCAACAAGAGGATTGATTTGTGTTTATATGAGAAACAAACACAAGATAAAATAAGGAAAAATAAGTCACAAAACAAACAACAATGACAAATGAAAATAAAAGGTTGTTACATGTATATTGATCATAATAACACATCATTGATTCTTTTTCTATTCACTTACCTATCTCAGTGTTTTTGTGTGTTTTCTCTCAATTGTTGTGTTTAATTCTTTTCCAGAGTAAAAATATCTTCAATTTAATCAAGACACTGATTCAATTTGTGTTTTTAACATTCAATTCAATATGAACAGGTTTACAAAGTTATTATTCATAACCGTGTCAGGTGTGAGTGTGAAGGTGTTGCAGGTAATACAAGCTCAAACAATGTGTGTGTGTTTGTCACTCACACTCCTGCACTCTCTCAACATTGTTGTCTTCATTTGAATGTTTACAGTTAGAAAATTCAAGGTGAATTCTCTCCATCTTTGGATCCAGTGGATCTATGTTGTGACACAGATGGAGTGTCAATCATCCTCCGTCACATTCACCTTCATTTCTTCTCCATGTTTGCTTCACATGAACTGAATTAGTTTCAACTTTTGAAACATGTGTCAAGTTTGGAGACTATTTTTGAAGTTGTTTCTGGACATCAATCAATATATGGATCAGTTTGTTTCCATCTGGTTCAATGTTTTATAATAATCTGTGAAAATCTAATAGTTTCATACAAGTCATGAGTTCATTGAATCATCTGGTGTTTTTCATTTTAGCTTCAGACTAACTGTTGTCGTAACTTGTTTCTACTTTGAATATTCTTTGTATTATTGTGAAGTTTGCAGTGGATTTAAGTTCATGTTATTTATGTTCATGTTAAATGTTTTTAGTTTTATTTTGAAAGTTCACTTCCTGTCTGTTTATCTCACAAGAGTTCAAAAGTCTAAGAATCAAATGTGTTTGAATGGATCTGAGATCAGTAAATATGTGTCAACATACTGAACAGCACGACCCAGCAGAAGAACAAATCAAGTTCAAGTAGAACCTGCTGAAGACTGAGGTCACTTAGAATCATCTGCTTCATTGAAGAACTCACTGAAGACTCAACTTTGACTCTCTGGAGTCTCACCTCTGACTTTCACATGTTCTGAAGCTGAAGACATGATGTTCTGACCTGAGAGTCTCCAGGTGACAGTGTGGACTCTTCAGTCCAGCAGACAGCAGCTCCACTCCTGGATCCTCCAGGTAGTTGTGACTCAGGTCCAGTTGAGTCAGACTAGAGGACGGAGAGCTGAGGACTGAGGACAGAAGTGAACAACTTCTCTCTGACAGTTCACAGTCGATCAGCCTGTGAAAGAGACGAGTGTCGTCAACAAGAGGATTGATTTGTGTTTATATGAGAAACAAACACAAGAGAACATAAGGAAAAATAAGTCACAAAACAAACAACAAAGACAAATGAAAATAAAAGGTTGTTACATGTATATTGATCATAATAACACATCATTGATTCTTTTTCTATTCACTTACTTATCTCAGTGTTTTTGTGTGTTTTCTCTCAATTGTTGTGTTTAATTCTTTTCCAGAGTAAAAATATCTTCAATTTAATCAAGACACTGATTCAATCGTGAAGATTCACTTCAGTCAATTTATTCTATTTGTTTTTTAACATTAACGCCGAGTGTCGCGAATTCGCAACATACCGCTTCCATTAAGAATGCACCAGAGATCGTGCGCGAGTTTCCCTAATGTTGGTTCATGCCTCTTCGATAGGAACCTAGGAACGTTTTGCAATCACTAGTTTCTCGTAGGACCAATAACATTTGAAACCACGTCCGGTTTACGATCGTGTTTTCTTCCTGGTGTTGCGCAACCCATTCAAAGTTGGAAGCGTGAAAGGATCGTCTTGTTTGAGGTAAAGTATCGTGAAAAAAAAATACACGTCTGCTCATTGTTTGTCTATAGAACTAGGAAAAATAAAATAAAGTAGTTTTGAATGCAATTTTTGAAGATATTTTAAGTTTTCAGTTTGTGGCGAATTCGCGACATTCGTCCATAATGGCTAAATGAATCAGTATGGCCAGATGCGTAATGGCTCAGTACTAATATATTCAGATGGATTTTAGCCGTCACACGCGTTCTATAGCAAAAACAATTCTTGTAGCAATCTGTAATCATGTAGCATGTTTTATGAATTAAATTATTGACGTTTATTTTTCCTCAGGAAAATATGAATGCAGGAATGTTTTATGGTAAGAGAACTCCTGTGGAAACCAGAGTTCCACCCGCTGAGAGTGAGGACATCTGTCTCAGTGAGAATGGAGAAGTTGATGAGGAACACATACCTGCACAAGGTGATTGTAATAGTAGTAATAACGCTATAATATTGTATTGTACAGACTTTCAGCTTCTGTGTTGTAAGCCACATATTTTAAGAGGTCGCTTTGAGAGCAGGTTGTGTAAATGTAAATAGAATAGTCTGCAATTTTCAATGGTGTAGTTTTTTTAAACACCAGCAGGTGACAGCAGTGAGGAAAACTTCACTGAAGAGGATGATGAGCTTCCTAGTGTAGCTACTCCTGAACAAAAGACAGAGTAGAGTGGGAAGAAATACAACATTACATCCATTTCAATGACAACATGGCACCAAACAATGACAGACTTTTCAAAATAAGGCACTGATTAATGCACTTCTTCCCAAATTTCAGGCTGTTCTACAAGAGCAAATGCTCTGTGTTGACGAGCAAATGGTTCCTTTCAAAGGAAAATCAAGTTTAAAACAATATGTCCCCAAGAAGCCACATAAATGAGGATATAAAATATTTGTGCTTTGTGACACAAAAGGGCTGGTGCATTCCTTTGATGTCTTTGAAAGGAAAACTGACCTTGTGTTCAAGTGTTCTAAGTGCAATGTTCACTTGTGCCTGAACAAAAATAACAATTGCTTCAGGGAGTTTCATGAGTAAGGCACCCCACAATTGAAACAGCTCAGTTATCGTTGTTATAGTAGTTGTTGTTATAGTATTAGTTGTTGTTGTTGTTGTTGTTGTTGTTGTTGTTGTTGTTGTTGTTGTTGTTGTTGAATATTCAGGTCCTGCATATCTTGGTGTTAGCTTTCACTCCGTGCACCTGCACACCTGGGGATTCCTCGCACCAGAGAACACACTGTGGGACCAGAAACGACCAGATTATTAGTGACACGTCTGCAGCACGTCAGGTGACGCTTCTGAGGAAGACTTGAGTCACTTTTTTTTATTGTTGTTTTCTTACCACTGTAATGTATATGTTGGCATTAAAAAAATAAAATTTCATGCCTAAGATGGGAAATGTGTTTTTATTATTTTTTGGTCCTCTAATACCCAATTTTACAATAATTTTATGTTCTAGAGTAAAAATGTTTATCTTCACTTAATTTAGTCTCTGCTTGAAAGCAAAAACACACATAATTATTTTTTTTGAACAATTGCAAATCAATTCAGGCGTCAAGGGGTTAAATTCAATATGAACGGGTTTACAAAGTTATTATTCATAACCGTGTCAGGTGTGAGTGTGAAGGTGTTGCAGGTAATACAAGCTCAAACAATGTGTGTGTGTTTGACAATCAAGGAGTCGACTACTTCCACTATACATGGACTACTATCAACCTTCAGCTAATGCCAACATGACTGACCAAATGACTGATGTAGTTCAACATATGGAGGACAGTGAGCTGAGACTATGGTATCCCATCCAAGGACGACAGCCCCTCCATCAGCTCCACACAACAGCTCAGGAGCCCATGATGGTTCAAGTCACTTCCCAACGGACATTTCTAGATTCTCTCATGTTAGACACGAAACACAAAGAGAACTCAAGGCTCCTCTTGTTTTCCGTGGGGATGTTCAGACAAAGTTGAGTTGGAAGAATGGCTCGAGTTGATGGAAGATTATTTCAAGAAACGTGATGTTCAACTGGAGAGTCGGGTCGAAGAAATCCTCACACATTTAAGGGCTCGAGCTAAAGAGTGAAGCTTGGGATAGAAATGGAGAGATAGATGTTGCACGCCGTCCTCACGCTGTGTCTGGTCTCTTGAGGAAACTTTCTTCTGAACGCTATTCATCGGTGCCTTTGGCAGACTTTTATTCAACTCTCCCAGATGTGATGAAGACCCGTAGGACTACTGGCTCCGCCTCAAGAAAGCTGCTGCAGTCGCCACAGGTTGCTTGTGAGAACAAGACAAATGTTTGATCACCCAGATCTGGCTCACATTCCAGTCCATACTTTGGATAAATGGTCAGCCGTGAAGTGCAGGACGTGTTGGATGATTTCATAGACTAGTTTGAAGACACCAGCCAGACATAGTGAAGAGGTGAACATGGATAGAGTTGAAGTTAACCTACAGCAGCCTGTGAACCACCTGAGAGACAGCAGCCAGTTGATCCAGACTCTTCTACAATGGAGAGGTTGCTGGGGTTGTTGGAAAAGATGCTGCAGAACCAGAGAATCTGTTTGGTGGACGACAAGCCTCTCAGACTGCCGTACCTCCGTGACCCCTCTAGTCAATATGAGAAACTGAGGATCTAAAGGAGATGGAGGAACAGGGGATTATTCGTGAATCTCAGAGTGAGTTTTCTTCTCCTCTTGTGTTTGTAGTTAAACCTAATGGTGACCTACGCATTTGCAATGACTTCAGATGGTTGATGCCAGAACAGTGAAAGATGCGGACCCCCTGCCCCACCAGACAGACGCCCTTGCTGTGCTTGGTGGTAACACATTTTTCTCCACTATGGACCTCACATCAGGGTTTTATAATGTCAGACTCCACGAAGAGGATAAGACATTTAAAGCGTTCTTCTTCCCGTCTGGTCTGCACAAATAGAATAGAATGCTCAGGGTCTTACCAACAGACTGCAGCATTTATACGGATGATGATGTGCATATTTGAGAACTTTACCAGTCGTTTGTTATCTGGACGACCTGAGAACCATTTGTTCAGTCTTGCATTGTTCATAGACCTGTTACAGAGACCTACGTCTCATTGTTGGATGTGTGGCCTTGAAGATATAAAAGTACATGGTGCATTCAAGTGTACTACGAACTGTCAAAGGGTCATTGAGTCTTTGAATGAGGGTGAAGCACTAGACCAGGCCTGGCCAACCTGCGGCTCCCGGGCCGCATGCGGCTCTTTGCCTGGTTTCATGCGGCTCTAACGCTCTAGTGTTGTGTCGTTCACGAACGATTTGTTCCAACGAACGATCTTTTGAGTGAACGTAATGAACCGAATCACTACATGAAGTGATTCATTCCTTTCTCAGTTCAGTTGAACGCCGCGACTGTGCCGGTGGGAGCGATGCTATGATAAGACTTTGCTACAGAACATTTAGTTTTTATGTTGGCACAGATTCGTTCAGTGAACAGGGATTCATGTTCGGCTGTGAACACACCTCAAGATCTTCTCTATTTGCTGAATTTCTCACGAATGTCTGTGCACTGGTCCTTTTCCATGAACGCACTTTTTTTTTTTTGCATTGTCCCTCAAGTGCAGTGAATGTTAACCTCGGGTCTGAATCATTTAAGTTAGTAACGGATTGTTTGGCTGCGTCCAGGAAGTAGAAGAAATTTCAGTCAAGGCTCCATAAACACTGAGTTAGTGATTTGATGAACGAACTGAACGAATCCTTTTAATGAACCGATTCTAGTGATTCAGTCAAAAGAACTTTCGATCCCATCACTATAACGTTCATATCGAAGTTTGGGTTTGTGTTTTTTTGAATGTGCGTGTTCGCTTCGCTTGAGTTCAATACGGTATTTTCATCTAACGCGCAATAATACAAGCTCAAGATCTGAAGAGGTTTGTTCAAAGCAAGGAATGACAGAAGTCCTAATAAGCAACATGCATAGTAAGAGAGAAAATATATTTTAATTATTATATTTTAGTTTGTGGACTTGGTTGAACTGAGAGTGTGTGTGTGTGTGTGTGTGTGTGTCTGTGTGTGTGTGTGTGTGTGCACACAATGTTCATTGTTGAAAATGACTGACCCTGACTGTAGTCAAATTCTGTCATTATCATGTTGGTGTGACATTTACAACAAATCTGGCTAAGCAGAGGTCTGTGTGTGAGGAAGGGATGATGTTCACACAGTAAACAAATGTGGCTCTTAGGCTCTGACTGGTTGGCCACCCTTGCACTAGACCAACAAAATTCCTTGACAGCTGAATAATTATCAGCCGTTTTTGAAGCACAAATCTCCGGTGGAATGAGCCAGAAAGAAGGCACAGAACCTCCTCTTCCTCAACTTGTGGACATCACTCAGTCTGACTCATTAACTAAGAGTGAAAAAGCCAGACTGCAAGAACAGGACAACATTCTAAACATGGCGTTTCATTATGTCAAACGTCATGGGCAACTAAACACAAAAAATCTTCCAGTTAATCGTCCCAAATTCATTCATCAAGACATCATTCAAATCATCAGTAAAGGGCTGTTTTCACTGTGTTGTTGCTAAAACTCCAGAACCTGCATTTCGTGTCCCCCTTGAATGCATTCAAACATCTGCACCTTTGGAATTGGTTTGCATAGATTTTTGTTCTGCTGAGAAATCTGTCAATCAAAGCGTGGACGTACTTGTTGTGACTGATCATTTCTCAAAAGCTAAGCAGGTATCCGTCGACTGGGTTCGCACCCTTTCTCCTCATGTTTGGCAGGACACCACGATAACCTGTTGATGTTGTGTTCCAGCATGCTCTCCCTGATTCCACTGTTGTTGACCATCATGAGTTTGTGTCTCGGTTGAAGCAGGAGTTATCCGAAGCTACTCAAATTGGCCAAAAACTAGAACCGCAGAGCTAGAGGCATGTCTCTTGCTGTTGGTGATCGGGTTCTGCCCTCTTGACAAATGAGTGATTAGTGATAGTGTAAACACATCATTCCTCTATAGACCTAATTGTTAGATTGGAAATTATTCTACACTATACGTATACGCCATAAGTTAAATTAATGCTAAAAAGATGATCAAAATATAGAGTATAAAATACTAGCCTCATCTAAGAGCTTAAACGTTTAAATACACATTCACAACCAACATTTCACTTTCATACTGATATACACTGTGTCAAGGGTAGCTTGAAACAGACTAGAGATTATTCAGCGATTTAATGAAGGACTGTCTGTCTGCTCTGTTCACACCTGTGGACGTGAAACAAAAGGGCAACACGGAACACACCCAAAAGAGGGGGGCTGGAAGACAAAGGAACTTGCCCACACAACAGGCAAGGAAGGAAGTTACTCTCCAGGTGACTCGAAACAGGAGTTAACATAAAAGAACCACTGCCCCGGAACAGACGCCCCCTGGACAGGAAACTTTCCCTTAAATGTAGAGACAACCCATAACCAGGGACCGTCTTTCCCGGAGCTATTGACCTGTACAGCTGCCGGCAAAGAGCGAGTCCGATCGATCGTAAAAGTTTCTATGTTTGTTTGTTTTGAAGCAGTGAATAAACGACCGTACACTCTGAATTGATCCTTTTTTCTCCATAAAGCAAAGTATTAAGACCCGGAGGTGACGTCGTGTTGGAGCGACGGTAACGGACTCCGGTTTTATCCGTTTTAAATGGTGCCGTGACCCGGATTTGTTTTGGAGATTCTTGGAAAGAGGAATGGCGACTGACTGAAGTTTTTTCTCAGCCGGACGAACGGGACAAAGATAAGGTAAGCAGAAAGCCTTTTATTTGATTTCTGCATTTAGTTTCGTCTGGCTGAGTTGATCGATGTCCGAAGCTGTGTGAGTGGATGGGTTGTGCGTTGATTCCGCTTGTAAAGCAAACGAACATATAACTTGTTGTTTTGGTTTTGGTTTTCCGTTACGATTCTCGGCACATAAAGTAATCACAGACAGAACAAAATTGGCCGGGGATTCTGTCGAGTGACAAATATATCTCTATTAGCACGTTTTAAAGGCATTTAATTCACCCTTTTAGAGATGCTTAACGCCCGAGAGTACGAACGGAATGTTTTAAAAAAAAGGCTTTTCTTGGTTAAATAATCGAGTTTCTGGGTATGGTTACGCTGACTAGTGAGTACTTATATTATGATAAAAAATAAAAACACTTTCTTGATTAAATACAACGTTAACGCTAATGTGTGTTTTTTAAGTTTTTTGGGAAGAAATTTATAGATAAGCTTTCTTGAATTTCTATTGGTTAAAAAAGGGTTTTTTTTCTTGTAAGTTTTATGCTGCGAGTTTATTTTTAAAAAAGGGGAAAAAACGGCTTACTTGGAGTTATTTATAAAAGTAGTTTTACGGTCAACTGCCGTGGACTTCTATTGGTTGAAAAAAGCGTTTTTTGCTTGTGAATTTTATATTACAAGTTTTTTAATAGATTTTTGGTCATTATAATATAAGTATTCAAGCGTGTTTTTTGTTTTAAAAAGCATTTTCTTGCGAGGATTGATGCCGCAAGTTTTTTGACAAGGGTTGAAATACTTTTGTTGTTTCTTATGTTACGTTGGTTGCATAGTGAGTACCTATATTGTGATAAAAAAAAAAACGACTTTCTTGACTAAATGCGACGTTAATGCTAATACGTGTTTTTTCAAGTTTTGTGGAAAGAAATTCTTCAGTTTCTATTGGGTTTAAAAAAGAGTTTTTTCTTGTAAGTTCTATGAGTTTTTTTTAACAAAATAAGGGTAAAAATAACTTTGTTTGATTGTCATGTCATAATAAAGTTTGGGATTATAATATAGGTATTCAAGCGTGACAGTTCTCTTATAGAGAGGGAGACGAACAATTGGTGTAAAAATAAATAAAATAAAAATTAATTAAAAATAAGGAAAAACAAAATAAATAAAAAGAAGAAATGGATTTATCTGAACTGCGGGTAAAATGGCAGTCTCGTGGAATAGGATCATGTGGTTCTGTATTGTTTCGCTCTGTAAGTTCTTATGTGGAAAAAATTGCTCCGTTGGATCGGAAAAATGTTGTGAAAAACTGGTATAAATGGGCTAAAGAGCAAAGGAAGGTTGGAAATCTGCCTGATTGGGGCATGCCTATGCCTGAAGAAGATATTCTTGGTGAAAATGTGAAAAATATTAATCTTGAACTTGAAGTCATTAGGAGGAGAAAAACAAGCATCTTGTTTAGTGAAAAATACAGACTGGCTTTGTTAGAAAAAACTAAAACCGATAGAGACAGATTTTTTGTGATTATGGAAATGGTAAAAATAAAGTTAAATACTGAAGTGATGGCACCAGTGAAAGCTGTTAAAAAGGAAGTTGTTGATGAAAATAATGTAACTGAAAAAACTGATTCACCACCACCTTACCTAGAAGGTGGAAACCAAAATGTAAACTCACAAATGTTGTCTGATAGATTGCAAAAAATGGTAATGAAAGAAAAAGTGAACACCCAGGCTCCAGTGTTCAATATTACTGGAGGGCAGCTGATGATGGATCAAGATGGTAATGAAATAGATAAAACAAAAATGATAAATGTAAAAGAGATTATGGATAATGTAGCAATAATAACACACAGGCAAGAAAATCTCACAAGAGATCTGTTAGACTCAGCAGAAAAAACACTTAGCAGATCAGTTGAAATGGCAATTAGACAAGGACAAAATAAAGAAGATGAAGATGTGAGTGCAGCCCTGACAAGTGCACTAGAAACCATAGAAAAGTTGCGTAAAAAAGCAAAGGACAAAGCAGATAAATTGAAAAAGAAAAAGTACAGCGAGGAAGAAAGCAGCAGTGAGGATGAAGAACTAGACAAATATTGTAAGTGTAAACTTGACCCAGGCACGCCATTGAAACCTTCTAAATATACAGTAAAAACTAGAAAAGGTGAGAAAGGGACACTAAAAGAAAGATCAGATGGATTGGGAACAAGCCTTTCTGGACAATTTCCTTTAGTGGTGAAAAGTGGAAGAAGGAGGGATTATACTGATTATGTCTCAGCAAGTATGATGGATGTACAATGTCTGAAAGAAAAACTTCTTCCGTTGGAAAGAGGAGCAGGTCCGTGGATTAATGTTTTTTGCAACAATATGACAGGAATTGTATTGGCTATTGGAGATTGGAGACAAATTGTTACAGCATGTGTGGGTGCTGATAAAGTGTCAAAAATAGAAGAAGAAGCAGGAACAGAATGCGAGCCTCATCAAACACCATTCTCTCATCATTCAAGACATATATGGCTGGCCATGAGGGAGGCGTTCCCTACAAAGGTGGATGTGAATGAACTAACGTCATGCATGTACAAAAATGAAGAAAGTGGTAGTGAATATGTAACACGTTATAGGACTAAGTGGGAGGAACAACTGGGTGGTCCACTAACTGACAGTCACCTTGCACTCTTCAGGGGGGCAATTGTAAAGGGATGCCCAACTTCTGTAAGAAACCGTTTAGAGGCTGTAGTAGGATTGGATAAAAAATCTATAATAGAATGGGAAGAATATTTAAGCCATTATGTTAAGATGTTTATCGAAGAATTGAAAGAACAAGAAGAATGTGACAAAAATGACATGAGACAATTGAATAAAACAAAACTCTCTGAGCTTCGTCAACAGGTCAAGGAAAGACAGAAAGAAAAACAAACGGTACAACGGCCACTAATTACTGCAGCCCCACAGTATTTCACACCACACGACGACTGTTGTTATTCATGTGGGCAACCAGATCACTGGAGTAATGAATGTCCTTTCTATCTTCAGCATTATTTAACAGCCTAAAATACAATAATGCATAAATCTGCTTTCACCCCCCTACCTGATATGAATCCTCAGCCCTCATCAAACTAATGGTAGCATAAAAGAATAGCTAAAAATGATACAGTAGCAACAAGACAAAATAATTCCATTTTTTAAGGCTATTTCTAACTGAATGTGTTAAGTTGTGTAATTACAGGAAAGGAGATGTTTTAAATCAGCTACACAGAGGCTGGAGCGAGTTGTGTTGTGAGGACAGTTAAAACAAAGGACACAGACCCCTGCTGACATTCCACAGGTTGTAAACAATGCGACATGAGCCGTGTTGCAGTGGGGAAGATGATGTCAGGCTCATGGAGAAAGTGACTCCTGTGTCCAGTTGTAAGATGTAGGTAAGGAGAAGAATTTTGAGTAGTAATGAAGGTGTGAATCAGGTTGTAGAAGTGGAGGTGTGAATCAGTTGCTGAAATGGTCATTTAAGAAAGGTCTCTAATGTAATTAATGATAAAAACAATTGGTCAAAAGGAAAGATGTTTTTTTGGGCAAGACGGTGATGCACAGAAGATTCTAGTTGGCTTTGAAAAAACATTGCATTACAAAGCCCATGAGATGTTTTTTATCAGGAATTTGTTAATTCCAGAAGTTGAATTTATCAATGAAAGTGAAAATGGTTACTATTGCATCCTTACTGTACAATGATTTACAATCTCATTTAGAAGACATGGTTCTGACAGGGAAGTCTTCGCAACATAAATAAATAGTGGTGACATTCACTTGAAAAATGACTTGAAAGGTTTCATATAAAATAGATGTAGGTTTTAATTCAATGGTAAAGGAATGATTTCCAAAGTTCAGTGCAGGTGAGGTCAGACAACATAACACCCCAGTTTCAATTTTGCAGAAAGAAAAGTTGTATGTTTTTCTTGTATTTAACGAATATGTCTAGTTCTCCTTTTACAGTTGAAGGAGACAAAGGAAGCCTTAAAATGACCTAACAAAGGTCATGGATGATCCAGATTTAAATAAGCATTCAGGTGGAGATACCTGGAATGTGACACAGCAGGGGGTGGCACCAACACCAGTGCAGAACAGTGACACCATCATTTAAAGAAAACCTGGTAAAATAACATCTTAAGACTCTCACAGGTTCCACAAGAAGGACTACAGCAGAGACGGCGTAGTTAAACAGGGGGAGTTGGATCAAGGTGATCTTTGAGATGATCAGACAACAGTAGCCCAAAGGACAGGTAACATAAAAAGATGTTATGTGTCCTCTAGGGGAGGTTGATGTATGAATGGAATGAATGGAATGAGCAATGAATGAACAGTGAACAGTATTGATGAAACTGATGTTCCTAATTTGGGGATTCCTGGTTTTATGTCCTAAATGGGGGACGCCCCGGGTAAATCAAAGCGAAAAAGAAAAGAAAAATGAAAAAATAAGCAAACAAAAACTAAGAATGAACCTAAAAACTTAAACTACACTAACAATAAAAATTAGCTCATTTAGATTAAAACTAAAACTGATCTAGATTTAAAATAAACTAAAGAAGAAATAAAATATATATTAAAAGTAGAAATAAAAAAATATATAAAAAATGTAAAGAACCAATATGGAAATAATAAAAATACAAAATAAACAAATGGGGTAAAAGAACATGTATTGTGGTCGACTCATACTGCCAGATAACAGGCAGAGGGCAGCGGACGTGTGTATTACTCTCTCCAACCAGGGTCAAAATCAGTGGACGCAGGATTTTCTGACCTGGATGAGTAAACGCACTCAGAAGCATCAACCACATTCCCCATCAGAAGAAACAAGCGGATAAGTACATGGGGAAATTACCCAATTCTATTACATTGATAAAAAACTTTTTTTGGTCAGAGCTACTCCTGTATGAAGGTTGTTTGTGTGTAGGTTCAAGAAGATGGACTCGGAGAAGATTGATGAAGACGGATTTCTGGGATCGTTTTTTCCTCTACACGCCTGGAATCGGATCATGGACGAAGAAGACCAGCTAGACTACGAGGAAGAACAGTCGGACCGACTGGTGAAGAACAATCATACCAACAACCAAAGAGGAACAATCGGACCAACAGACGGACTGGACTAATGAGAAACATGAAAGAATGATGAAAGACCACTTCTAAATAAGGCCAAACCTTGTGTCACCGTTTTAAAATGTTTTAACATAACAGACAGATGATTATATTTTCAGTTATACATATAGCGTGTGCAGGTACATGATAATAATATGTTATTGGGAAAATGATAATATTAGATAATATAATAATAAAGTAATGATAAAATATTGCTGCGGAACAACCATTTACTTAGAAAATTGGACCTTTTTGTTTATGACGTGACCTGTAAAGGCCACGTCAACAGGGGGAGTTGTTAGATTGGAAATTATTCTACACTATACGTATACGCCATAAGTTAAATTAATGCTAAAAAGATGATCAAAATATAGAGTATAAAATACTAGCCTCATCTAAGAGCTTAAACGTTTAAATACACATTCACAACCAACATTTCACTTTCATACCGATAAACACTGTGTCAAGGGTAGCTTGAAACAGACTAGAGATTATTCAGCGATTTAATGAAGGACTGTCTGTCTGCTCAGTTCACACCTGTGGACGTGAAACAAAAGGGCAACACGGAACACACCCAAAAGAGGGGGGCTGGAAGACAAAGGAACTTGAACACACAACAGGCAAGGAAGGAAGTTACTCTCCAGGTGACTCGAAACAGGAGTTAACATAAAAGAACCACTGCCCCGGAACAGACGCCCCCTGGACAGGAAACTTTCCCTTAAATGTAGAGACAACCCATAACCAGGGACCGTCTTTCCCGGAGCTATTGACCTGTACAGCTGCCGGCAAAGAGCGAGTCCGATCGATCGTAAAAGTTTCTATGTTTGTTTGTTTTGAAGCGGTGAATAAACGACCGTACACTCTGAATTGATCCTTTTCTCTCCATAAAGCAAAGTATTAAGACCCGGAGGTGACGTCGTGTTGGAGCGACGGAAACGGACTCCGGTTTTATCCGTTTTATAATGCACTGTAAGAGCGAGTGACACTGTACCAAGATGGCCGCCCTGTATACACACCGCTCTAGTGGGCGACAGCAGTCGATGCGGCGTCCATGTCATGCAAACAATGGCTGAGTTAAAAAACACTTTACAGCTAAATGTGGACAAAACTGAAACTCTGGTGATTGCTCCTGATGATAAGATTCCAGGGTTGAGTCAGTACTTGAGTGACTTATGTCAGTCTGTCAAACTGAGCCTGAGAAACCTGGGTGTTGTATTTGATAAAGACATGTCTCTTGTTCAACTCTGTAGAAAACTGAGCAGAAACTGTTTCCTTCAACTGAGAAAAATCTCTAAACTTAAGAAAATGTTGTCGGAACATGATCTGGATCTTATAATCCATGCGTTTGTTTCTTCTCGTCTGGACTATTGTAACAGTTTGTTTTCATGTCTTAACAAGAAGGATCGTCTCGTCTGCAGTTGATTCAGAACTCTGACCTGCTCTAGTAGAAGAACTCACATTTCTCCTTCAAACTCTTCACTTCTTCTTTCAGGATCAACTTTAAAATTCTGATTCTTACTTTCAGATCTATTCATGGTCACCTCAACAATAAACTGAACTGGTCCACACACATCAACGCCGTGTACAAGAAGGGCCGAAGTCGCCTCCACCTCCTGGGGAGACTGAGGTCCTTCGGAGTGTGCAGACCACTTCTAAGGACCTTTTATGACTCCGTGGTAGCCTCTGCTATCCACTACGCTGTGGTCTGCTGGGGAGCAGCAGCAGGACCGGGACAGGAAGAGACTGAACAGGCTGGTCACGAGGCTCTGTCCTGTCGCTCGCTGGACTCGGTGGAGGAGGTGGGAGAGAGGAGGACACTCTCCAGACTCTCCTCCATCAGGGACAACACTCTCCACCCACTGCACCTGACCGTGGAGGAGCAGCTCCTTCAGGGGCTCAGGCACCCCCAGTGTAGGACGGAGCGTTATAGAAGGTCCTTCATCCCAACTGGTGTCAGGATATTTAACTCTTTACTTTAAATATCCTGATGCTAATCCGTAGTGTGTTTTTCTTCTCGTGTGTTTTATTTTATTTTTTACTTTACTTTTTTGTTTTTATTTTTATTTTATTTTATTCTATTGTATTTTGTTAATAGTGTTACATTTCTAATTTTGTAAATAATTGTATATTTTTAAGATCTTTTTTATTTTATTTTGTATTATCTCTTTTATCTTTATTTTTTTCCTTGCACTTTATTTTTTTAAACTGCGCTGTTGTAAAAGTGTGTTTCCCCTCTGGATGAATAAAGCTTTTCTATTCTATTCTATTCTATAGGATCAACTTTAAAATTCTGGTTCTTACTTTCAGATCTATTCATGGTCAGGCTCCTCCTTACATCAGTGATCTGATCCAGCCTTACACCCCAGCTCGGGCTCTGAGGTCTGTGGATCAGAATCTACTTATGGTTCCACGCACACGACTCAGGACCAGAGGAGAGAAATCTTTTCAGGCTGTTGCTCCTAAGCTTTGGAACGATCTTCTCTCTCTTTGCACTTGATGGAGTCTACTGACTCCTTTAAGAAACATCTGTGTTTGATGATCTACTGACTCCTTCAAGAAACATCCGTGTTTGATGATCTACTGACTCCTTCAAGAAACATCTGTGTTTTATGATCTACTGACTCCTTCAAGAAACATCTGTGTTTGATGATCTACTGACTCCTTCAAGAAACATCTGTGTTTGATGATCTACTGACTCCTTTAAGAAACATCTGTGTTTGATGATCTACTGACTCCTTCAAGGAACATCTGTGTGTTTGATGATCTACTGACTCCTTCAAGAAACATCTGTGTGTTTGATGATCTACTGACTCCTTCAAGAAACATCAGTGTTTGATGATCTACTGACTCCTTCAAGAAACATCTGTGTTTGATGATCTACTGACTCCTTCAAGAAACATCTGTGTGTTTGATGATCTACTGACTCCTTTAAGAAACATCTGTGTTTGATGATCTACTGACTCCTTTAAGAAACATCTGTGTTTGATGATCTACTGACTCCTTCAAGAAACATCTGTGTTTGATGATCTACTGACTCCTTCAAGAAACATCTGTGTTTGATGATCTACTGACTCCTTTAAGAAACATCTGTGTTTGATGATCTACTGACTCCTTCAAGGAACATCTGTGTGTTTGATGATCTACTGACTCCTTCAAGAAACATCTGTGTGTTTGATGATCTACTGACTCCTTCAAGAAACATCTGTGTTTGATGATCTACTGACTCCTTCAAGAAACATCTGTGTTTGATGATCTACTGACTCCTTTAAGAAACATCTGTGTTTGATGATCTACTGACTCCTTCAAGAAACATCTGTGTTTGATGATCTACTGACTCCTTCAAGAAACATCTGTGTTTGATGATCTACTGACTCCTTCAAGAAACATCTGTGTGTTTGATGATCTACTGACTCCTTCAAGAAACATCTGTGTTTGATGATCTACTGACTCCTTCAAGAAACATCTGTGTGTTTGATGATCTACTGACTCCTTCAAGAAACATCTGTGTTTGATGATCTACTGACTCCTTCAAGAAACATGTGTGTTTGATGATCTACTGACTCCTTCAAGAAACATGTGTGTTTGATGATCTACTGACTCCTTCAAGAAACATCTGTGTTTGATGATCTACTGACTCCTTCAAGAAACATGTGTGTTTGATGATCTACTGACTCCTTCAAGAAACATCTGTGTTTGATGATCTACTGACTCCTTCAAGAAACATCTGTGTTTGATGATCTACTGACTCCTTCAAGAAAAATCTGTGTTTGATGATCTACTGACTCCTTCAAGAAACATCGGTGTTTGATGATCTACTGACTCCTTCAAGAAACATCTGTGTTTGATGATCTACTGACTCTTTCAAGAAACATCTGTGTTTGATGATCTACTGACTCCTTCAAGAACCATCTCTGTGTTTGATGATCTCCTGACTCCTTCAAGAAACATCTGTGTTTGATGATCTACTGACTCCTTCAAGAAACATCTGTGTTTGATGATCTACTGACTCCTTCAAGAAACATCTGTGTTTGATGATCTACTGACTCCTTCAAGAAACATCTGTGTTTGATGATCTACTGACTCCTTCAAGAAACATCTGTGTTTGATGATCTACTGACTCCTTCAAGAAACATCTGTGTTTGATGATCTACTGACTCCTTCAAGAAAAATCTGTGTTTGATGATCTACTGACTCCTTCAAGAAACATCGGTGTTTGATGATCTACTGACTCCTTCAAGAAACATCTGTGTTTGATGATCTACTGACTCTTTCAAGAAACATCTGTGTTTGATGATCTACTGACTCCTTCAAGAACCATCTCTGTGTTTGATGATCTCCTGACTCCTTCAAGAAACATCTGTGTTTGATGATCTACTGACTCCTTCAAGAAACATCTGTGTTTGATGATCTACTGACTCCTTCAAGAAACATCTGTGTTTGATGATCTACTGACTCCTTCAAGAAACATCTGTGTTTGATGATCTACTGACTCCTTCAAGAAACATCTGTGTTTGATGATCTACTGACTCCTTCAAGAAACATCTGTGTTTGATGATCTACTGACTCCTTCAAGAAACATCTGTGTTTGATGATCTACTGACTCCTTCAAGAAAAATCTGTGTTTGATGATCTACTGACTCCTTCAAGAAACATCTGTGTTTGATGATCTACTGACTCCTTCAAGAAACATGTGTGTTTGATGATCTACTGACTCCTTCAAGAAACATCTGTGTTTGATGATCTACTGACTCCTTTAAGAAACATGTGTGTTTGATGATCTACTGACTCCTTCAAGAAACATCTGTGTTTGATGATCTACTGACTCCTTCAAGAAACATCTGTGTTTGATGATCTACTGACTCCTTCAAGAAACATCTTAAGACGTTTCTATTTGTTCAGGCTTTTCCTTGAATTTCTCGAACTCCTGTGTTGTTCTCAGTATTATCTTGATCTTTAAAGTATTTACTTTTTTGAGTATTGTTTTGATTGTTTAAGCGCTTTGTGACCCTGGTCTGGAAAATATCTATATAAATAAATATTACTTACTTACTTACTTACATGTATATATGTCTATGGCCTTGAGGACTACAGTGAGGTAGGAGGAGGAGATGCTCTGTGAGCATTAGTGTAGAAAAATATGTTAGAAACACCTTTTCTTTCAATTGTCATATTTTATATTCTTTGTTTAGTAGCCGTTTTATTGTATATGTTTGTTTAATTGTTTAGCGTTTAACTTATTGTGTGGTGTTTGTAGAGCGAGAGCAACGAGTGTGTGAGCGATCCATCCTCAAACAGTGTTTTGATTTATGTGCAGAATCCTACAAATAAAAGACAAGTGATCCACGAGCAGCTTCATTGGTGGAATCAGAAGTGTGATGATCCAAAGGTTATACTCACATCACCATGAACATTACCTGCATTGAAATCTAGCAACAGAACAAGTGATGACATCACAAGAGTCTCTCAAATGTCTCTGAATGGATCTGAGATCAGTAAATATGTGTCAACATACTGAACAGCACGACCCAGCAGAAGAACAAATCAAGTTCAAGTAGAACCTGCTGAAGACTGAGGTCACTTAGAATCATCTGCTTCATTGAAGAACTCACTGAAGACTCAACTTTGACTCTCTGGAGTCTCACCTCTGACTTTCACATGTTCTGAAGCTGAAGACATGATGTTCTGACCTGAGAGTCTCCAGGTGACAGTGTGGACTCTTCAGTCCAGCAGACAGCAGCTCCACTCCTGGATCCTGCAGGTCAAGGTTGTGACTCAGGTCCAGTTGAGTCAGACTAGAGGACGGAGAGCTGAGGACTGAGGACAGAAGTGAACAACTTCTCTCTGACAGTCGACAGTTGATCAGCCTGTGAAAGAGACGAGTGTCGTCAACAAGAGGATTGATTTGTGTTTATATGAGAAACAAACACAAGAGAACATAAGGAAAAATAAGTCACAAAACAAACAACAAAGACAAATGAAAATAAAAGGTTGTTACATGTATATTGATCATAATAACACATCATTGATTCTTTTTCTATTCACTTACTTATCTCAGTGTTTTTGTGTGTTTTCTCTCAATTGTTGTGTTTAATTCTTTTCCAGAGTAAAAATATCTTCAATTTAATCAAGACACTGATTCAATCGTGAAGATTCACTTCAGTCAATTTATTCTATTTGTTTTTTAACATTAACGCCGAGTGTCGCGAATTCGCAACATACCGCTTCCATTAAGAATGCACCAGAGATCGTGCGCGAGTTTCCCTAATGTTGGTTCATGCCTCTTCGATAGGAACCTAGGAACGTTTTGCAATCACTAGTTTCTCGTAGGACCAATAACATTTGAAACCACGTCCGGTTTACGATCGTGTTTTCTTCCTGGTGTTGCGCAACCCATTCAAAGTTGGAAGCGTGAAAGGATCGTCTTGTTTGAGGTAAAGTATCGTGAAAAAAAAATACACGTCTGCTCATTGTTTGTCTATAGAACTAGGAAAAATAAAATAAAGTAGTTTTGAATGCAATTTTTGAAGATATTTTAAGTTTTCAGTTTGTGGCGAATTCGCGACATTCGTCCATAATGGCTAAATGAATCAGTATGGCCAGATGCGTAATGGCTCAGTACTAATATATTCAGATGGATTTTAGCCGTCACACGCGTTCTATAGCAAAAACAATTCTTGTAGCAATCTGTAATCATGTAGCATGTTTTATGAATTAAATTATTGACGTTTATTTTTCCTCAGGAAAATATGAATGCAGGAATGTTTTATGGTAAGAGAACTCCTGTGGAAACCAGAGTTCCACCCGCTGAGAGTGAGGACATCTGTCTCAGTGAGAATGGAGAAGTTGATGAGGAACACATACCTGCACAAGGTGATTGTAATAGTAGTAATAACGCTATAATATTGTATTGTACAGACTTTCAGCTTCTGTGTTGTAAGCCACATATTTTAAGAGGTCGCTTTGAGAGCAGGTTGTGTAAATGTAAATAGAATAGTCTGCAATTTTCAATGGTGTAGTTTTTTTAAACACCAGCAGGTGACAGCAGTGAGGAAAACTTCACTGAAGAGGATGATGAGCTTCCTAGTGTAGCTACTCCTGAACAAAAGACAGAGTAGAGTGGGAAGAAATACAACATTACATCCATTTCAATGACAACATGGCACCAAACAATGACAGACTTTTCAAAATAAGGCACTGATTAATGCACTTCTTCCCAAATTTCAGGCTGTTCTACAAGAGCAAATGCTCTGTGTTGACGAGCAAATGGTTCCTTTCAAAGGAAAATCAAGTTTAAAACAATATGTCCCCATGAAGCCACATAAATGAGGATATAAAATATTTGTGCTTTGTGACACAAAAGGGCTGGTGCATTCCTTTGATGTCTTTGAAAGGAAAACTGACCTTGTGTTCAAGTGTTCTAAGTGCAATGTTCACTTGTGCCTGAAAAAAAACAACAATTGCTTCAGGGAGTTTCATGAGTAAGGCACCCCACAATTGAAACAGCTCAGTTATCGTTGTTATAGTAGTTGTTGTTATAGTATTAGTTGTTGTTGTTGTTGTTGTTGTTGTTGTTGTTGTTGTTGTTGAATATTCAGGTCCTGCATATCTTGGTGTTAGCTTTCACTCCGTGCACCTGCACACCTGGGGATTCCTCGCACCAGAGAACAAACTGTGGGACCAGAAACGACCAGATTATTAGTGACACGTCTGCAGCACGTCAGGTGACGCTTCTGAGGAAGACTTGAGTCACTTTTTTTTATTGTTGTTTTCTTACCACTGTAATGTATATGTTGGCATTAAAAAAATAAAATTTCATGCCTAAGATGGGAAATGTGTTTTTATTATTTTTTTGTCCTCTAATGCCTGTTGTCGCTAATTTGCGACATACCCAATTTTACAATAATTTTATGTTCCACAGTAAAAATGTTTATCTTCACTTAATTTAGTCTCTGCTTGAAAGCAAAAACACACATAATTATTTTTTTTGAACAATTGCAAATCAATTCAGGCGTCAAGGGGTTAAATTCAATATGAACGGGTTTACAAAGTTATTATTCATAACCGTGTCAGGTGTGAGTGTGAAGGTGTTGCAGGTAATACAAGCTCAAACAATGTGTGTGTTTGACAATCAAGGAGTCGACTACTTCCACTATACATGGACTACTATCAACCTTCAGCTAATGCCAACATGACTGACCAAATGACTGATGTAGTTCAACATATGGAGGACAGTGAGCTGAGACTATGGTATCCCATCCAAGGACGACAGCCCCTCCATCAGCCCCACACAACAGCTCAGGAGCCCATGATGGTTCAAGTCACTTCCCAACGGACATTTCTAGATTCTCTCATGTTAGACACGAAACACCAAGAGAACTCAAGGCTCCTCTTGTTTTCCGTGGGGATGTTCAGACAAAGTTGAGTTGGAAGAATGGCTCGAGTTGATGGAAGATTATTTCAAGAAACGTGATGTTCAACTGGAGACTCAGGTGGAAGAAATCCTCACACATTTAAGGGCTCGAGCTAAAGAGTGAAGTTTGGGATAGAAATGGAGAGATAGATGTTGCACGCCGTCCTCACGCTGTGTCTGGTCTCTTGAGGAAACATTCTTCTGAACGCTATTCATCGGTGCCTTTGGCAGACTTTTATTCAACTCTCCCAGATGTGATGAAGACCCGTAGGACTACTGGCTCCGCCTCAAGAAAGCTGCTGCAGTCGCCACAGGTTGCTTGTGAGAACAAGACAAATGTTTGATCACCCAGATCTGGCTCACATTCCGGTCCATACTTTGGATAAATGGTCAGCCGTGAAGTGCAGGACGTGTTGGATGAATTTCATAGACTAGTTTGAAGACACCAGCCAGACATAGTGAAGAGGTGAACATGGATAGAGTTGAAGTTAACCTACAGCAGCCTGTGAACCACCTGAGAGACAGCAGCCAGTTGATCCAGACTCTTCTACAATGGAGAGGTTGCTGGGGTTGTTGGAAAAGATGCTGCAGAACCAGAGAATCTGTTTGGTGGACGACAAGCCTCTCAGACTGCCGTACCTCCGTGACCCCTCTAGTCAATATGAGAAACTGAGGATCTAAAGGAGATGGAGGAACAGGGGATTATTCGTGAATCTCAGAGTGAGTTTTCTTCTCCTCTTGTGCTTGTTGTTAAACCTAATGATGACCTACGCATTTGCAATGACTTCAGATGGTTGATGCCAGAACAGTGAAAGATGCGGACCCCCTGCCCCACCAGACAGACGCCCTTGCTGTGCTTGGTGGTAACACATTTTTCTCCACTATGGACCTCACATCAGGGTTTTATAATGTCAGACTCCACGAAGAGGATAAGAAATTTAAAGCGTTCTTCTTCCCGTCTGGTCTGCACAAATATAATAGAATGCTCAGGGTCTTACCAACAGCCTGCAGCATTTATACGGATGATGATGTCCATATTTGAGAACTTTACCAGTCGTTTGTTATCTGGACGACCTGAGAACCATTTGTTCAGTCTTGCATTGTTCATCGACTTGTTACAGAGACCTACGTCTCATTGTTGGATGTGTGGCCTTGAAGATATAAAAGTACATGGTGCATTCAAGTGTAGTACGAACTGTCAAAGGGTCATTGAGTCTTTGAATGAGGGTGAAGCACTAGACCAGGCCTGGCCAACCTGCGGCTCCCGGGCCGCATGCGGCTCTTTGCCTGGTTTCATGCGGCTCTAACGCTCTAGTGTTGTGTCGTTCACGAACGATTTGTTCCAACGAACGATCTTTTGAGTGAACGTACTGAACCGAATCACTACATGAAGTGATTCATTCCTTCCTCAGTTCAGTTGAACGCCGCGACTGTGCCGGTGGGAGCGATTCTATGATAAGACTTTGCTACAGAACATTTAGTTTTTATGTTGGCACAGATTCGTTCAGTGAACAGGGATTCATGTTCGGCTGTGAACACACCTCAAGATCTTCTCTATTTGCTGAATTTCTCACGAATGTCTGTGCACTGGTCCTTTTCCATGAACGCACTTTTTTTTTTTTGCATTGTCCCTCAAGTGCAGTGAATGTTAACCTCGGGTCTGAATCATTTAAGTTAGTAACGGATTGTTTGGCTGCGTCCAGGAAGTAGAAGAAATTACAGTCAAGGCTCCATAAACACTGAGTTAGTGATTTGATGAACGAACGAACTGAACGAATCCTTTTAATGAACCGATTCTAGTGATTCAGTCAAAAGAACTTTTGATCCCATCTCTATAAAGTTCATATCGAAGTTTGGGTTTGTGTTTTTTTGAATGTGCGCGTTCGCTTCGCTTGAGTTCAATACGGTATTTTCATCTAACGCGCAATAATACAAACCAGATCTGAAGAGGTTTGTTCAAAGCAAGGAATGACAGAAGTCCTAATAAGCAACATGCATAGTAAGAGAGAAAATATATTTTAATTATTATATTTTAGTTTGTGGACTTGGTTGAACTGAGAGTGTGTGTGTGTGTGTGTGTGTGTGTGTGTGCACAATGTTCATTGTTGAAAATGACTGACCCTGACTGTAGAAGTAAAATTCTGTCATTATCATGTTGGTGTGACATTTACAACAAATCTGGCTAAGCAGAGGTCTGTGTGTGAGGAAGGGATGATGTTCACACAGTAAACAAATGTGGCTCTTAGGCTCTGACTGGTTGGCCACCCTTGCACTAGACCAACAAAATTCCTTGACAGCTGAATAATTATCAGCCGTTTTTGAAGCACAAATGTCCGGTGGAATGAGCCAGAAAGAAGGCACAGAACCTCCTCTTCCTCAACTTGTGGACATCACTCAGTCTGACTCATTAACTAAGAGTGAAAAAGCCAGACTGCAAGAACAGGACAACATTCTAAACATGGCGTTTCATTATGTCAAACGTCATGGGCAACTAAACACAAAAAATCTTCCAGTTAATCGTCCAAAATTCATTCATCAAGACATCATTCAAATCATCAGTAAAGGGCTGTTTTCACTGTGTTGTTGCTAAAACTACAGAACCTGCATTTCGTGTCCCCCTTGAATGCATTCAAACATCTGGAGCTTTGGAATTGGTTTGCATTGATTTTTGTTCTGCTGAGAAATCTGTCAATCAAAGCGTGGACGTACTTGTTGTGACTGATCATTTCTCAAAAGCTAAGCAGGTATCCGTCGACTGGGTTCGCACCCTTTCTCCTCATGTTTGGCAGGACACCACGATAACCTGTTGATGTTGTGTTCCAGCATGCTCTCCCTGATTCCACTGTTGTTGACCATCATGAGTTTGTGTCTCGGTTGAAGCAGGAGTTATCCGAAGCTACTCAAATTGGCCAAAAACTAGAACCGCAGAGCTAGAGGCATGTCTCTTGCTGTTGGTGATCGGGTTCTGCCCTCTTGACAAATGAGCGATTAGTGATAGTGTAAACACATCATTCCTCTATAGACCTAATGCACTGTAGGAGCGAGTGACACTGTACCAAGATGGCCGCCCTGTATACACACCGCTCTAGTGGGCGGCAGCAGTCGATGCGGCGTCCATGTATATATGTCTATGGCCTCGAGGACTACAGTGAGGTAGGAGGAGGAGATGCTCTGTGAGCATTAGTGTAGAAAAATATGTTAGAAACACCTTTTCTTTCAATTGTCGTATTTTATATTTTTTGTTTAGTAGCCATTTTTTTGTATATAGAATAGAATAGAATAGAATAGAATACGTTTATTCATGTTTTAATTGTTTAGTGTGTAACTTATTGTGTGGTGTTTGTAGAGCGAGAGCAACGAGTGTGTGAGCGATCCATCCTCAAACAGTGTTTTGATTTATGTGCAGAATCCTACAAATAAAAGACAAGTGATCCACGAGCAGCTTCATTGGTGGAATCAGAAGTGTGATGATCCAAAGGTTATACTCACATCACCATGAACATTACCTGCATTGAAATCTAGCAACAGAACAAGTGATGACATCACAAGAGTCTCTCAAATGTCTCTGAATGGATCTGAGATCAGTAAATATGTGTCAACATACTGAACAGCACGACCCAGCAGAAGAACAAATCAAGTTCAAGTAGAACCTGCTGAAGACTGAGGTCACTTAGAATCATCTGCTTCATTGAAGAACTCACTGAAGACTCAACTTTGACTCTCTGGAGTCTCACCTCTGACTTTCACATGTTCTGAAGCTGAAGACATGATGTTCTGACCTGAGAGTCTCCAGGTGACAGTGTGGACTCTTCAGTCCAGCAGACAGCAGCTCCACTCCTGGATCCTTCAGGTCGTTGTAACTCAGGTCCAGTTGAGTCAGACTAGAGGACGGAGAGCTGAGGACTGAGGACAGAAGTGAACAACTTCTCTCTGACAGGAAACAGTCTCTCAGCCTGTGAAAGAGACGAGTGTCGTCAACAAGAGGATTGATTTGTGTTTATATGAGAAACAAACACAAGATAAAATAAGGAAAAATAAGTCACAAAACAAACAACAATGACAAATGAAAATAAAAGGTTGTTACATGTATATTGATCATAATAACACATCATTGATTCTTTTTCTATTCACTTACTTATCTCAGTGTTTTTGTGTGTTTTCTCTCAATTGTTGTGTTTAATTCTTTTCCAGAGTAAAAATATCTTCAATTTAATCAAGACACTGATTCAATTTGTGTTTTTAACATTCAATTCAATATGAACAGGTTTACAAAGTTATTATTCATAACCGTGTCAGGTGTGAGTGTGAAGGTGTTGCAGGTAATACAAGCTCAAACAATGTGTGTGTTTGTCACTCACACTCCTGCACTCTCTCAACATTGTTGTCTTCATTTGAATGTTTACAGTTAGAAAATTCAAGGTGAATTCTCTCCATCTTTGGATCCAGTGGATCTATGTTGTGACACAGATGGAGTGTCAATCATCCTCCGTCACATTCACCTTCATTTCTTCTCCATGTTTGCTTCACATGAACTGAATTAGTTTCAACTTTTGAAACATGTGTCAAGTTTGGAGACTATTTTTGAAGTTGTTTCTGGACATCAATCAATATATGGATCAGTTTGTTTCCATCTGGTTCAATGTTTTATAATAATCAGTGAAAATCTAATGGTTTCATACAAGTCATGAGTTCATTGAATCATCTGGTGTTTTTCATTTTAGCTTCAGACTAACTGTTGTCGTAACTTGTTTCTACTTTTAATATTCTTTGTATTATTGTGAAGTTTGCAGTGGATTTAAGTTCATGTTATTTATGTTCTTGTGAAACGTTTTTAGTTTTATTTTGAAAGTCCACTTCCTGTCTGTTTATCTCACAAGAGTTCAAAAGTCTAAGAAGAAGCTCAAGAGACATTCATTTGCATAAACTCAAGGACTTGAAGAAACTTTAAACAAGACTTTTCTCTCTTTGCAGCCAACGAGGTGTTGTTTTGTTTGAATGTTATTTTCTTCTATTAACACTGTGTTAACTTTTCATTTTCTTCATCATTTATGTTCAGTTTTCACGCTGGATTTTAAGCCTAAAATAAACCCTGTCTGTGCCTGAGGGAGAAACATACAGTCGTTCACTGTTTGTGTGTTTGTGTGTTTGTGTGTTTGTGTTCACGACACATGTTCAAGTGTTTGCTCATGAAATTCAAATATAAGTTGATGTTGTTTCAAAAGTCACTTTAGAAAATGATGGATTTACAAAAGAAAGAAAGAAAGAAAGAAAAACCATGAAGAGAGAAGGAAGTTGGAGTTTCTCAGCCTGAATGAAGAAGGAAATCAAACATTCATGGTTCATATCGAGATGTTTCAATGATCCACTTACAGAACTTCATTTGAAGCTTGAACCACCGGCAGAAGCCTCTCGAGAACCTTCTCTGAGGTAGAGTATTTCTTCAGGTCAAACACTTTCAGATGTTCCTCTGAGGACAGTAAGATGAAGGCCAGGCTGGACCATTGAGCAGGAGACAGTTCATCTGTGGAGAGATGTCCTGATCTCAGCTGCTGTTGGACCTCCTCCACCAGAGAAGTGTCCTTCACTTCATTCAGACAGTGGAACAGGTTGATGATTCTCTCTGGAGACACATTCTCACTGATCTTCTTCTTGATGAGCTTTGCTGTGTCCTGATTGGTCCAAGAGCTTCTTCCTGTTTGTTTCAATAAACCTGTCAGGAGACTCTGGCTGGTCTGCAGAGAAAGACCCAGAAGGAAGCGCAGGAACAAGTCCAGATGTCCATTTGGACTTTCTACAGCTTCATCGATGGTTCTCTGGTAGAACTTTTTGATTGGAAGTTTGTTTCTAAACATTCTTGACCGTCTGGATGGTTGTTGTGAATCAAGCAAGTTGACTCCAGACTTGATGAAGTTCTGGTGAACATGAAGAGCAGCCAGAAACTCCTGAAGACTCAGGTGGATGAAGCAGAACATCTGGTCCTGGTACAGTCCTCTCTCCTCTCTGAAGATCTGAGTGACCACTCCTGAGTGAAGTGAAGCAGCTGTGATGTCGATGTCACACTCTGTCAGGTCTGATTCATAGAAGATCAAGTTTCCTTTCTTCAGGTGCTCAAAAGCCAGTTTTCCCAGAGAGTTCATCATCTTCCTGCTCTCAGGATCCCAAACAGTGACCGTCCCAGCTGCTCCATGGTACTTCATCTTCTTGACTTTGGACAGAACCACCAGGAAGTAGATGAACATCTCAGTCAGGGTGTTGGGCAGCTGTCCTGTCTCTCCTCTCTTCAACATGTCCTCCAGAACTGTGGCAGCGATCCAGCAGAAGATCGGGATGTGACACATGATGTGGAGGCTTCGTGAGGTCTTGATGTGAGAGATGATGGTGCTGGTCTGCTCCTCATCACTGGACCTCTTCCTGAAGTACTCCTCTTTCTGGAGGTCAGTGAACCCTCTGACCTCTGTCACCATGTCCACACACTCAGGAGGGATCTGATTGGCTGCTGCAGGTCGTGTGGTCATCCAGAGACAAGCTGAGGGAAGAAGATCCCCCCTGATGAGGTTTGTCAGGAGGACGTCTACTGAGGTGGACTCAGTAGCTTCTATCAGGACCTGACTGTTGAGGAAGTCCAGAGGGAGTCGACACTCGTCCAGACCGTCAAAGATGAACAGAACCTGGTCTCCTTCAAAGCTGCTGAGATCTTTGGTTTCAGGAAAGAAAAGATGAACAAGTTCCATCAAACTCAACTTCTTCTCTTTCAGCAGGTTCAGCTCTCTGAAGGTGAAAGGAAACATGAAGTGAAAGTTCTGGTGGGCTTTGTCTTCAGCCCAGTCCAGAGTGACCTTCTGTGTCAGGAGGGTCTTCCCAATGCCAGCCACGCCCTTCGTCAGCAGGTTCCTGATTGGTGGGTCTCCTTCAGGTGAGGCTTTAAAGAGGTCTTCTTGTCTGATGGTGGTTTCTGGTCTGGTCGGGTTCCTGGTGGCTGCTTTGATCTGTCGGACTTCGTGCTCCTGGTTGACCTGGTCTGTGCCCCCCTCAGTGATGTAGAGCTCAGTGAAGATCTGATTCAGAGGAGCAGAGTTTCCTGCTTTAGCGACCCCCTCAGACACACTGTGGAACTTCTTCTTCAGGCTCCTCTTCAGTCGTCTTTGACGCTTTCCAGCACGACTTCCTGAAGAAGAGAAGTTACATGAGTCACAAGATTCTAGAAGATCAATCTTCTCATCAGCTGCATGAACTTCCTTCACAAATTTACTTCAAGACGTCATATTCAGCAGGTTGAAGGTTCAAATCCTCTTACTTCCCCACAGACGACCAGCAAGCTCCTCTTGCTTCATGCTCCTCAGGAGGTTCAGGATGAACATCAAGAAATCTTCTCTGCTGCTCCTCATCTGCTCCTCTTCACACTTCAAGTCCTCCTCTTCCTCATCATCCAGGTGTTTCTGCTCACCTGGTCTGAGAAACTTCTTCACTCTCTTCAGTTCCTCCTTCACCAGGGTCATGACCTTCTCCTCCAGCAGCTGAAACACAAACATGTGAATAGATCATTTGACCTACAGAGGTCACCAGAGGTACAGACACATGTGACTAGAGGGAGGTCTCAGTCCAAGTCTAACCTGGACCTGTTGAGCAAAACTTTCTTCAGAGCAGGACGTGATATTTCGCCTCTTACTGACGTCATAGAAGGAAAAATTCAACTTAAATCTCATCTTCTCTCCAGAGCCAAACAAGAGTCTCAGCCACACCAGACCTTCTGGTTCATGTAGGAACAGCTCAAGTGTGAGGCTGACAGATGCAGGTGTCCAGTACTCAGAGCTTCATGAAGCAGCAGAAGAAGCTGCTGTAGTTCGCAGGTGAGGCTGAAGAATGTACCTGAATCGTGGAGTCCACATCTGTCTGATGCTGCTGGACACACTGGAGAACATCTGAGACCTGCTGATCCTCTCTGTGAAGAACATCAGGAAGTCGATAAGTTCTACTTCTCACCAATGATCTGAGCAAGACTCAGACTCTCAGTTGGAATCTTCCAAATTTATGGAAAACAAGAAGAAACACGTTTTTTACTTCAGTCATGATTTAGTTTTCATGGCTTCAGTTTATTGCTTCTTCTCTTGGATGTTGACTTTCTTCCACGACTGTCTGCAGCACTTTTGACGAGCAGTTCATGAGTTGGTATCAGTGGAGAAAAGAGAGAAGAAAACCTCACCTGTCTCCTGAAGACTCTTGTCCACCTTTGAAATCAAAACGATTTCCCATAGATCTGTCACTCTTCAGAGACTCACAGTTGAGTTCAGACGATGCTTGTTTCTCCTGGTAGATCCTGAAAGAGACACAACTCTGATCAACACTTCTGTCGTTCACCATCTGACCAGTAGATGTTCTAATGTTGCTCCTGTTGTCTCTCACCTCTGACGCTTCTGTTCACCTTTGAAGTTAATTGATCTTCCCATAGATCTGTCACTCTTCAGAGACACACAGCTGGGTCCAGGTCCAGGTCCAGGTCCAGGTCCAGGTCCAGGTCCAGGTCCAGGTCCAGGTCCAGGTCCAGGTCCAGGTCCAGGTCCAGGTCCAGGTCCAGGTCCAGCAGATGTACGTAGCTTCGAGCTGAACACACACAAGTTTCAGTGAGAAGAAGATTCCAGTATTTGTAGGTGTGACAGAGACGTGATCTTCTCACCTCTGAGCTCTGGTCTGACTGTCATGGTCTTCACTCCGACGTTTTTTAGATGGTGGATCTTCCTCCTCTGTGTCCACACCTGCACACAAACACAACAGCATCATCACTCGTCATCATTGTGTTGTTGATACTATAATAAAACCTCATCAGTACAAACAACATGTTGTTGCTCAACCACACATTCATGTGTTCACTCTCTGATACTGACTGATGTAACAACTTGTTCAGTAACAAGCCTGAGAGGATCATTGAATCTTATTATCTCCTCACTGGCTTGTCGGATCACAATATGACTCTTGTTGCAAAGAAGTTGACAAAAAAACAGGTTTACTTACCAGCAAGAGATAATTAAACATTCCTATGGAATAAGGAAACGGGACATGAATGCATTTAAGGAAGAAATAAGCCAAACTGATTGGAGTGATGTTCTACTCACAGATGATATAGAGGCCTCTTGTGGATCATTGTTAGGTGCCATAAATAGAATTAAAGAAAAATACACCAAAACGTTCAGAAATGGACACCCCAAGGTCAACCTGCCTTGGTTCAATGACAACTTGTGAAAACAGCACTAAATCAATTAATGATGGACGAGTTTTTACTAGTCTTCGTAAGAAAGTGAATGAACCAAAGAAGGCAAAGACCAACATTTTTTATGGACATTATCAAAGAAGGAAAGAGAAATAGACTGATATGGAGGAACATTAATGAATTCACAAAGAGAGAGCCGGATAAGGTAACAGGACATGAATTGAAAATACATGGAAATTTAACCAGTGATTGTAATGAAATCACCTCTGCATTTAATATTTATTTTATTGAGTCAGTGCAGAATCACATACATTTGGTGCAAGAATTAAAGACATAGCAGCACCAAATTATACCAAACCCGTTTTTAAGATAACTGAAGTACTATGCTAAGCTGTGTCCCTGTTAAATAAAGGAAAAAATCAAATGTATTCACATTGATTAATTTATTCACCTCACTCTTGATTCATGTATTCACTTCACTATTGTATCATATATTCACCTCACTCTTGAGTAATTTATTCACCTCACTCGATTCATGTATTCACTTCACTCTTGATTCATTTATTCACCTCACTCTTGATTCATTTACTCATCTCAGTCTTGATTCATGTATTCACCTCACTCTCATATCATGTATTCACCTCACTCTTGATTCATGTATTCACTTCACTATTGTATCATGTATTCCCCTCACTCTTGAGTAATTTATTCACCTCACTCGATTCATGTATTCACTTCACTCTTGATTCATTTATTCACCTCACTCTTGATTCATTTACTCATCTCACTCTTGATTCATGTATTCACCTCACTCTCATATCATGTATTCACTCACTCTTGATTCATTTATTCACCTCACTCTTGATTCATTTATTCACCTCACTCTCGTATCATGTATTCACCTCACTATTGATTAATGTACTCACCTCACTCTTGATTCATGTTTTCACCTCACTCTTGATTTATTTATTCACCTCACTCTCGTATCATGTATTCACCTCACTCTTGATTCATTTATTCTCCTCACTTTTGATTCCTTTATTCACCTCACTCTTGATTCGTTTATTCACCTCACTCTTGATTCACTTATTCACCTCACTCTTGAATCATTTATTCACCTCACTCTTGATTTGTTCATTCACCTCACTCTTGATTAGTTTATTCACCTCACTCTAGATTCATTTATTCACCTCAGTCTTGATTCATTTATTCACCTCAGTCTTGATTAATTTATTCACCTCAATCTTTATTCATGTATTCACCTCACTCTAGATGTCTTAATTCACCTCACTCTTGATTCATGCATTCACCTCACTCTTGATTACTTTATTCACCTCACTCTTGATTCATTTATTCACCTCACTCTTGATTACTTTATTCACCTCACTCTTGATTCATTTATTCACCTCACTCTCGTGTCACGTATTCACCTCACTCTTGATTCATTCATTCACCTCACTCTTGATTCATGTATTCACCTCACTCTTGATTCGATTATTCACCTCATTCTTGATTTATGTATTCACCTCAATCGTTATCATGTATTCACCTCATTTTTAATTTATGTATTCACCTCAATCGTTATTCATGTATTCGCCTCACTCTTGATTCATTTACTCACCTCAATCTTGATTCATGTATTCACCTCACTCTTGATTCATGTATTCACCTCAATCGTTATTCATGTATTCACCTCATTTTTAATTTATGTATTCACCTCAATCGTTATTCATGTACTCACCTCACTCTTGATTCATTTACTCACCTCACTCTTGATTCATGTATTCACCTCACTCTTGATTAATGTATTCAACTCACTCTTTATTCATGTATTCAACTCACTCTTGATTCGTTTCTTCACCTCACTCTCGTTTCATGTGTTCACCTCATTCTTGATTAATTTATTTACCGCAGTCTTGATCCATGTATTTACCTCATTCTTGATTAATCTATTCACCTCAGTCTTGATCTATGTATTCACCTCAGTCTTGATTCATGTGTTCACCTCAGTCTTGATTCATGTATTCACCTCACTCTTGATCCATGTATTCAACTCACTCTTAATTAATTTATTCAACTCACTCTCGCTTTATGTATTCACCTCAGTCTTGATTCATGTATTTACCTCAGTCTTGATTCATTTATTTACCTCACTCTCGATTCGTTTATTCACCTCACTCTTGATTAATGTATTCACCTCACCTTTGATTCCTTTATTCACCTCACTCTTGATTCATCTATTCTCCTCACTCTTGATTCCTTTATTCACCTCCCTCTTGATTAATTTATTCACCTCAATCTTGATTTGTTCATTCACCTCACTCTTGATTGGTTTATTCAGCTCACTCTTGATTCATGTGTCACCTCACCGACGCACTCTCGATTCATTTATTCTCCTCACTCTTGATTCATTTATTCACCTCAGTCTTGATTCATGTATTCACCTCACTCTGGATTCATGTATTCACCTCACTCTTGATTTATATATTTACATCACAAAATCATTCTCTATTCATTTTTTCACCTTAGTCTTGATCCATGTATTCACCTCACTCTTTATTCATTTATTCACCTCAGTCTTGATTCATGTACTCACCTCAATCTTTTTTCATTTATTCACCTCAGTCTTAATTAATTTATAGACCTCACAAACTCACTCTTGGTTAATGTATACATCTACCTGTTTATTAATTTATTCCCCTCACTCTAGATTCATCTCACTCTTGATTCATTTATTCACCTGTCTTGATTAATTTATTCACCTCACAAACTCACTCTTGACTCATGCATTCACACTCTGGCTGGGGAACATGACAGCATGAAAAAAGCCACTGACCTGTGAGCAACGCTCTGCTCTGAAGACTTGTGTCCATGTTTGTAGGTGAAACTTCCAGGTGAGCTGAGCTGCTTGTGATCCAGACTCAGGGAAACACTGATGAACCGTCAGTGAGGAGGTGTGTCTGTCAGAGACATCAGTGCAACATACTGTGTTGTTGACTCACACTTTTATAACATAGTTCAACAACAAAACATGTGCCACGAGGATAAAGACGTTTGACAAGTTCAATCACAATGTTGATCTAGAAGAAGGAATGCAGTCTTGTTCACCTGTCGCTGCCACACCTGTTGCTGCCACACCTGTCGCAAACACAGCTTTATCTCTTTCACTTGTTTATTATCCAGTTTCATCTAGTTTTGTTCTTTTCATCCAAAAAAGTCTTGGTTCTGATCCAAATGCTGCACATGTCCTCCAGGTGTCTTCAGCTTCACACACTTGACAGAAGCTTCCATGACAGTGATGGACAAACACATCAGCACTTCTGAAGCATCATTGATCTTTTCACCACAAACTCTTTGTTGTGTTTGTGGAATACTCTTGGCCACCAGGTGGTAGTATATAACCATTATACGTTAACTGAGTTGGTAGTCGGCCATCTTGTTCGTGTTTATGACGGTGGTGGGACGTTAATCCCGTAGTTGTAATGGCTCAGGAATAAGTGCTACCTAGGCCCCTTTCCAAGTTTGGCGAGCCAAGTTAAGGGGTCAATCACCGTATCGATCGACGAGCCTGTCGGACTGGGAGGTGGAGCCAACTCCCAAGACCCGGCGGGCCAGGGGGCCAAAATATCCACCATTGCGGACACCGGGGCACAGTCAGACCTCTGGTCTCTGGAGGAGTTCCTGGCTTGTGGGTTCTCGCACAATGACCTCCACTTGGAAGGTCCGATCATAACCTGGTCCACCTTCAGACACAGTACACTCCTCTGGTGCAGAGACAGACTGTGACCACTAGGACAATCAGAAAGTGGACACCAGCTGTGGAGGACGCCATCAGAGACTGTTTTGACACCACAGACTGGGATGTGCTGCTGTAGTCACAAGAGCCCATCAAGGGTCAGAAACACTGTATAACGGATTATATATTTAAATTTCTGCTCAGACGTTGTCGCCCCTGCTGAGACTGTCTGCTGTTACCCTAATAATAATGCCGTTTGTAACAAAGGAAGTCAAGGATGTCCTTAACAGAGAGAAGGCGGCTTTCAGGAGCTGGGACAGAGGCGCCATGAGGTCAGCAAAGCAGGAGGTGAAGCGATGCTGGGGAAAGTACCAACCCTGTAAAAGACTTCCTGTATAGTTCCAGTCCTGAAAAAGATCCGGCCGAGCGAGCTGAATGATTACAGACCAGTGGCACTGATGAAGACACTGGAGCGGCTGGTCCTCAAACATCTCAGGCCACATGTCCAGCACGCACAAGCCCCCCTTGTGTAGAAGATGCCATCCTTCACCTCCTGCATCGGACCTACTCCCACATGGATAAAGGAAGTGGCTCAGTGAGGATCCTGATCCTGGACTTTTCTAGTGCCTTTAACACCACCCAGCCCACTCTGCTGCAGGACAAAATGACAAAGATGCATGTGGACCCTGGTCTGGTCTCCTGGATCTCGGACTATCTCACTGATCGACCACAGTATGTCAGGCTGGAGGACATCACTTCTGACACTGTGGTTTGCAGTACAGGAGCACCTCAGGGGACAGTACTGGCCCCTCTTCTTCACCATCTACACTTCAGACTTCTGCTATAACTCTGAGCTGAGTCTTGTCCAGAAGTATGTTTATGACACTGCCATTGTTGGATGCATCAGGGACAACAGCAAGGACGAGTACAGAAGTCTGATACATGACTTTGTGGACTGGAGTGAGAGGAACCACTTGCAGCTGAACACCTCAAAGTCCAAGGAGCTGGACTTTGGGAGGTCCAGGATAAAGCCATGTCTAGTGTCAATGAAAGGCGACAAGTTGTACCTCTGTGTGTTGCTGGACACACTGACACAGACCATGTGTATAAGAAAATTCAGAGTAGACTGTACTTTCTGAGGCAGTGTTTTGTGCTGAGGTGTGTTGGGTTGGGAACAGGAGTGTCAGCAGGTTGGACAGGTTGATCAGGAGGGCTCTGTGGTTGAAGCTGGACTCACTGGTGAAAGTTGCAGAGAGGAGATCTCTGGAAAAACTACTGTCCATCATGTTCTACTTGTAGTTTTACTACTAATTCTACTTGTACTTTTACTACTAATTCTACTACTGCTTCTACTACTTCTACTACCGTTCTAGTACTTATACTTATACTACTAATTCTACTTGTAATTTTACTACTAATGATACTACTGCTTTGACTAGTAATACTTACACTACTTTAACTAAAATAATAAATAAATAATATAATACAATAATTAAATTAAATAAAGAGATGTTTGGAAATGTCTATCAATGGTACAAGAACCACAAATAATCTAGAATTACATTAATAGGACGACAAAGAAAAAATTAAGCATACCAAGAGATTTCTCTAAAACTTCCATACCCCATACCACCTCTGACTCAAGCCCAAACAAAACTTTTGTTTTTCTTTTTTCTCTATCTTTTTTTTAAAATTTGTATTAAAAAATATTTACTTTTTACAATTACTTTTTTTTTCTTCTCATTGCGTAATTTCAGTCGTTTTGATGGAAATATTTTTATTCTTTTTTTATCTGGTTTTAGACACACCCCTGTCGTTGGCCCGGATGTAGAGAATTGACAAACAGAATGTTCTGAACTCCATTCCTCCATGAATATGGTCTTTACCAAATGATAAAGCATTCCATCTAGTTTAGCCTTTTAGGTTAATGGTAGGAAAGGGGGTGATAAGGGTGACACACATCAATCTGTGTATCAGTGGCTCTATTGCCAGGAACCCTATGGACACTCTGGGACGATCTTGGATGAGTTGGATGACATTCGACCTACAACAACCTTGGCCTTGATGGACAAACAGCGACAGTATCCCCACAATGACCAAAGGGGGATTTGTATGTAACTAAGTTAGTAAGTAATATTTGTATAGCACTTTTCCTTCATGTTTGATTTTGCTTCCATTAAAACACCAAAGTAAATTATAATAATTATAATATTATCCATGTCATTTTAATAGTTTCCTTTGGACTAAGACTCAAAGGTGGTGCTCCATTATTCCAGGTATATTCTTAAAATATTACATTGTAATATTTGTAATAACCAGAGCGCTGGTCATTCGGATCAAATTTAACCCTATATTCACTACACTTCAATACTATCAATACTATCAATACTATCAATACTACACAGTTCTCGCTCAAGTTATTTATAGAATTATCCTCACAGTTTTCCAGTAAAAAACATACCACTTACAGAACAACATTGAGACAAAATGAAGATTCTGGGAAGTCAAGGTCAAAGACTAAAAGAGAGGAAGTAAGTCAGTAGAGATACAGGTCTACCATCAGGGGAGAGCAGTCGAATATCAACGAGCGAGACGTCTCCCTGAAGGTCAGAGGTCACAGACAGCGAGAGGAGAAGACAACTTCACTACACAAACGGTCGATCAATGTCTTGTTTGAGAACGAGAATTTTGTATCGATCATGTCTGATCATTGAGCCATAACATTATGACCACCTGTTCAATGTTTCAGAAGCTTTTTTCCATTTCAACTTTTTAATTTTACAGCAACAACAGTCTGAGTGACTCACGTCAACATGATTAAGTTGAAATTATAATAGTAAATAGTAAATTCTGTTAAGTAAGATGTTTTGAAAAAAACATATATTAAAATATTACAATTTTATTTTATCTCATTTATCTTAATAAATGTCGTGGCTAATTAGATTAGACTAAAAATAGATAGAATAAAAATTAGGTAATGACGAATGAATCTATTTTGTGAAAATCTGCAACGCTTTTCAAACGTCTCCTGCTCTGACGTACGTTCCAGTAGAAACACTATTCAAACGAATTTACTAATTTTCGCAATATTCGTGGTGGGTATTTTAAGCATTCTTATTGGATTTGTGCTGGGATATAACAAAAACTAAATTTGTGTGTGCGGATTGTGTGAGTTCAAGAAACAATAATCTGTTAAAAAAAAACAAAAAAAACAACAGATTTACTGTTTGCTGAATTTGTGTGTGCGTAGGGTGTTCGGGACACAGCAAGTTACTTAAAAAAAAAAACGGTGATTGTGTTGTCTACCGAGTACACCTAAAATGGCGAATGTGGGGGATCAGTGGGCTAAAAGAATAAAGGCTAAGGTTAAAGTAAGTAAAGATTATGAAAAGGGAGATGGGAACGTAGCGGATAAACTGTTAAATAGATGGACGGTTGAAGGCTGGATGGGAGCCGGAGGGCCCCTCAATCAAAAAGGCCTCGAGATCATAGCTAAAGATCTCAGAGAAAGGCATCTTAAAGCAAAAATAGATGCAACAGAAGAAGAATCTGCTGGTGGAATAATAAAAAAGACATCTGCCAGAAACCATTTTGAGATGGTAAAAGCAGAATCACGAGTAGGAGGAGTAATAATTCAGACATGCTATGAACAGCACCACTTACAGCCCAAAGCTAAAACTGCAGACGCACCCTCCCGGCAAGACAAAGAAGCCGGATACGCCCATGCTGGGTTGTACCCCACCCTCGCTGCATTAAAGATTTCTACATCTGCACCAGCGCCAACAACCAGTCTTGCTGATTACATCACGCAACCTGATACTTCCGATATTACTCCACCTGCTCCGCCTCCATATGCTACACTTGGCACACCCACTCACCTCTCTCCCCTCAATCCATTTTTTGAGCAGGTCCAGATCCAGCCAACAGCGCCATCTGCTGTCCAAGCACCGCTACTACAGCCAACAGCGCCATCTGCTGTTCAAGCACTGCTACTACAGCCAACAGCACCATCTGCTGTCCAAGCACCGCTACTACAGACAACAGCGCCATCTGCTGTCCAAGCACCTCTACTACAGCCAACAGCGCCATCTGCTGTCCAAGCACCGCTACTACAAACTACAACTGGAAGCATCACAGTAGATGAGGTGGTAACTCAGAATGAAATAAGAAAAAGACTTGAAGACATGACTAAATTCTTGAACAGAGCCGACGGACAAGTATCAAACTTAGAAGGTGTGAGAGGAGGCAGCTTAACCATTAAAGATGTTGATGAATTTATGGCATCTCACCTACAGGATACCATACCAAGTTCTCCCACAGTAGGAGACTACCAGGAACAAGAGGATGACTTCCACCCCAGGCAGAGTCGCCGCACAGGTTATTCTGAAAAGCATTTCACCCTCAGGAACTCTACCCCAGCATCCAAAGATAAAAAACAGGAGGCCTACCCGGGAAGCGGAACAATCCGGAAGACCTCCACACAAGTAAGCCCGATACCAAATGAATCTCCAAGCTCTGCAAATGTCACAGATTCAAGCGAAGATGAGCTGCCTTCCTCCACCGTACGAGTCCAAGGAAACCTGAAGATAACTGAAACTGAACCTGTCAAGGGGACTTCAACAAGAGGAAGGAGCAGGATCAGAAGTGGAGCTGCCTACAATAAAGAGTACACGGTACCTCCTCAAACAGATCAATCCCATCTGACTCGCTACAACAGTGCCAAGAGGGCCATCCAGACACTGCTTGATGAGAATATGCCCTTAACCCGTGGGCGAGTGGGATTCACCTACCCCACTGAACAACATCAGGAGCCATTGATCATGATGGAAGACGAAGATAACCAAGAGAGATGGTCCATAGGTCGAAATGCTCCATGTCCAGCCACTCAACAGCAAGGTACTTCTAACATATGTCCTCTCAGACCAGTTCCAGGAAACCACCGGATCCTGCAGTTCGTCCCATACACCTTTGGAGACCTGGAGGCGCTGGAGGGCAAGCTTCCCTCCCTCCATGCAGGTGCAGGTCCCTGGATCGATACCTGAAGCCTCCCATCAAGTGACAAGGAATCTACTGTGGGAAAGAAGGAGTTGCTGCAAAAGTGGTGTTATGTGAGTGGTTAGGATCTTGGTATCAATTAGGTCTTGCTTCTGTACCACACGTCTCCCTGGCAGTAGGATTCGGACAGGAAGCCAGAAGCCTGGGCCCCATGGTCAGACGTGCTTCAACTCTAACCTGGACAGAGACCCCAACTGAAGGCTTGTTTAAGGCACAAGAGGAGGACATGTGGTGGTTCAGAGATGTGTGTACAACTGATGTGTCCCTCCCAGAGCACCTGCCCCTGCCCCGTCACCATGGTCTATCCCAAACAGATCATCCAGGAGCAGCTGCCTGCCTCAATCGTATCCCAGATGGCCTCTGGACTACGTCACCCCATGACGTCGTCACCGTCACACCCTCGGATCCCGCAGGTCGCCCTCTCTACAAAAGACAGTACCCTCTCACCCCTGTGCAGATGGCTGGAATCACGCCGACAATTCAAGGTCTGGTAGACGCAGGTGTTATCTATCCTTGCAGATCTCCATGGAACACGCCCATTCTACCCGTGGAGAAAGCTGGGGGCAAAGGTTGGAGAATGGTTCAAGACTTCAGAATGATCAATGACAACACCATCCCTGATGTGCATCCTGTCCTGGACCCACATCTCGCACTGAGCAGTCTGAGCCCGGGACCTAGTGTATTTTACAGTCATTGATCTGGCTAACGCATTCTTCAGAATCCCTTTGGACCCTAGGTCGCAACCTATCTTTGCCTTCACGTTTGCAGGTCAACAGTATACCTACAGTCGACTGCCCCAAGGCTTCAGAGACTCTCCTGGAATCTTCAACAGAGCACTGAAGACACACCTCTTAGAACTGCCCCTCCCTGAAGGTGTCGTTCTGATCCAATATGTCGATGACCTCCTCCTGGCCGGGAGGACGGCTGAACTCTGCCTGTCGGCAACAGAAGATTTGCTTAAACTTTTGCAGATAAAAGGCTACAAAATCAAGAAAGAAAAAGTCCAGTTATGCCGCAGAGAAGTGACATTCCTGGGAAGACTCATCTCAGCTGAAGGACTTGGCGTCTCATCAGCACACAGACAATCTATCCTGCACCACCCCAAACCAACTACTGTATCAGGTATGCTCTCGTTCTTGGGCCTTACAGGATACAGCAGGTCACACATTCCTGACTACTCGCCAAGGACTGCCCCGCTCAGAGCGCTGATCAGTGAAGTGGGTGCAAGAAACCTGAACGCCCTCCTCAACTGGACAACAAAGGCAGAAGAAGCCTTTACCGACGTCAAACAGGTACTGGCTCAAGCAGCAGCACTTATGCCCCCTGACTACAAACTGCCATTTCACCTTGATGTTTCTGAACAACACTCACATCTCCATGGAGTGTTGTATCAGAAAAAGGGGAGAAAGAAAAGTATTGTTATATCACTCATCAAAACTCGACGCCATTGAAGCAGGCCAGCCGGCCTGTACAAGATACATTGCAGCACTTGCAAAGACTATTGCCAAAACAGCACACATTGTTATGTGTCACCCACTGGAGATTCACACTAACCATGGAGTGTCAGCTTTCCTAACAAGCAAAGAATTCACTTTCTCCACAGCAAGAAAAACAAGAATCCAACGTACCTGTACCCAACCACACATTACGCCACAGCTGAAAGAAACATGGCTGGAAACTTTGGATCAGGTGAACCACATGTCTGTGAAGAGCTCGCCATAATGGAAAACAGGATCAGGAGGGACCTCCTGAATACACCATTACAGGTACTAGATATGTGGCTTTACACTGATGGTTGTTGTTACAGAGGAGAAGACGGACTGAACAAAGCCTCATATGCAGTGGTTCAACAAATGCCGGACGGCTCGATCCACACTGTCAAAGAAGGAGTTATTCCACAACCAGCATCAGCTCAGTTGGCTGAAATCGAGGCTCTCATTCAAGCACTCACCTATGCAGAAGGACAGACAGCTAATGTCTACACTGACTCAGCCTACGCTCATGGAGCGATTCATGTAGATGCACCAATATGGGAAAGAAGAGGATTCATGACTGCTAACAACACTCCCATTCGCCACCAAGATGCCATTCAAAGACTGGTCAAAGCAGTGTCGCTCCCCAAAGAAGTTGCTGTCATGAAGTTCAAAGGTCATGATCGGTACAGCAACTCCAGAATAGCCAAAGGCAATCACGCTGCGGATGAAGCTGCCAAGAAAGCCGGAGACTATGGAGCAGGTATTATGATTCTCAAACCAACAGAACCAGACGACAACAGGCTAACGCTGAAACAACTTAAGGAACTCCAAGAAGCTGCAGGTCCATATGAATGGTCAGAATGGACAAGAAAAGGTGGAACCAAAGACCCCACAGGCTTGTGGAGGTCACATGATGGAAGAATCGTTGCACCTGTCAAGCTTGTCCAACTACTCCTACCAGAAGCGCATGGAAAGACCCATGAAGGGCAAAGACAGACATTCTTGCGCATAAGTGCCCTGTGGTGGCACCCACATTTAGAAAGCATCTCTAAACTATTCTGTGAAGAAAGCACTACTTGTGGTCAACACAACCCAAAGAAACCATTTAAAACACCAATGGGCTCTTATCCAGTACCTACAGCTTGTTTCCAAGATATTAGTATAGACTATACTGATATGGGAATAGAACAAAGGGTGCAGGGTAAGAGATACATGTTGGTAATGGTAGACAGATTTTCTCGATGGGTGCAAGCTATTCCCACCAGACATGAAGATGCTAAAACATTGTTAAATGACTACAAACAGAACTCATCCCCAGATATGGGGTTCCTAGACGCATTCGGTCCGATAATGGAACACATTTCTATAACTCCATGTTGCATGAGATCGAACAAAGCCTAGGGATTACTCACAGTTATGGGTCAGTCTATCATCCTCAATCTCAAGGCCTCGTTGAAAGAGCTAATCAGACACTTAAAGCTAAGATAGCTAAGGTTTGTGCTAGTTCAAAATTGTGTTGACAGGTCGGCCGATGCCTGGTCCGCCCAGAGAGGGAGGTCACGTGCCCTCTCTGGACGTCAGTTTGATTGAAAAATCAAGCTACATGCAAGAACTAACATCTTTGGTTTCAGCTCTCTCTGCACAGGTTTCCAGAGCCCTGGTGAAGAGCCCTGAACCAGCTGAACCAGAACATCGGGTCAAAATAGGTGACTGGGTCAGGGTCAAGGTTCACAAGAGAAAGTGGTCGGACCCCAGGTGGACTGGACCGTTCGAAGTGAAAGAGGTGACATCACACTCGGTCCAGGTCAGAGGTAAATCGGGCGCACCCTGGCACCACCTGACACATTGCGCCCCAGCACCTAACCCAAGTAGAACACTTTCTGAAGTGAGAGCCGATTTGGCAGACTTAGAATCTCCAATTCGAAACGAAAATGAATCCAGACGAAGTCCTGAGGAGATTGATGGGGACACCACCCCCATTGAATGAGGAAGGGGTCCGCCATTATCCCTCATGGAACGATTATTGTATATGTATATGTGTGTATATGTATGTGTGTATATGTATATGTGTGTATATGTATGTGTGTATATGTATGTGTGTATATGTATATGTGTGTATATGTATGTGTGTACAGTCATACCCAATAACACTGCCCCTGACGGATCCGTTACCAAAGCCCTCACCAGCCTCAAGGCCCTAGCTGTAGAGCTTAAAGAAGCCTCAGGAATTAATGATCCCTTCTCTGATTGGATGTCTAAAAATTTTGGCAAATGGAAAAATTTAATTATGTCTTTAGGAGTTTCTATCGCTGTCTTTCTCGCTATCCTTGTTACATGTGGATGCTGTTGTATCCCGTCCATCCGGACGCTGTCCAGCCGCCAGATCGTCACTGCCGTGTCCAAGGAGAAGCCCACCGACCCACCTGGTGGCCTATTTCCTTTACTCCCTCAGAACTCTGATGGGGATGCTGACAACAGTGACGCTGAGAGCAGTGATGTGTCCACCATTGATGGGGCGTTCCTTACCATCGATGGAGTGGTTGTCTACCCACCCCCTGAACGCCTACCGTATGATGGATCAGACATAGAACCTGAACCCATGCATGACAGCACTTATGACAATGGATGGCATTAATTTCATATATTTTTTGACTCACATACTTAGCGCTGGTAACGTTTATTCACAGATATGTATTTTTTGACTCACATACTTAGCGCTGGTAACGTTTATTCACAGATATGTATTTTGACTCACATACTTAAGCGCGGGTAGCATTTAGTCACACCAAGTAGGTGTGAAAAGGGGGATTTAATGAGTAAAATACATGTGCGGGTCTTAATCATTAAAGGGGATATTCTTTAATTTATTCATACAAATGTGTTATACGTGCTATGCTTATATAACTGCAATACTATGCAACATTCTGTTTGTGGAAAACTATTGAGGTGAACACACAAACAATAATTGCGACTCAGCCCCGACACTGCACCGAAGGATCCGAGGTCAGCGAGAGGAACCTCCCTGTTTCATAACCATCGGCATGCCAGTTGATAACGGTACCCTGGTAACCGTCAGAACAGGAACATAACAATTAGACTTGGGGCTTGACACCGAGAGACACCGATGGACCCATTCCATCCGTAAGGGTGAGCAACGGCGAAGGAAGGATCCAAGTGCTCCAACCAGGCCGCGTATCGCTAAACAACGCCCGCCTGCATCTTTGATTTTGACCAATGTTAATCTCAAGATTCTCTTACAAACGAGTCTGCGCACTCTGCTTAGGTATCCTTTTCTGAACATCAGCTCACCTGAGAGGTTGTTCCGTTTAGGTCCGTGCACGTTGGACTGCCGGCATATATCTGCTCTTACGCTTGAAATAAAGCATTTTGTTTTTAACCTTTTGAATTCTCCGACTGCCTGATTTCCAAATTAACAACATGTGTTTGAAATAAAGCATTCATTCATTCATGATTCATTAACATATGATGTCTGTTTTGCCTGAATATTGTTCATGTTGAACTCTATGTCGATCTCAAACTAGGGTAAACAGAGACTTTGTTACAACTTCTAAATCACCAATAGTCATTTTAACACATTACCTGCACTGATGATGAATACTATGGGTTGTTATTCAAAATTAAATCAAATTGTGCTTTATTACAGGTTTCATATCAAACAAATGTTCACAGATCGTCACAAATGTCACGAGTAACCATCAGAGTGAATCTGCACGACGTTGATGGTCTCGTCCTCATCGAAGACTTGTGTGTAGTAGTTTCTGGTCCGAGTCATGGTTCGAGTGACGTCATGCTGACTTGCTGCTGCTCCTCAAAGGCTCTGAAGATCCTTCAAAGCCTTACCAGTCAAGCCCATGGTGCATCTTAAAATAATAAGACAATAAGAATGATCAGCTGTACTTCTGTTCTTCACTTGCTAAATAAACTCTTACCTTGCTGTGACGCTGCCATGCGAGACAACTTTTTCAGGGAATCACAACGACTTGACAGAGACCAGAGGTGGTTCATCTCCTTCTCAAGAATCTTTCACTTCCTGCCGTCTCCTGTCCTAACAGCGTCGAATCCTCTTTGTCCGAAAGTCAACAGAACCTGGAAAACATTGTATTAATGAAGTCGTTTGATTCTGATCATTTGAAGTGTAAAATCTATTGAAAAAGACTCTTCAGTCTAGTGTACCTTCCACCTTGACCGGCACAACCAAGTGTTTCCAACAACAGAAGCCAGAAAACCTTGACCATAAGCGTCAGCATGTCAGTGCGTCTTGCCACAGAAATGTATTGATCATTATTACCAAACATGACTATTTTAATGACCAAAGTGTGTATGATGTAACCACCTCACCTGCTTTTGACATGTTGACCGATGGTTAGTCCAGCACCTGATATGCAGCACTCCATCTCACCTAGAAAAGAACATAGAATTGCATTTTAGATTATTTCCATGATGGGATGTGCTGTAGGTTTACAAGTTTGTGTTCACTATGTTACAAATATTACTCGCACACATTTGAAATCATTTGTCAGGAACCACAGAGAGAAAGGTTTCATGTCAAGCAGGTCTGGAGTTCTGGGCAGTTCTTGCAGGTCACTTCCATGCAAAAACAAAACAAAAACATACTAGTGCTCCCTTTTAAATATAATAAATCAATAAATACAAGCAAGTATACTTGATCATTCAGAGGTAAGCTCTCCATGTTTCCTTCATCCATTGTTTGATTGTGTTTCCATCTGGTTTACCTATTTATGCTGGAATTTAAAAAACCTTTCATTATAATTTTATATATATTCTTTCATTTAAAGAAAACAACAAAAGATCAAATCCCTCATCCAAAAGGGTTAAAATAAACGTATACTTATATACTTAAATATGATAAATATGTTATCTGTACTAATATGCGGAAGTGATAACAACTGGAAAACCTTCTGGGGAAAACCTGGTCTGCTTAGGAGAGACTGCATCCATCCCACGTTGGAAGGAGCATCTCTCTTGTCTAGCAGTGTTGACAGTTTTAGTGTAACGTGACTCAGAGCACAGATCAGAAGGCAGAACTGCAGTCTTCCACACTCTTCTTCTCCCACAACAGCCACCCACCTCTAACCACATAGAGAGGGTCAATCTTACCCCCTTAATAAAACCAAGTAAAAATGTCAGTAGAAGAGCTATTAAAGAAAATCTAATTCAAATAAATCTAAATCAAATAAATACTACCATTGTAGAGGACAGGAGAATTAAGTGTGGATTGTTGAATATCTGATCCCTGTCCTCAAAAGCTGCACTAATTAATGAACTTATATCAGATAAAACCATTGCCTTATTATTCTTAACCGAAACTTGGCTGTCTATAGATGATTACGTATCTTTAAATGAATCAACACCACCCAGCCACACTAACTTTAACGCCCCTCGACGCTCTGGTCGAGGAGGTGGAGTCGCAGCCATCATCAACTCATGTCTGTCAACCTTTACTAGACCACAATGTGATTTCAACTCTTTTGAAAGTATTATACTTAGCGTATCTAATACAACCTTGAGATCAGGTCAGTCACTTCTCTTTGTTGGAGTCTATCGTCCCCCTGGACCTTATTCTGAATTCTTGTCTGAGTTCCCTGAGTTCTTGACCAGCCTGGTACTTAAATCAGATAAAGTGATTATTTTTTGGTGACTTTAACATCCATGTTGATATGGTCCATGATAGCTTAGCTAACAGGTTTAACTCTATCCTGGAGTCATTTGGTTTCTCTCAGTATGTATATGAACCGACTCACTGCTTTAAGCACACATTAGACCTTGTCCTAGCATACGGACTTGAAATTAAAAATGTTATTGTCTCTCCTCAGAATTCAGTTCTTTCCGACCATCAATTAATAACCTTTGACTTCATTTTAAATGAGCCAAGTCTACAGAGTAGGAGCACTCTCAAAAGATGTCTGTCTGAAAGTGTCGTTACCAAGTTTATGGAAATAATTCCCTCTGTGCTCAGTAAAACGCCTAGCCTCAGTGTGTCAAGAAACTCTACCCATAGTCACCCAGACATTGATAACTTTGTGGGCAGTTTTACAGACTCGTTGCACAATATGCTTGACTTAATCGCACCACTAACTAAAAAGACTGTTAACAGAAGTAGTCTTGCTCCCTGGTATACTCAGGAAACACGTAAATTAAAACAGGTTTCTAGACAACTAGAGAAGAAATGGCGTTCATCAAAACATAATGAATTCTACCAGGACTGGTTAAAAATATACAAGGCATCTCTTCGGAAAGCCAGAGCCAGCTACTACTCATCACTTATAGAAGCAAATAAGAATAACCCCAAGTTCTTATTCAGTACTGTTGCCAGGCTGACACGGAGCCATCAGTCCATTGAGCAGTCCATCCCTTCTCATCTTAGTAGCAATGACTTTATGAACTTTTTTAATGAAAAAATTGTAACTATTAGAGGAAAGATTCAAGACCTCCTAGATTCGTCTAATACAACCAGTGCAGCCTCACCGGTCACAGACACTATGACTGATACATACTTTGACTCCTTTATACCAGCGAGTCCTCAACAGCTGTCCCAGGTTGTTTCCTCCTCAAAGTCCACAACATGTCTTCTCGATCCTATTCCCACATGGCTACTTAAATAACTGTTCCCCTTACTTAGCACTTTCATACTTGACATTATTAACTTGTCAATAACATCCGGCTATGTGCCTCAGATTTTTAAAGTTTCAGTAATTAAACTAAATTTAGGCATTCGTGGAACTGCTCTTAACTGGTTTAAATCTTACCTGTCGGATAGAAAGCACTATGTACATGTCAACCACCTCTCATCGACACACACTAAGGTCAGCTATGGTGTCCCACAAGGTTCTGTTCTTGGTACAATACTATTCACAATCTATATGCTCCCACTAGGGGACTTGATTAGAAGACACTCTATACATTTTCACTGTTATGCTGATGACACCCAACTTTACTTGTCCATGAAGCCAGATGAAAGAAATCAGCTAACACAATTACAGTCCTGTATCACAGATATCAAGTCATGGATGACCAAAAACTTCCTCCTACTGAACTCGGAAAAGACTGAGGTTTTACTAGTTGGTCCGCAACATCTCAGACAATCATTAACTAATGATCTAGCTTTACAAAATGGACTTGCTCCTGCTACTAGCACCACTGTAAAGAATCTGGGTGTATGCTTTGACGAGGACTTATCATTTAACTCACACATAAAACAAATCTCACGGACTGCTTACTTCCACCTTCGTAACATTTCAAAAATTAGGCACTTCCTTCCTTTAGATGCTGCTGAGAAGCTCATCCATGCTTTTGTTACCTCCAGGCTGGACTATTGTAACTCTCTTCTGTCAGGCTGTTCGGTTGCGCTGGGGGCGGTGCTGGGGCTGGGGGGTTGCTGGTCCCGCTGACGGGGTTGGCGGGTGAACCGTTAGGGGTGGGGCTGGGGCTGGCCGGGTGTTCTGGATGACCCTCCGGCCCAGATGGCTTCGCCTGGTCTGTGGTGGGGGGCCTGTCTTGGGGTGGGTGTCTGCTGCAGCGGTGGCTGTGGTCCTCTACCTGCCCTTTGTTGCATGTGCTGTGGTCGGGGAGTTTGTCGCCCTTGGTCCTGGGGGTTCGTGGCCGGGTTGGTCGGTCTTTCGGGGGCTTCCCGGGTGGGGGGGGCCACACTGGGCGGGGCCACATTGGGGGGACGGCGGAGGCATTGGGCGGACCCATGTTACCATAGAGACCATGTACCGCCCATGCAAGTGCTGCTGTCCCCCTGGGTGCTGCATGGTGGGTGGGGGCGGGGGCTGGGGGTCAGTACGTGTGATGGGCGGGGCCTCTGCACCTTAGAGACCGTGGACCGCCCATGGAATACTGCTGGCCCCCCAAACTTCCCTCATGACATGGGGGAGGTGGGCTGCGGCTGTTGGGGACGGTCTACAGTTCAAAGATTGGGGGCCGTTCCCGGACAGCTGCGGCCCCATTGCCCCCGCCCTGCCCGCACAACCGTGGCCCCCCTGTGACCCGGGGGACCTGGGCCGGTGCCTGGCCATTGCTCCCCCGGGCTCATGCGGTGGCACTCGACCCGGCTACTGGCCGTGTCCGCAGGGTATTGGGGGGGGCTCCGCCGCCGCTGCTGTGGTGGATCCCTATCTCCTTGACTAGGTCCCCTGCTATGGACTTGGTGGCAGCCAGACGGTCTGGGGGTCTTCCGTGGCCCGGCCTGGCCCCGGGGCTCTATCCCCTGACTGGTTCTTCTGGCTGCCCCGGTGCCTGCGCCTGGTGCCTCCCCCTCTCTGCTTCCTCGGTCGTCCTCGCCTGTGCTTGCCCTCTCGCGCCCCCGGTGGTGGTCCGCCTTCTCGCTGGTGTTTGGGGTCGGCTCTGGTGGTTATCTCACCTGCCGGGTCCTGGTCTCCCGCGGGTTCCTGCCGCGGCTTGGGCCCCTGTGTCTGGATCCTGCTGTGCTAGGAATGTGTCCTCTGGCCTGGCTATTTCAACCCCCCCCCCCCCTCTCCCCTGTATATATCTTCACCCGTCACCGGAGTCTGTATACCTGTGTATTGTATACATTTGTCCCAAACCCACACCTTTTTATTTCTCTCCCGGAGCCCCAGGGATCCACCTCCAGAGCTGCTGCTGATCCAGGGATCCAACTCCAGAGCTGCTGCTGATCCAGGATCTTCACCACGTCATCAGATCCCGAGTTCTCTCCACCACCCCCATGGACCCTCCTACACTCTCCTCTTTTCTCTCACTATATCCTCCCTCACTCCTCTCCTTATCCATCTGTCTACCCCCCCATCCTTCCTCAAAGCGGCAGGCCGTCAACAATGAGTCTGGTTCCGCTCGAGGTTTCTGCCTTCTAAAAGGAAGCACACGTATATGCACACGTCTATACACATACACACATATATGTACACACATATATACGTCTATACACATACACACAAATATATACACATGTACGCACGCATTGACGTACATTGACTCACGCGCGCGCATTGACGCACATTGACACGCACGCGCGCATTGACGCACATAGACACACGCGCACGCATTGACGCACATTGACACGCACGCGCGCATTGACGCACATTGACACGCGCGCAAGCATTGAAGCACATTGACACACGCGCGCGCATTGACGCACATTGATACACACGCATGCATTGACGCACATCGACACACGTGCGCGCATTGACGCACATTGACACACACACGCACTACCTCTCGCCTTAAGAAGTGACACTTGACACACATTGACACGCGCGCACACAAACGCATTGACGCACATTGACACGCGCGCACGCATTGACGCACATCGAAACGCACGGGCGCATTGACGCACATTGACACACACACGTATTGACGCACATTGACACGCTCGCACGCATTGACGCACATTGACACACACACGCGTTGACGCACATTGACACACGCGCACGCATTGACGCACATTGAAACGCACGGGTGCATTGACGCACATTGACACACACGCATTGACGCACATTGACACACGCGTATTGACGCACATTGACACGCGCGCACGCATTGACGCACAATGACACGGGCACGCATTGACGCACATTGAAACACACACACGCATTGACGCACATTGACACGCACGGGCGCATTGCTGCACATTGACACACACACTTATTGACGCACATTGACACACACGCACGCATTGACGCACATTCAAACACGTCTATACACATACACACACGTATATGCACACGTCTATACACATACACACATATATGTACACACATATATACGTCTATACACATACACACAAATATATACACATGTACGCACGCATTGACGCACATTGACACACACAAGCATTGACGCACATTGACACGCACGCGCGCATTGACGCACATTGACACACAAACGTATTGACCCACATTGACACGCGCGCACGCATTTACGCACATTGACACTCACACGCGTTGATGCATATTGACACACGCGCACGCATTGACGCACTTTGAAACGCACGGGCGCATTGACGCACATTGACACACACGTTTTGACGCACATTGACACACACGCATTGACATACATTGACCTGCACGCACACACACGCATTGACGCACATTTACACGCACGCACGCATTGACACACATTGACACACACGCATTGACGCACATTGGAACGCACGGGCGCATTGACGCACATTGACACACACGTATTGACGCACATTGACACGCGCACGCATTGACGCACATTGACACACAAACGTATTGACCCACATTGACGCGCGCACGCATTGACGCACATTGACACTCACACGCGTTGATGCACATTGACACACGCGCACGCATTGACGCACTTTGAAACGCATGCGAGCATTGACGCACATTGACACACACGTTTTGACGCACATTGACACACACGCATTGACGCACATTGACACGCACGCACGCATTGACACACATTGACACACACACATTGACGCACATTGGAACGCACGGGCGCATTGACGCACATTGACACACACGTATTGACGCACATTGACACGCGCACGCATTGACGCACATTGACACACACGCGTTGATGCACATTGACACACGCGCACGCATTGACGCACTTTGAAACGCACAGGCGCATTGACGCACATTCCTTACATCACTGATCTGATCCAGCCTTACACCCCAGCTCGGGCTCTGAGGTCTGTGGATCAGAATCTACTTATGGTTCCACGCACACGGCTCAGGACCAGAGGAGAGAAATCTTTTCAGGCTGTTGCTCCTAAGCTTTGGAACAATCTTCCTCTCTCTTTGCGCTTGATGGAGTCTACTGACTCCTTTAAGAAACATCTTAAGACGTTTCTATTTGTGCAGGCTTTTCCTTGAATTTCTCGAACTCCTGTGTTGTTCTCGGTGTTGTCTTGATCTTTGAAGTATGTACTGTTTTGAGTATTGTTTTGATTGTTAAAGCGCTTTGTGACCCTGGTCTCGAAAAGCGCTATATAAATATATATTACTTACTTACTTACTTACTTACATTGACACACACGTATTGACGCACATTGACACACACGCATTGACGCACATTGACCTGCACGCACACACACGCATTGACACGCACGCAAGCATTGACACACATTGACACACACACGCATTGACGCACATTGACACACGCGCGCACATTGACACACGCGCACGCATTGACGCACATGGGAACGCACGGGCGCATTGACGCACATTGACACACACGTATTGACGCACATTGACACGCGCACGCATTGACGCACATTGACACACACACGTATTGACCCACATTGACACGCGCGCACGCATTGACGCACATTGACACTCACACGCGTTGATGCACATTGACACACGCGCACGCATTGACACACTTTGAAACGCACAGGCGCATTGACGCACATTGACACACACGTATTGACGCACATTGACACACGTGCACGCAATGACGCACATTGAAACGCACGTATTGACGCACATTGACACACACGTATTGACGCACATTGACACGCGCGCACGCATTGACGCACATTGACACACACGCGTTGACGCACATTGACACACACACGCATTGACGCACATTGACACACGCGCATGCATTGACGCACATTGAAACGCACGGGCGCATTGACGCACATTGAAATGCGCGCACGCATTGACGCACATTGACACACACACGCATTGACGCACATTGACACGCGCGCACACACACGCATTGACGCACATTGACACGCGTGCACGCATTGACACACATTGACACACGCGCGCGCATTGACGCACATTGACACACACACGCATTGACACTAAAGGAACTCAAATCTCTTTCCTTATTTATTTATTTATTTTGTATTGTTTATTGTGATTTATGTGTGTTATGTTTATTTTCCTATTGTTAATGTATGAGTGCGTGCATTAGCTGCAAGGAGGAATGAGCCACGTGTGAGGAGCTCAGCTGATTCATATGCTTGTTTTGTACAGAGAAATTAAAAGCATTTGGAAAGACTCCTGAATACCCATAGTCTGCACAGAATACAACGCAGATAAAGAAAACACACCCCGTTACACGCGCACATTGACGCACATTGCCACACGCGCAAGCATTGACGCACATTGACACACACGCATTGACGCACATTAACACACACACGCATTGACGCAGATTGCCACACGCGCGCGCAAGCATTGACGCACATTGACACACACAAGCATTGACGCACATTGACACGCGCGCACGCATTGACGCACATCGACACACAAACGTATTGACCCACATTGACACGCGCGCACGCATTGACGCACATTGACACTCACACGCGTTGATGCACATTGACACACGCGCACGCATTGACGCACTTTGAAACGCACGGGCGCATTGACGCACATTGACACACACGTTTTGACGCACATTGACACACACGCATTGACGCACATTGACCTGCGCGCACACACACGCATTGACGCACATTGACACGCACGCACGCATTGACACGCATTGACGCACATTGAAACACGCGCGCACATTGACACACGCGCACGCATTGACGCACATTGGAACGCACGGGCGCATTGACGCACATTGACACACACGTATTGACGCACATTGACACGCGCACGCATTGACGCACATTGACACACACACGTATTGACCCACATTGACACGCGCGCAGGCATTGACGCACATTGACACTCACACGCGTTGATGCACATTGACACACGCGCACGCATTGACGCACTTTGAAACGCACGGGCGCATTGACGCACATTGACACACACGTATTGACGCACATTGACACACACGCATTGACGCACATTGACCTGCGCGCACACACACGCATTGACACGCACGCAAGCATTGACACACATTGACACACACACGCATTGACGCACATTGACACACGCGCGCACATTGACACACGCGCACGCATTGACGCACATGGGAACGCACGGGCGCATTGATGCACATTGACACACACGTATTGACGCACATTGACACGCGCGCACGCATTGACACGCGCACGCATTGACGCACATTGACACACACACGTATTGACCCACATTGACACGCGCGCACGCATTGACGCACATTGACACTCACACGCGTTGATGCACATTGACACATGCGCACGCATTGACGCACTTTGAAACGCACGGGCGCATTGACGCACATTGACACACGTATTGACGCACATTGACACACGCGCACGCAATGACGCACATTGAAACGCACGTATTGACGCACATTGACACACACGTATAGACGCACATTGACACGCGCGCATGCATTGACGCACATTGACACACACGCGTTGACGCACATTGACACACACACGCATTGACGCACATTGACACACGCGCATGCATTGACGCACATTGAAACGCACGGGCGCATTGACGCACATTGAAAGGCGCGCACGCATTGACGCACATTGACACACACACGCATTGACGCACATTGACACGCGCGCACACACACGCATTGACGCACATTGACACGCGTGCACGCATTGACGCACATTGACACACGCGCGCGCATTGACGCACATTGACACACACACGCATTGACACTAAAGGAACTCAAATCTCTTTCCTGTCTAATGAGTTCTGCGCATTTGTTTGATCCAAGGAAGAGTAACATTTTAGAATTAAAACAGTCAATTTATTATCAGTAAAGTATGATTACAAAAGTAGGTCTTACAAGACCTCAAATACAATAGTTAAACAAAGAAATGCAAATGATTCCAGCGCTTGGTCCAGTCTCTGTGAGGCATCCTGGCTCACCCCCCGGATCCTTCCAGAGAGTGGCCCTTGATCTTTAGATCGTCTCGTCTTTTAAAGCCCTCAAGACACTCAAGACACTCCCATCATAAGTTAAGTTCCCCAAATCTGACTCCATAATGAACAACAGATGTTGTTTGATCTGATCACTAACCTAAACAAAGAATTCTCTGACTTCCTTCACACCTGTTATCTCAAACCAGGTTCGAGGACCATAAATTCTGTGTCTTGATACTTTAAGAGTCGGGAACGTCCTTGCCTAAACAAGGACGGCATTTCCATTCTCGCTACATCCTTCCCTTCCCTATACACATGTTATTTCTCAGTCAGCACTTCTAACAAAATGGCACCAAGGTCCATAACAGTTAACACACAAATGGCCAGAGCCCCTGGACCTTCAACCCCTGCTGTGGGAAGGGAGCTGTCGTAAAACACAATACAGGATGTTTAAGATCTGAATGAGAGATGACATTATCAATGTTTAACAATTGAATATACTAAAGAGGACATACATTCAACTCATCAATGGATACACCTATAGGAAAGTAATTTAGAATATGTGTTCAATCCCTCCTTTGACCTCTGAAACCAGAGGTCAACCTTAAAATGTTGAAGTTCAAAACAAACTCTCATTCAAAAAAGTAACAGGCTGAAGCCCAAGCTTATTTTCCTATACTATGTAATCCATGAAATAAACCCAAAATATCCGTTATATAGAGCAGAAAAACTAAAACAAAATCATTTCACATTTCAGTCGTTCCACCTTGTAATCCTTAGGTATTTTACATTTCAATGTTTTTACCCTTTTATTTTTTAAATGTATTTTATTTTTAACTATTTTTTAACTGACCGGTGTTCTAAAAACTATATCACAAAGCCTCTTTCATTATTTTACTTACAGAAATGAAACCAACTATATTTAACATTAGTTCTCAATTCTTAACTCAAAATAATGCTTCTAATGTTTTTAAATGTAAAAATGTCGACTAATTTTTAAAATGCCAGACTTTCTAAGTTATGTATTAGTAGTTTTTCTAATGGGCAGCATTGTGAATTATTCTAATAACTCTTTTCTGGAGTTTTTAATCATAGGGTCTATGTATGTCCTACATGCATTTCCCCAAAACCTCAACACAATTTCATATATGGCCTTATACGTGAGAATTATAATATGCAAAGACAATTATTGTTTTACAAATCCCCTACTTTGTAGATAATACAATTCGATTTTTTCTCATTTCTTTTTCCTATTTTTCATTTTCTTTAAATACTGTGGCTTCCAACTAAATTCATGCTCACAGATTACTCCCAAGAACATCATCTCATACAATCTTTCAATTTTTTCGGACACCCTGTGTGTCTGTTTCTCACTTTTGGAAGCATCCAAAAACTATTTAACCAGAATTTTATATGTATTATACACCCTCCTTTCACTGAACAATACCAATCGTTACAGTGAAATCTTAATAACATTATCTATATATTTGTTCAAAACCAACCAAGATTTTATCACTTCCAGTGTAAATCTTAAAACAAGAAACCTCAATAGTGAATTCCCAAGTTTGTGTCAGAAAGGCAGCATTACAAGGGATATCATTCAAAGAGTATTCAAGCGAGCTGCCAGTGTCTTTTGTGAGACTCCCAAACTTTGTTATTTCTTCAAGTGACTTGAGATGATTTCATGAGCAAAACAAACTCTCAATGAGGGACATGATCGCTTGGTGGAGGCGCAGGATTCCATTCAGCACCTCTTTGATAGAAAGAAATGGAAATTCCCTGAGCGCCCCAGTCCATGTGGCTCAAGACTCAGGACAATGCACTCATGTAGGCATTGTAGGGTGTTTCCGCTGGTTGTTGTGGAAAACCATATTTCAAAATGGTTTAAGGAAATAGGCAAAAGCAGGAAAATTGCCATCAAGCGGTAGTGATGTGGTGGAAAAGGTCACCGCTGGCAGCGAGACTTCATCAGGTGCAGAGGTGGATCACTGCTGGCAGTGAAAGCAGTGAGACTTCAGGGAGTGAGGATGCAGGGACCACAAGAAGTAGGGGCCGCAGATTGTAGGGGCCGCAGTTGGTGGTAACGTTCTACCAATTGTTGGGGACAGAACGCATCTTCTCTTGGGTCCACCTGGAACTCCAATCCGGTCCGGACTTGGATGTAGCCGGTTCAGCCTCCCGTGTAGAACCCTCACGTGTCTGGTCTGGTCTCACGTTACACCCTCCTTCGGCTGGTCCTGTCTCCAGTGTGGCACCTTCGACCTCTCCGCTAGACTTGCCGTTCGTCTGGACTAGGTCTCCTTTCTCAGACCCTCAAAGCCATGTCGGCGGTGAGCTCTTAGTCCTGGAGGTCCCACACTTAAACCTATCAGTGCTGCAAATCATTTCTATATAAAATTGAAGGTTATTTCGCAAGCGCACAATGTTCATCACAAAGGACAAGACAGTTACACATTATCACAATATCATGAGACACAACACACTCAACAAGGTCCTGGTGTCCACTAACTAACCACCAAACAACTGCTAGGTGTGTTGCTTCTGCTCCTGGAGAATTTAAGTCATCATTAGAAACAAACACTGTTACTAAACATCATTGATATGTGAAATGGAGCCTTCAGGTTCCAACCTGATCCTGTAAAGAAAACGTTTGGGAGTAAAGGGGGTCTCTCACTCTCACACACACAGAATTGAGGAAAGAAGAGATTTATGAGGACTCTTCTCCACCTCACTTGAGGTGCAGCATTCCTGGAACCTTTAGGATAAATCTTGTTCACTTCGTTAGACAAATATCAAAACAATGATCAATCGAATCATGCACATGCACGTATCACATGCCGGTATGTGTTAGTGTTCATTGCTTCTTTCTCTCAGTGCAAACACACACATGATCTCATGTTCTTGCACTTGATTCATCCTGGCTCTCACATAGACACACAGACAAATAGACACATGGACACATAGACACACAAACACACAGATACACAAACACACAGACACACAAACACATAGACACAAAATCTGTTGCACTGCAGATGCACAGTGTTCGGTCTACGTCATGACATGTCTGTAAGTCAGTCAAATGCATAAGTTCAGTATCATCTGATCAAACTGATGATTCAAATATAAAGCGGTTATTTCTTTTAAATGTTCTTTCTTCAATTCATTTATCCAGTTGATCGACTCATAACGTTTTTTTTTGTTTTTTTTTAAACTTTACTCAAATCAAATTCATACTAAGTGATTTCCAGTTTAAGTTTAGAATTTAACCATTTTAAAGTAATCCTCAAATCAACAATTATCAAAAGTTCCCAAAAAAATATTCTAACCTCTTATAGTTATTTAAAGTATTTATATTTTTCTTTATGACACACACCAAACTGTTCCCTAAAGAATCTTAAAATCAATCATTTTAATTTTATTATCAATTATCACTTCTATAAAATCCTTCATAGGACATGATCTCACTGCCATCAGCGCTAATGACAATGTATCAAGCCTCGTCATTACTTTTAAAATCTAAGTTAAAAATTATTTTTACTTACAGACCTCAACAGACTGAATTAAGAATCAACTTCTTCATTAACTTCTTTATCACCTCGATTATTCAGTCACTTCTGGTTGGTAAAGTCTCAACATTCCTAAACACAAATTAACAAGTTTCCTCTTTCATCTTCAAAGTAGATCTGAGATTGTTCTGTTGTCAAGCCTGTCACTCCAAACCAGTCAGCGTATCAAATCATTTACAATCAGAATATGATGTAGCAATACTTATCCTAAAAATTATCCCAATTCAATGATACTACATTTTCAACCATATATCTTCTTCCTCTCCTTTTATCCCTTTTTCCTTTCCAAAAGTAGCAGATAAAAGGATAGTTTACTTCCCGTTTTTTATGCAATTCCATTTCACTTAAACTTCCTAACTCCCTACATTACACCGTCTCACAGTTATGACTGTTCAGAATCTCTTCTACTAGAGAATTATACTTCCCAATCAAAAAAAAAATAAAAATCTCAAAATCTTAGGTCTACAGAGAATTCCCCTTTTCTATTTTTTTTTTTTTTTAAATCAGAGCTTTCAATGCTTTCAATTAACGGACAAGAAAATGACAAGAAAACAATATCATGCAAGAAAAGGAGGATTTTCTTCATTTTGCAAACATCCTCATGGGATCAGTCAATGTATTGGTTTTGGCCTGTTTCTCAAAACATGACCCATGAGTGGCTTCGTCGTATCATCAGACAGGGTTCTGACAAACTTTCTCTTCCACCTCGGCTCACCAGCATCACCTGCATGGTCCCATCAGTGAGAAATGATGGGACCATCATTCGTGACTGTGCCTGTCTTAGGTTGTCCCATGGTTTGAGTCAGGATCTTACCCGTCATAAGCGAACCAGCCTTCCATACTCTCCTGAATCAGGCTGCTTCATAGGGCGAGAGTGATAACAGTAGAGGGGAGAGAAGCCACTTTGCCTTTTTCTTAAACCAAACATTTGTTGTGATGACTGTCGGACCCCAGAAAATTGTTTGTCAAAGTAATGGTCATTTTCTGATGTTTCACTGTGACCCATAGTACTTTGATTGTTTGACAGAAAATTTCATCTCCATAAAAGAAAAGCTTTTTTGAAAAAGTGTAATTAGATAGACACTATGTCTCAAATTGGTGTTAAAAGTCACAGAGTGGAAGGAGTGTGTTAGTAGAGCAGGAACAGATCTCAGAGTCTAACCCCAAGTAGTGAACAATCCCACAGATAGAGCTCCTCCCTCTAGAGGTTCTAATTTCATGTCATGGACAAGAAAACACTCAGTGGCGCAGAACTTGCTTTGAATTATAAAATGATCTTGAAAACCTAAAAAATACTTAATTTAAACAATCCTAGATGTTAAAACAGCTGACACAGTCCCAGATTAAACAAACAAGCCACAGAGAACAATCTCAGTCAGAGTCGAAACTTTACAACAAGGACTAACTTTAGCTCACAATTTAAACAAGTAACCATTACTCTTATCAGCCAAGACAAATACTTCCATAGTCCAACCAAATAGAGTCAAGCAACATAAATTCACAGAACAACCATAAAACCAACTAGATGTAACCTCATGATACAATGTGGGTTGTATTTTTAAGCTTTTAAACTAAGATCTACAAAAAGTAAAATTCACAGTATGGAGGGATGCCTGTTGCTACACAGTGTCCTTTTGACCTTACCATCCCCCCTGTTAAGACACGTGTTACTCCATGACAGAACTCTGTCCAACAATGAGCCTGTTCAATAATGGAACTGGTTTTACTTTAATATGTTCAAATTCATTTTTATCTTTAACAGTTAGTTTCTTGTCTTTTCACTGATGTTGAGGAACAAAGGAAATATTAAGTATTTCCTCTTATATGTTTTATTTTAATTTATTTAAAAGCTTTTATCTTTTTACCTATTGTGACTTTTTATTGTTATAGGATTTTTTAGCGCTATAATCTTAATTATTTTCTTTCGAGTAAATTTATTGTATTCAGTTCTTATCAGTTTGGTCTTTTTAATAGGAATATTTATTTTCAATAACAATATTTTAAGGCCTAGTTTTCCAAACCATTCATAATGACTGTATTTTTGTGTTTATATTACCGAGTCAGAAGTCTCTTGGGTCGTCAATAGTTCCATGTCAAGTCACTGGCTTTAGAAAGTTGTCTGCTTTCCTCCCGTCGATCAGATGGTCGAGTGACGTGGATGTTTGCCGTGATCCTGCATGTGGTTCCAGGTTTCTCCTCTGTGTTTCTGTATTGCGGGGGTTGTGGGGAATTTCCCCTCATTTCTCCTCTCAGACACTCTCCTTCCAACATTTCTCTGCACATCCTTTCAACACAACATATCTGTGATTATTTGCCAGAAATAATCCCGTACTCTGCCATTCTTTCACATTCTTTTTTACCCTTTTTTCAACTTCCTTTGCATCCTTGTCCGTTGGGGCAGAACTTCTCATTTGCTCGAATATTTTTTCAAGTTGCATCCCAACAGATTCACCACACCGTAGAACCATTCCCCAGTCAAACCATTCTTTCTCCCGGTCAATTTCCACACTCATTTTGTTACAGTTTTTATCACAGCAGCTTTTTAACTCAAGAAATTAAAATGTTCACAAATGTTTCTCAGCACAGCGGCTGTAAGTTAGGAAAGTAAAAGAAGAAAAATGCAACGTTCACAGACGCTGTAAGTTTGATATCAAAGGAAATATAAAAGGAGAACGTAACATTCACAGAAGCTACGTTTTTTCAAGAGAATATGGAAAGAAAAGAAAAATGTAACATTAAAGATGTTATACGTTTTAGTTCAAGAGAATTTGTTTTATCAACGCTCTGTCTGCGTTTTAGTCCAGGGATTCACCTAAAAAAGGACAAGATCGTAGGTTTTTTCCTCAGCTCAGCAGGCTGCACCCAAAATTCCACTTCAAACAACAGATTAATTTCAACTTCATAGAAAATTAACTTCTTAACAACAGAAAATCAAGCTATAATCACAATACAAAGCAGTTCAAACTCAGAGTCCCACTCTGGGCTCTTTAGGTTTTGATCAATTGATCAAATACCAAGGTCTCCAACCCTTTTGGTTCTTGTAGATATTGATAAAACTCAATACTCCGGCCCCAGCCCGAGGAGAACGCAGGTTCCTAACCTTTTTTTTTTTTTTGGTCCTTTTTTTTAAAATAAAGACTCAACCTAGTTTGAACTTGGAGACTAACTCCTTGGGTTCTTTAGGAGTTGATCAAATTCCAAGGCCTCCAACCTTTTTCGGTTCTTCAAGATATTGATACAACTCAATACTCCGGGCCCCGCCCGAGGAGAACGCAGGTTCCCAACCTTAAAGGCATTGATTCCCAATCAATATTAGGCGTCTTAAGCCTAGGCCTTTATTAAAATATTTGTTTCATTTCTATTTTTATTTATTTTTTATTATTTATCTATTTTTTATTTATTTTTTCTTCCAGATGTGTCTGCTTTTCTATGATCGTGAAAGTAGTCACAACCCTTATTGATTTAATCTTAACAACTTATGATCATGTTTAATTCAATGAACAAGTTGGGTTCATACAACTTGTCTCATTGCATCAACAATGACCCTTATTTTTTTAACTTTTTAATTTTAACAGCTTATGATCATTTCTTATTCAATGAACAAGTTGTTTGTGTCGACCCCCTCAGGTTCGTACAACTTGCTTCATTAAATCAAAAACGACCCTTATTTTTTAACTTTATAAATTTTAACAGCTTATGATCATTTCTCATTCAATGAACAAGTTATTTATGTTGACACCCTTTAGGTTCATTAAACTTGATTCATTAAATCAAAAATGACCCTTATTTTCTTACTTTTTAATTTTAACAGCTTATGATCACGATTAATTCAATGAACAAGTTATTTATGTTGACACCCTTTAGGTTCATAAAACTTGATTCATTAAATCAAAATGACCCTTATTTTCTTACTTTATAAAATTTCAAATCAAAAGCAGCACATCTGACCTTTTTCCTTACACATATTTAACAACAACAACAACATTTAACAATCAACCTCTGGTATTTCCGAACAATCAAACACACCTTGCTCTATACTTATTTAAATTTATCTTGATCTCAGCCACGAAACTTGGATCTGGACTCAAAAGAAGACTTCTAATCAATAAAGTGGTGTCTTCTTACCGTTTTATGCTGCGCAGCTTGTAATTTTTGAGTCCAGGAATCCAGGCCCCGTCACCTCAACCGGAGTCGTCTTTTCCTCCTTGGATCACGTCGGGGTCACCAATTTAAAGGAACTCAAATCTCTTTCCTGTCTAATGAGTTCTGCGCATTCGTTTGATCCAAGGAAGAGTGACATTTTAGAATTAAGACAGTCAATTTATTAATAACAAAGTATGATTACCAAAGTAGGCCTTACAAGACCTTAAATACAACAGTTAAACAAAGAAATGCAAATTAAAAGGAGAACGTAACATTCACAGAAGCTACGTTTTTTCAAGAGAATATGGAAAGAAAAGAAAAATGTAACATTAAAGATGTTATACGTTTTAGTTCAAGAGAATTTGTTTTATCAACGCTCTGTCTGCGTTTTAGTCCAGGGATTCACCTAAAAAAGGACAAGATCGTAGGTTTTTTCCTCAGCTCAGCAGGCTGCACCCAAAATTCCACTTCAAACAACAGATTAATTTCAACTTCATAGAAAATTAACTTCTTAACAACAGAAAATCAAGCTATAATCACAATACAAAGCAGTTCAAACTCAGAGTCCCACTCTGGGCTCTTTAGGTTTTGATCAATTGATCAAATACCAAGGTCTCCAACCCTTTTGGTTCTTGTAGATATTGATAAAACTCAATACTCCGGCCCCAGCCCGAGGAGAACGCAGGTTCCTAACCTTTTTTTTTTTTTTGGTCCTTTTTTTTAAAATAAAGACTCAACCTAGTTTGAACTTGGAGACTAACTCCTTGGGTTCTTTAGGAGTTGATCAAATTCCAAGGCCTCCAACCTTTTTCGGTTCTTCAAGATATTGATACAACTCAATACTCCGGGCCCCGCCCGAGGAGAACGCAGGTTCCCAACCTTAAAGGCATTGATTCCCAATCAATATTAGGCGTCTTAAGCCTAGGCCTTTATTAAAATATTTGTTTCATTTCTATTTTTATTTATTTTTTATTATTTATCTATTTTTTATTTATTTTTTCTTCCAGATGTGTCTGCTTTTCTATGATCGTGAAAGTAGTCACAACCCTTATTGATTTAATCTTAACAACTTATGATCATGTTTAATTCAATGAACAAGTTGGGTTCATACAACTTGTCTCATTGCATCAACAATGACCCTTATTTTTTTAACTTTTTAATTTTAACAGCTTATGATCATTTCTTATTCAATGAACAAGTTGTTTGTGTCTACCCCCTCAGGTTCGTACAACGTGCTTCATTAAATCAAAAACGACCCTTATTTTTTAACTTTATAAATTTTAACAGCTTATGATCATTTCTCATTCAATGAACAAGTTATTTATGTTGACACCCTTTAGGTTCATAAAACTTGATTCATTAAATCAAAAATGACCCTTATTTTCTTACTTTTTAATTTTAACAGCTTATGATCACGATTAATTCAATGAACAAGTTATTTATGTTGACACCCTTTAGGTTCATAAAACTTGATTCATTAAATCAAAATGACCCTTATTTTCTTACTTTATAAAATTTCAAATCAAAAGCAGCACATCTGACCTTTTTCCTTACACATATTTAACAACAACAACAACATTTAACAATCAACCTCTGGTATTTCCGAACAATCAAACACACCTTGCTCTATACTTATTTAAATTTATCTTGATCTCAGCCACGAAACTTGACACTCCCAGAACCAAATCTGACTCCATAATGAACAACAGATGTTGTTTGATCTGATCACTAATCTAAACAAAGAATCTCCTGACCTCCTTCACACCTGTTATCTCCAACCAGGTTCGTGGGCCCTAAATTCTGTGTCTTGATACTTCAAAAGTCGGGAACATCCTTGTCTAAACAATCACGACATTTGTTACCGTGGCTTTATCCTTCCTCCCCCAATACATACAGTATGTTATCTTCACAGTGAGCACCTTTAAGCCATGTCACCAAGGGCCATAAAAGTTAAGACACAATTGGCCAGAGCCCCTGAGCCTTCAACCCCTGCTGTGGGAAGGGAGCTGTCGTAAAACACAACACAGGATGTTTAAGATCTGAATGAGAGATGACATTATCAATGTTTAACAGTTGAATACACAAAGGACATACATTCAACTCATCAATGGATACACCTATAGGAAAGTAATTTAGAATATGTCTTCAGTTCTCATAGTAATGTTTCCAGAGAGAAACATCTCACGGCTGAGAGCGCCATCTGGTGGAGCAACAAATTGATTCAAGTTTTGTTTCCGCACAGATCATCAAGGACCGAGTGTTTTCTCACACGTCCAGGAACAAGTACATGTGGAACTTCCTGCCTGGAGGACTGCTGGTTCTTCCCGAATACTCCACACATCTGGCCCACTTCCCGTTCTACTACCTGGGCCTGGGTACACACACGCGTCCCCCCCAAAGATGTGTCAGGGACAGTTGTAGAAATGCTGTTGTGTTGTTTCATAAATCCAGGGGTCACTCCGGGTCAGGAATTCACTGCCGTCATCCACGCCGTCTCCCTGCTGGTGTCTCAGTCTCAGCCAATCATGAAGCTGCTGCAGGTGGTCTCCAGGTCCAAGTCCTGCTCTCAGGTCAGTCAGTCAGTGTGCTGCAGGAAGTCAGCTTTAAAGAGTTGTGTATATATTTGGTGTGTGTGTTGTGTATCGTCAAGAATGTATAATATTGACACAGTATTTCAAAAAAGATGCAGATTTTTAAACTTTCCCAAATTTGTTTTTAAATACAAAGTATTTCACTTAGTTTTCTTTCATAAAATTAATACAATTATAAAATATATATATATAAAATGTACCTATATATATATATATATTCTTGAATGCATTTTTTTTCTCCATATAAGTCTTTTCAATATTGTTGCATCCAAAATATTATTTTTAACCAAAAATTGTTAAAAAATGTACAAATGTTATTTAACTCTTGACAAAATAAAACAAAAACATTTGAAAACTTGTTTTATTAATTAATTAATGAAATCCTACCATGAAAAGATCTGAAAGTAAGAACCAGAATTTTCAAATGATCCTGAAACAAACTAATGCAGAGATTTAAGGATCGGAGAAATGTGAGTTCTTCTACGAGAGCGGGTTCGAATTCTGGCTGCAGAGTTTAGTATGAACTGCAGGCGAGACGATCCTTCTGGTTGAGACACCAACATAAACTCGAGTAATAATTAATAGACTCTTATAACCTGAGTTTTCTGGGATGTTATTGAACGTCGACATCATTCCTGCAGATCATCATCATCTGGAACAGTGAGAAAGCTCCACCCATGCCGGTTCCTCTCACGGTGACGGACGGCAGACGGAAGGTAAGAATCTCGTCCTCTCTGTGACAGGTGTGTCGCTCATGTCCTGACTTTCCCCGATGGCTCATGTTTGTGTCGCAGGCCTCCAGTCGGTTTCTACCTCACGTTGCCATAGAAACGGAAGCTGTGCTGAGCCTGAACGAGGACATGGTTCTGCTGACCAGTGAGGTTTGTGGACACGATGGCGAGAAGGAGGAGCTTCAGGATTGACTCTTGTCGTTCAGGTCAACTTGGCCTTCCTGGTGTGGAGGAGTTTCCCCGAGAGGATCGTGGGTTACCCGCCCAGGAGCCACTTCTGGGACCCCCTGAAACACGCCTGGGGCTACACGTCCAAGTGGACCAACGACTACTCCATCGTGCTGACTGGAGCTGCCTTCTACCACAGGTGACCACCTGAAGAACTTCTTCCATCTGAGGCCGACGTGGAGCTGTTGTTCGTCCAGACAAGTCTCAATAGTCTCCGTTACAGACGCTCGGCATGTGCTGCTGTCAGCTGGACCTCCATCAGAGCCACAGAGTTCAAAACAGGCTGAAAGTAAAGTCGCTCCAGCTCAACGTGTGCTTCTCTCTTCACCATGTCGAGGGTGAACATCTCCTGAATCCAGGGTTCCATCATCTGAGCTCTAGTCCATCATCACGTCATACTGCGACATGAAGCTCATCACGGCAGGAATAAGATCCACGACTGACACATCCAGCGTTTTATAAACTGTTCAAACACTTGAAGGTCACCATTAAGAATCTCAAGAATAAACCATGATTTCACAGATCCTTCAACAGAAGAACATGAGCTACAAGTCTGTCCAATAAAATAAAAGAATGACACAAACGATTTACTAACATTAAAAAGTCAATCAAACACATCAGTTGCACAATAAAAGTAAAAATAAAAGAAAGTGGATTTTGATCAAAAACAATATCAATACAAAAAAGTTTCTTCAAAAATAAACATTTTGTTCAAGAAAAAATGCTTTTTAACATTTTTCCTTTATTTGAAGCGTTTTCTTCTATTGAATCATCTTTTTTGAGTTCAAGCCTTAATATCGTAAAACATTAATTCTTTAATCCTAAAGTTTCTATAATGTCAGTAGCACTGTCAGCACTTTAATGATGATTGACAGCAGCTACACAAGTGTGTTGGAGGAACACACTCACACACTCAGGTCACACACACACACTGAGGAACCAGAACCAGGAACCTCTGTGAGTCCAAATCCCAGGTACAAAGGTTCAGTGGAGGTGAAGAAGGTTAGGAGGGGTTTCTGTCCATCAGAGGAGACACTGTAGAAGTATAAATATCCAGGATCACTAAAGTTCATCATCATTCCTACTCTGTGAGAAACTTCTTGACTCTCGATCTCATATTCTATCTTATCGTGATAGAATTTATATCCTTCATCATCAGAGCAGCTCAGACTCCAGGAATAACGGTTCTGTCCAAACTCAGACTCGTCTTCTTTCCCTCCGTCTCTTCTGAGAGTCAGTGCGATAGAAGCTCCTCCTCTCCACTCCAGCTCCCAGTAACATGGTCCAGTCACAGCTTCTCTGCTCATCACCTGAAGACACCGGTGGAATCTGTCGGGATGGTCCAGATAATCCTGATCCTGCGGCACAAGTTCCACCGTCCTGTTGTCCTTGGACAGTAGGAGGCGCCGGTGTGCTGTGTCCGGGTCCAGTGAGAGTGGACGGAAGTCTGAGAGAAGAAGACACGAGAGGTGATGATGGTGGAAGAACTTTCTCTTCAAGACAATCATGGACTCAGTGTCCCAGCAAGCCAGGGAGGGCTGCTCTGTTTGTTGACATCTAGTGGAGATCACCATCAAAGTGAAGTCAACAGTCTTCTGAGACTGGGACCATCTCAAGAGAAGAACCAGGAGGAACATCCCAGAATCATCTCGTCACATTTGATTGACACCAGTGTGTCCATATCAAGTCAGAAGCTAAACTAGCATGTAGCTAACATGATGTTTCTTCATGTTCTTGAAACATCTCTGTGTTCATCTCCACCATCATCCTGGACTTGATGAAGCTCCATCAGCAGATTCAAGTGTAACAACATCTCAACATCACAACTGCTCCACTAGAAGCTGACAGAGTCAAGGAGTTCTCATCCATCAATCAAATCAAACTTACACATCTCCCATCCAGATGTTAACCTCTGTGGTCCACAGTGATCCAGCCTGGAGGAAGAAACATTGAGAAGATCAGGTTCATTGACTTCAGATGCTGCTAAGTGGACGTTCTTTCATGACTGTGTGGACCACAACAAAGATGGATCTAGAAACACTCGCTCAGTCTCCACTGTCTCCTTGTTCTTCCACTGGTGTCCAGCAGGAGAACATGGAGAAGCTCTGAGAGTTGGATTCATGTGCTCAGTTCAGATGAAGAGTCTGAGCAGCGTCACACACTCACATCTCTCTGCTTCTGATAACATGTTCAGAAGATCTTTGGAGCTCAGTCAGTGAGTTCTGCTGCTCCGTCCATACCTGAGAGTCTCCAGCCTCCAGTCTGGACTCTCCAGTCCAGCAGACAGCAGCTCCAGTCCTGGTCCTCCTGGATGATTGAAGCTCAGGTCCAGCTCTCTCAGATGGGACGGGTTAGATGTCAGAGCTGAGGCCAGAGAAGAACAACCTCCTGCTGAGATCTTACACGCTGACAGACTGTAATGAAGGAGAAACAGTTTCATTAAAGCAGAAGAACTGAAGACATGATGTTCTGACCTGAGAGTCTCCAGGTGACAGTGTGGACTCTTCAGTCCAGCAGACAGCAGCTCCACTCCTGGATCCTGCAGGTCGATGTTGTGACTCAGGTCCAGTTGAGTCAGACTAGAGGACGGAGAGCTGAGGACTGAGGACAGAAGTGAACAACTTCTCTCTGACAGGAAACAGCAGATCAGCCTGTGAAAGAGACAGAAACGTCAACAAGAGACTTTTTCTCTATTTTGCCTTGAAAGCCTTGATTGGAGGAAACACTGAACTCTTGACGTTCATAAGATCATCACATGATTGTGTGAACATTTGAAGACTTTGATTTCAATCAAGATCAACTTGATCAACACATGAAATAATGAAGTTTTCATCAGTTCAACACTTGATGTATAAATGATCACATGACTCACTGTTGTGAGAGGATTGATGTGTGTTTGTGTTTAATGTCAGTGTTAGTGTTAGTGTTGTGTAACTCCACTCACACTGTTGTGTAACTCCACTCACACTGGTGTGTAACTCCACTCACACTGTTGTGTAACTCCACTCACACTGTTGTGTAACTCCACTCACACTGTTGTGTAACTCCACTCACACTGGTGTTGTGTAACTCCACTCACTCTGTTGTGTAACTCCACTCACACTGGTGTTGTGTAACTCCACTCACACTGGTGTTGTGTAACTCCACTCACTCTGTTGTGTAACTCCACTCACACTGGTGTTGTGTAACTCCACTCACACTGTTGTCTAACTCCACTCACACTGGTGTTGTGTAACTCCACTCACACTGTTGTCTAACTCCACTCACACTGGTGTTGTGTAACTCCACTCACACTGTTGTGTAACTCCACTCACACTGTTGTGTAACTCCACTCACTCTGTTGTGTAACTCCACTCACACTGGTGTTGTGTAACTCCACTCACACTGGTGTTGTGTAACTCCACTCACACTGGTGTTGTGTAACTCCACTCACTCTGTTGTGTAACTCCACTCACACTGGTGTTGTGTAACTCCACTCACACTGGTGTTGTGTAACTCCACTCACTCTGTTGTGTAACTCCACTCACACTGGTGTTGTGTAACTCCACTCACACTGGTGTTGTGTAACTCCACTCACACTAGTGTTGTGTAACTCCACTCACACTGGTGTTGTGTAACTCCACTCACACTGGTGTTGTGTAACTCCACTCACACTGGTGTTGTGTAACTCCACTCACACTGTTGTGTAACTCCACTCACACTGGTGTTGTGTAACTCCACTCACACTGTTGTGTAACTCCACTCACACTGGTGTTGTGTAACTCCACTCACACTGGTGTTGTGTAACTCCACTCACACTGTTGTGTAACTCCACTCACACTGGTGTTGTGTAACTCCACTCACACTGGTGTTGTGTAACTCCACTCACACTGGTGTTGTGTAACTCCACTCACACTGTTGTGTAACTCCACTCACACTGGTGTTGTGTAACTCCACTCACACTGGTGTTGTGTAACTCCACTCACACTGGTGTTGTGTAACTCCACTCACACTGGTGTTGTGTAACTCCACTCACACTGTTGTGTAACTCCACTCACACTGGTGTTGTGTAACTCCACTCACACTAGTGTTGTGTAACTCCACTCACACTGCTGTTGTGTAACTCCACTCACACTAGTGTTGTGTAACTCCACTCACACTGCTGTTGTGTAACTCCACTCACACTAGTGTTGTGTAACTCCACTCACACTGCTGTTGTGTAACTCCACTCACACTAGTGTTGTGTAACTCCACTCACACTGCTGTTGTGTAACTCCACTCACACTGCTGTTGTGTAGCTCGACTTCGATTCGTTGTGTGACTCATGTTGTTTGACTTGTTTTGTGTTGTGTTAGTTGTGTTATGTGAGTCATTTTGTGTAACTTGTGTGACTCGTTTTGTGTAACTTGTGTGGTGTGAGTTGTGTCGTGTGACTTGTGTTTTGTGACTTGTGTTGTTTGACTTGTGTCGTGTGAGTCGTGTGACTTTTGTTGTGTGACTTGTGTGACTTGTGTAATGTGAGTTGTGTCGTGTGACTTGTGTTGTGTGACTTGTGTTGTGTGTTTGTAAAGATCAACCTGCGTCTCATGGAAGCTTCAAGAACCAGAGAAGAGAGTTTGTTCTAATTGTTGATGGTTTTCTTCAACATTCAATGATTTGAACGTCTTTTACTGTCGAGTCATGATAGAAATACTAGAGTTTAGTCTCCAGACTGTGTTGATAAATATGTCAAGATGACTTGAAATATTCTTCACCTTCCTGTTGTGTTCATGAAATATCATCACTTCTAGAACCAAGTTCATGAGTCGAGGAAAAGTCATTCAAATCCTCTCAGAGTGAAAAAGGTTTCATGAAGAAACATGAATCCATTCACTGTTTACATCCATGTGTGTGTTTGTGTTTGTTTGAAATGATGTTCTGACCTGAGAGTCTCCAGGTGACAGTGTGGACTCTTCAGTCCAGCAGACAGCAGCTCCACTCCTGGATCCTGCAGGTTCCAGTTGTGACTCAGGTCCAGTTGAGTCAGACTAGAGGACGGAGAGCTGAGGACTGAGGACAGAAGTGAACAACTTCTCTCTGACAGTCCACACCTGCTCAGCCTGTGAAAGAGACGAGTGTCGTCAACAAGAGGATTGATTTGTGTTTATATGAGAAACAAACACGAGATAACATAAGGAAAAATAAGTCACAAAACAAACAACAATGACAAATGAAAATAAAAGGTTGTTACATGTATATTGATCATAATAACACATCATTGATTCTTTTTCTATTCACTTACTTATCTCAGTGTTTTTGTGTGTTTTCTCTCAATTGTTGTGTTTAATTCTTTTCCAGAGTAAAAATATCTTCAATTTAATCAAGACACTGATTCAATCGTGAAGATTCACTTCAGTCAATTTATTCTATTTGTTTTTTAACATTCAATTCAATATGAACAGGTTTACAAAGTTATTATTCATAACCGTGTCAGGTGTGAGTGTGAAGGTGTTGCAGGTAATACAAGCTCAAACAATGTGTGTGTGTTTGACAATCAAGGAGTCGACTACTTCCACTATACATGGACTACTATCAACCTTCAGCTAATGCCAACATGACTGACCAAATGACTGATGTAGTTCAACATATGGAGGACAGTGAGCTGAGACTATGGTATCCCATCCAAGGACGACAGCCCCTCCATCAGCTCCACACAACAGCTCAGGAGCCCATGATGGTTCAAGTCACTTCCCAACGGACATTTCTAGATTCTCTCATGTTAGACACGAAACACCAAGAGAACTCAAGGCTCCTCTTGTTTTCCGTGGGGATGTTCAGACAAAGTTGAGTTGGAAGAATGGCTCGAGTTGATGGAAGATTATTTCAAGAAACGTGATGTTCAACTGGAGAGTCGGGTGGAAGAAATTCTCACACATTTAAGGGCTCGAGCTAAAGAGTGAAGTTTGGGATAGAAATGGAGAGATAGATGTTGCACGCCGTCCTCACGCTGTGTCTGGTCTCTTGAGGAAACATTCTTCTGAACGCTATTCATCGGTGCCTTTGGCAGACTTTTATTCAACTCTCCCAGATGTGATGAAGACCCGTAGGACTACTGGCTCCGCCTCAAGAAAGCTGCTGCAGTCGCCACAGGTTGCTTGTGGGAACAAGACAAATGTTTGATCACCCAGATCTGGCTCACATTCCGGTCCATTCTTTGGATAAATGGTCAGCCGTGAAGTGCAGGACGTGTTGGATGATTTCATAGACTAGTTTGAAGACACCAGCCAGACATAGTGAAGAGGTGAACATGGATAGAGTTGAAGTTAACCTACAGCAGCCTGTGAACCACCTGAGAGACAGCAGCCAGTTGATCAAGACTCTTCTACAATGGAGAGGTTGCTGGGGTTGTTGGAAAAGATGCTGCAGAACCAGAGAATCTGTTTGGTGGACGACAAGCCTCTCAGACTGCCGTACCTCCGTGACCCCTCTAGTCAATATGAGAAACTGAGGATCTAAATGAGATGGAGGAACAGGGGATTATTCATGAATCTCAGAGTGAGTTTTCTTCTCCTCTCGTGCTTGTAGTTAAACCTAATGATGACCTACGCATTTGCAATGACTTCAGATGGTTGATGCCAGAACAGTGAAAGATGCGGACCCCCTGCCCCACCAGACAGACGCCCTTGCTGTGCTTGGTGGTAACACATTTTTCTCCACTATGGACCTCACATCAGGGTTTTATAATGTCAGACTCCACGAAGAGGATAAGAAATTTAAAGCGTTCTTCTTCCCGTCTGGTCTGCACAAATATAATAGAATGCTCAGGGTCTTACCAACAGACTGCAGCATTTATACGGATGATGATGTCCATATTTGGTGATAAGAACTTTACCAGTCGTTTGTTATCTGGACGACCTGAGAACCATTTGTTCAGTCTTGCATTGTTCATAGACCTGTTACAGAGACCTACGTCTCATTGTTGGATGTGTGGCCTTGAAGATATAAAAGTACATGGTGCATTCAAGTGTACTACGAACTGTCAAAGGGTCATTGAGTCTTTGAATGAGGGTGAAGCACTAGACCAGGCCTGGCCAACCTGCGGCTCCCGGGCCGCATGCGGCTCTTTGCCTGGTTTCATGCGGCTCTAACGCTCTAGTGTTGTGTCGTTCACGAACGATTTGTTCCAACGAACGATCTTCTGAGTGAACGTAATGAACCGAATCACTACATGAAGTGATTCATTCCTTCCTCAGTTCAGTTGAACGCCGCGACTGTGCCGGTGGGAGCGATTCTATGATAAGACTTTGCTACAGAACATTTAGTTTTTATGTTGGCACAGATTCGTTCAGTGAACAGGGATTCATGTTCGGCTGTGAACACACCTCAAGATCTTCTCTATTTGCTGAATTTCTCACGAATGTCTGTGCACTGGTCCTTTTCCATGAACGCACTTTTTTTTTTTGCATTGTCCCTCAAGTGCAGTGAATGTTAACCTCGGGTCTGAATCATTTAAGTTAGTAACGGATTGTTTGGCTGCGTCCAGGAAGTAGAAGAAATTGCAGTCAAGGCTCCATAAACACTGAGTTAGTGATTTGATGAACGAACTGAACGAATCCTTTTAATGAACCGATTCTAGTGATTCAGTCAAAAGAACTTTCGATCCCATCTCTATAAAGTTCATATCGAAGTTTGGGTTTGTGTTTTTTTGAATGTGCGCGTTCGCTTCGCTTGAGTTCAATACGGTATTTTCATCTAACGCGCAATAATACAAGCCAGATCTGAAGAGGTTTGTTCAAAGCAAGGAATGACAGAAGTCCTAATAAGCAACATGCATAGTAAGAGAGAAAATATATTTTAATTATTATATTTTAGTTTGTGGACTTGGTTGAACTGAGAGTGTGTGTGTGTGTGTGTGTGTGTGTGTGTGTGTGTGTGTGCACACAATGTTCATTGTTGAAAATGACTGACCCTGACTGTAGTCAAATTCTGTCATTATCATGTTGGTGTGACATTTACAACAAATCTGGCTAAGCAGAGGTCTGTGTGTGATGAAGGGATGATGTTCACACAGTAAACAAATGTGGCTCTTAGGCTCTGACTGGTTGGCCACCCTTGCACTAGACCAACAAAATTCCTTGACAGCTGAATAATTATCAGCCATTTTTGAAGCACAAATCTCCGGTGGAATGAGCCAGAAAGAAGGCACAGAACCTCCTCTTCCTCAACTTGTGGACATCACTCAGTCTGACTCATTAACTAAGAGTGAAAAAGCCAGACTGCAAGAACAGGACAACATTCTAAACATGGCGTTTCATTATGTCAAACGTCATAGGCAACTAAACACAAAAAGTCTTCCTGTTAATCGTCCCAAATTCATTCAAAGGTCAGGTGTTGCGTGGTTTACATGACTCAGAGGTCATCAGGGTCAGACACACACTGTCACTGGAGTGGACTGGAGAGTGACATCATTCAAATCATCAGTAAAGGGCTGTTTTCACTGTGTTGTTGCTAAAACTCCAGGACCTGCGTTTCGTGTCCCCCTTGAATGCATTCAAACATCTGCAGCTTTGGAATTGGTTTGCATTGATTTTTGTTCTGCTGAGAAATCTGTCAATCAAAGCGTGGACGTACTTGTTGTGACTGATCATTTCTCAAAAGCTAAGCAGGTATCCGTCGACTGGGTTCGCACCCTTTCTCCTCATGTTTGGCAGGACACCACGATAACCTGTTGATGTTGTGTTCCAGCATGCTCTCCCTGATTCCACTGTTGTTGACCATCATGACTTTGTGTCTCGGTTGAAGCAGGAGTTATCCGAAGCTACTCAAATTGGCCAAAAACTAGAACCGCAGAGCTAGAGGCATGTCTCTTGCTGTTGGTGATCAGGTTCTGCCCTCTTGACACATGAGTTATTAGTGATAGTGTAAACACATCATTCCTCTATAGACCTAATGCACTGTAGGAGCGAGTGACACTGTACCAAGATGGCCGCCCTGTATACACACCGCTCTAGTGGGCGACAGCAGTCGATGCGGCGTCCATGTATATATGTCTATGGCCTCGAGGACTACAGTGAGGTAGGAGGAGGAGATGCTCTGTGAGCATTAGTGTAGAAAAATATGTTAGAAACACCTTTTCTTTCAATTGTCGTATTTTATATTCTTTGTTTAGTAGCCATTTTATTGTATATAGAATAGAATATAATAGAATAGAATACGTTGATTGATGTTTTAATTGTTTAGTGTGTAACTTATTGTGTGGTGTTTGTAGAGCGAGAGCAACGAGTGTGTGAGCGATCCATCCTCAAACAGTGTTTTGATTTATGTGCAGAATCCTACAAATAAAAGACAAGTGATCCACGAGCAGCTTCATTGGTGGAATCAGAAGTGTGATGATCCAAAGGTTATACTCACATCACCATGAACATTACCTGCATTGAAATCTAGCAACAGAACAAGTGATGACATCACAAGAGTCTCTCAAATGTCTCTGAATGGATCTGAGATCAGTAAATATGTGTCAACATACTGAACAGCACGACCCAGCAGAAGAATAAATCAAGTTCAAGTAGAACCTGCTGAAGACTGAGGTCACTTAGAATCATCTGCTTCATTGAAGAACTCACTGAAGACTCAACTTTGACTCTCTGGAGTCTCACCTCTGACTTTCACATGTTCTGAAGCTGAAGATATGATGTTCTGACCTGAGAGTCTCCAGGTGACAGTGTGGACTCTTCAGTCCAGCAGACAGCAGCTCCACTCCTGGATCCTTCAGGTTGTTGTGACTCAGGTCCAGTTGAGTCAGACTAGAGGACGGAGAGCTGAGGACTGAGGACAGAAGTGAACAACTTCTCTTTGTCAGTCGACACCTGCTCAGCCTGTGAAAGAGACGAGTGTCGTCAACAAGAGGATTGATTTGTGTTTATATGAGAAACAAAAACAAGATAAAATAAGGAAAAATAAGTCACAAAACAAACAACAAAGACAAATGAAAATAAAAGGTTGTTACATGTATATTGATCATAATAACACATCATTGATTCTTTTTCTATTCACTTACTTATCTCAGTGTTTTTGTGTGTTTTCTCTCAATTGCTGTGTTTAATTCTTTTCCAGAGTAAAAATATCTTCAATTTAATCAAGACACTGATTCAATCGTGAAGATTCACTTCAGTCAATTTATTCTATTTGTTTTTTAACATTCAATTCAACATGAACAGGTTTACAAAGTTATTATTCATAACCGTGTCAGGTGTGAGTGTGAAGGTGTTGCAGGTAATACAAGCTCAAACAATGTGTGTGTGTTTGTCACTCACACTCCTGCACTCTCTCAACATTGTTGTCTTCATTTGAATGTTTACAGTTAGAAAATTCAAGGTGAATTCTCTCCATCTTTGGATCCAGTGGATCTATGTTGTGACACAGATGGAGTGTCAATCATCCTCCGTCACATTCACCTTCATTTCTTCTCCATGTTTGCTTCACATGAACTGAATTAGTTTCAACTTTTGAAACATTTCTCAAGTTTGGAGACTATTTTTGAAGTTGTTTCTGGACATCAATCAATATATGGATCAGTTTGTTTCCATCTGGTTCAATGTTTGATAATAATCAGTGAAAATCGAATGGTTTTCATACAAGTCATGAGTTCATTGAATCATCTGGTGTTTTTCATTTTAGCTTCAGACTAACTTTTGTCGTAACTTGTTTCTACTTTGAATATTCTTTGTATTATTGTGAAGTTTGCAGTGGATTTAAGTTCATGTTATTTATGTTCTTTAAAACGTTTTTAGTTTTATTTTGAAAGTCCACTTCCTCTCTGTTTATCTCACAAGAGTTCAAAAGTCTAAGAAGAAGCTCAAGAGACATTCATTTGCATAAACTCAAGGACTTGAAGAAACTTTAAACAAGACTTTTCTCTCTTTGCAGCCAACGAGGTGTTGTTTTGTTTGAATGTTATTTTCTATCAACACTGTGTTAACTTTTCATTTTCTTCATCATTTATGTTCAGTTTTCACGCTGGATTTTAAGCCTAAAATAAACCCTGTCTGTGCCTGAGGGAGAAACATACAGTCGTTCACTGTTTGTGTGTTTGTGTGTTTGTGTGTTTGTGTGTTTGTGTGTTTGTGTGTTTGTGTGTTTGTGTTCACGACACATGTTCAAGTGTTTGCTCATGAAATTCAAATATAAGTTGATGTTGTTTCAAAAGTGACTTTAGAAAATGATGGATTTACAAAAGAAAGAAAGAAAGAAAGAAAAACCATGAAGAGAGAAAGGAAGTTGGAGTTTCTCAGCCTGAATGAAGAAGGAAATCAAACATTCATGGTTCATATTGAGATGTTTCAATGATCCACTTACAGAACTTTATTTGAAGCTTGAACCACCGGCAGAAGCCTCTCGAGAACCTCCTCTGAGGTTGAGTATTTCTTCAGGTCAAACACTTTCAGATGTTCCTCTGAGGACAGTAAGATGAAGGCCAGGCTGGACCATTGAGCAGGAGACAGTTCATCTGTGGAGAGACGTCCTGATCTCAGCTGCTGTTGGACCTCCTCCACCAGAGAAGTGTCCTTCACTTCATTCAGACAGTGGAACAGGTTGATGATTCTCTCTGGAGACACATCCTCACTGATCTTCTTCTTGATGAGCTCTGCTGTGTCCTGATTGGTCCAAGAGCTTCTTCCTGTTTGTTTCAATAAACCTGTCAGGAGACTCTGGCTGGTCTGCAGAGAAAGACCCAGAAGGAAGCGCAGGAACAAGTCCAGATGTCCATTTGGACTTTCTACAGCTTCATCGATGGTTCTCTGGTAGAAATCTTTGATTGGAAGTTTGTTTCTAAACATTCTTGACAGTCTAGATGGTTGTTGTGAATCAAGCAAGTTGACTCCAGACTTGATGAAGTTCTGGTGAACATGAAGAGCAGCCAGAAACTCCTGAAGACTCAGGTGGATGAAGCAGAACATCTGGTCCTGGTACAGTCCTCTCTCCTCTCTGAAGATCTGAGTGACCACTCCTGAGTGAAGTGAAGCAGCTGTGATGTTGATGTCACACTCTGTCAGGTCTGATTCATAGAAGATCAAGTTTCCTTTCTTCAGGTGCTCAAAAGCCAGTTTTCCCAGAGACTTCATCATCTTCCTGCTCTCAGGATCCCAAACAGTGACCGTCCCAGCTGCTCCATGGTACTTCATCTTCTTGACTTTGGACAGAACCACCAGGAAGTAGATGAACATCTCAGTCAGGGTGTTGGGCAGCTGTCCTGTCTCTCCTCTCTTCAACATGTCCTCCAGAACTGTGGCAGCGATCCAGCAGAAGATCGGGATGTGACACATGATGTGGAGGCTTCGTGAGGTCTTGATGTGAGAGATGATGGTGCTGGTCTGCTCCTCATCACTGGACCTCTTCCTGAAGTACAACTCCTTCTGGAGGTCAGTGAACCCTCTGACCTCTGTCACCATGTCCACACACTCAGGAGGGATCTGATTGGCTGCTGCAGGTCGTGTGGTGATCCAGAGCCGAGCTGAGGGAAGAAGATTCCCTTTGATGAGGTTTGTCAGGAGGACGTCTACTGAGGTGGACTCTGTAGCTTCGATCAGGACCTGACTGTTGAGGAAGTCCAGAGGGAGTCGACACTCGTCCAGACCATCAAAGATGAACAGAACCTGGAGTCCTTCAAAGCTGCTGAGATCTTTGGTTTCAGGAAAGAAAAGATGAACAAGTTCCATCAAACTCAACTTCTCTTTCAGCAGGTTCAGCTCTCTGAAGGTGAAAGGAAACATGAAGTGGAAGTTCTTATGGGCTTCGTCTTCAGTCCAGTCCAGAGTGACCTTCTGTGTCAGGAGGGTCTTCCCAATGCCAGCCACGCCCTTCGTCAGCAGGTTCCTGATTGGTGGGTCTCCTTCAGGTGAGGCTTTAAAGAGGTCTTCTTGTCTGATGGTGGTTTCTGGTCTGGTCGGGTTCCTGGTGGCTGCTTCGATCTGTCGGACCTCGTGCTCCTGGTTGACCTGGTCTGTGCCCCCCTCAGTGATGTAGAGCTCCGTGAAGATCTGATTCAGAGGAGCAGAGTTTCCTGCTTTAGCGACCCCCTCAGACACACTGTGGAACTTCTTCTTCAGGCTCCTCTTCAGTCGTCTTTGACGCTTTCCAGCACGACTTCCTGAAGAAGAGAAGTTACATGAGTCACAAGATTCTAGAAGATCAATCTTCTCATCAGCTGCATGAACTTCCTTCACAAATTTACTTCAAGACTTCATTTTCAACAGGTTGACGGTTCAAATCCTCTTACTTCCCCACAGACGACCACCAAGCTCCTCTTGCTTCATGCTCCTCAGGAGGTTCAAGATGATCGTCAGGAAAGCTTCTCTGCTGCTCCTCATCTGCTCCTCTTCACAATTCAAGTCCTCCTCTTCCTCATCATCCAGGTGTTTCTGCTCACCTGGTCTGAGAAACTTCTTCACTCTCTTCAGTTCCTCCTTCACCAGGGTCATGACCTTCTCCTCCAGCAGCTGAAACACAAACATGTGAATAGATCATTTGACCTACAGAGGTCACCAGAGGTACAGACACATGTGACTAGAGGCAGGTCTCAGTCCAAGTCTAACCTGGACCTGTTGAGCAAAACTTTCTTCAGAGCAGGACGTGATATTTCGCCTCTTACTGACGTCATAGAAGGAAAAATTCAACTTAAATCTCATCTTCTCTCCAGAACCAAACAAGAGTCTCAGCCACACCAGACCTTCTGGTTCATGTAGGAACAGCTCAAGTGTGAGGCTGACAGATGCTGGTGTCCAGTACTCAGAGCTTCATGAAGCAGCAGAAGCAGCTGCTGTAGTTCGCAGGTGAGGCTGAAGAACGTACCTGAATCGTGGAGTCCACATCTGTCTGATGCTGCTGGACACACTGGAGAACATCTGAGACCTGCTGATCCTCTCTGTGAAGAACATCAGGTAGTCAATAAGTTCTACTTCTACAAGGTCACCAATGATCTGAGCAAGTATCAGTGGAGAAAAGAAAAAGAGAGAAGAAAACCTCACCTGTCTCCTGAAGACTCTTGTCCACCTTTGAAATTAATACGATTTCCCATAGATCTGTCACTCTTCAGAGACTCACAGTTGAGTTCAGACTCTTCTTGTTTCTCCTGGTAGATCCTGAAAGAGACACAACTCTGATCAACACTTCTGTCGTTCACCATCTGACCAGTAGATGTTCTAATGTTGCTCCTGTTGTCTCTCACCTCTGATGCTTCTGTTCACCTTTGAAGTTAATAACTATTCCCATAGATCTGTCACTCTTCAGAGACACACAGCTGGGTCCAGGTCCAGGTCCAGGTCCAGGTCCAGGTCCAGGTCCAGGTCCAGGTCCAGGTCCAGGTCCAGGTCCAGGTCCAGGTCCAGGTCCAGCAGATGTACGTAGCTTCGAGCTGAACACACACAAGTTTCAGTGAGAAGAAGATTCCAGTATTTGTAGGTGTGACAGAGACGTGATCTTCTCACCTCTGAGCTCTGGTCTGACTGTCATGGTCTTCACCCAGAGGAGGTTTAGAGGCAGGATCTTCCTCCTCTGTGTCCACACCTGCACACAAACACAACAGCATCATCACTCGTCATCATTGTGTTGTTGATACTATAATAAAACCTCATCAGTACAAACAACATGTTGTTGCTCAACCACACATTCATGTGTTCACTCTAGTTGTTGCTGATCTTCACATGAACTTTGACTCTTGTCTCTGAAGACTTTTTATTAGTGGAATCAAAAGTTCAGACGTAATCAACAGAGTCAGGATCAGAGGTCACCTGCTGCTGCCACACCTGTGTTTATAGTCCTCGATTCTTCATCCAGTCACCAGGTTAATGATTGATGCACATGTTGATATGAGAGCAATTTGATCTTTGACTGACTTTGATCCACTTTATCTTTTTATGTTTTCACTCATTCAATAAACACATGAAGAATTATTTTCTTTTACACCTCACTCTTGATTCATTTAAATGTGGACAAAACTGAAACTCTGGTGATTGTTGATGATAAGATTCCAGGGTTGAGTCAGTACTTGAGTGACTTATGTCAGTCTGTCAAACTGAGCCTGAGAAACCTGGGTGTTGTATTTGATAAAGACATGTCTCTTGTTCAACACTGAAGAAAACTGAGCAGAAACTGTTTCCTTCAACTGAGAAAAATCTCTAAATTTAGGAAAATGTTGTCGGAACATGATCTGGATCTTATAATCCATGTGTTTGTTTCTTCTCGTCTGGACTATTGTAACAGTTTGTTTTCATGTCTTAACAAGAAGGATCGTCTCGTCTGCAGTTGATTCAGAACTCTGACCCGCTCTAGTAGAAGAACTCACATTTCTCCTTAAAACTCTTCACTTCTTCTTTCAGGATCAACTTTAAAATTCTGATTCTTACTTTCAGATCTATTCATGGTCACCTCAACAATAAACTGAACTGGTCCACACACATCAACGCCGTGTACAAGAAGGGCCGAAGTCGCCTCCACCTCCTGGGGAGACTGAGGTCCTTCGGAGTGTGCAGACCACTTCTAAGGACCTTTTATGACTCCGTGGTAGCCTCTGCTATCCACTACGCTGTGGTCTGCTGGGGAGCAGCAGCAGGACCGGGACAGGAAGAGACTGAACAGGCTGGTCAGGAGGCTCTGTCCTGTCGCTCGCTGGACTCGGTGGAGGAGGTGGGAGAGAGGAGGAGGTGGAGGAGGTGGGAGAGAGGAGGAGGTGGAGGAGGTGGGAGAGAGGAGGAGGTGGAGGAGGTGGGAGAGAGGAGGACACTCTCCAGACTCTCCTCCATCAGGGACAACACTCTCCACCCACTGCACCTGACCGTGGAGGAGCAGCTCCTTCAGTGGCTCAGGCCCCCCAGTGTAGGACGGAGCGTTATAGAAGGTCCTTCATCCCAACTGGTGTCAGGATATTTAACTCTCTACTTTAAATATCCTGATGCTAATCCGTAGTGTGTTTTTCTTCTCGTGTGTTTTATTTTATTTTTTACTTTACTTTTTTGTTTTTATTTTTATTTTATTTTATTCTATTGTATTTTGTTAATAGTGTTACATTTCTAATTTTGTAAATAATTGTATATTTTTAAGATCTTTTTTATTTTATTTTGTATTATCTCTTTTATCTTTATTTTTTTCCTTGCACTTTATTTTTTTAAACTGCGCTGTTGTAAAAGTGTGTTTCCCCTCTGGGGATGAATAAAGCTTTTCTATTCTATTCTATTCTATAGGATCAACTTTAAAATTCTGGTTCTTACTTTCAGATCTATTCATGGTCAGGCTCCTCCTTACATCAGTGATCTGATCCAGCCTTACACCCCAGCTCGGGCTCTGAGGTCTGTGGATCAGAATCTACTTATGGTTCCACGCACACGGCTCAGGACCAGAGGAGAGAAATCTTTTCAGGCTGTTGCTCCTAAGCTTTGGAACGATCTTCTCTCTCTTTGCACTTGATGGAGTCTACTGACTCCTTTAAGAAACATCTGTGTTTGATGATCTACTGACTCCTTTAAGAAACATCTGTGTTTGATGATCTACTGACTCCTTCAAGAAACATCTGTGTTTGATGATCTACTGACTCCTTCAAGAAACATCTGTGTTTGATGATCTACTGACTCCTTTAAGAAACATCTGTGTTTGATGATCTACTGACTCCTTCAAGAAACATCTGTGTTTGATGATCTACTGACTCCTTCAAGAAACATCCGTGTTTGATGATCTACTGACTCCTTCAAGAAACATCTGTGTTTGATGATCTACTGACTCCTTCAAGAAACATCTGTGTTTGATGATCTACTGACTCCTTTAAGAAACATCTGTGTTTGATGATCTACTGACTCCTTCAAGAAACATCTGTGTGTTTGATGATCTACTGACTCCTTCAAGAAACATCTGTGTGTTTGATGATCTACTGACTCCTTCAAGAAACATCTGTGTGTTTGATGATCTACTGACTCCTTCAAGAAACATCTGTGTGTTTGATGATCTACTGACTCCTTCAAGAAACATCTGTGTGTTTGATGATCTACTGACTCCTTCAAGAAACATCTGTGTGTTTGATGATCTACTGACTCCTTTAAGAAACATCTGTGTTTGATGATCTACTGACTCCTTTAAGAAACATCTGTGTTTGATGATCTACTGACTCCTTCAAGAAACATCTGTGTTTGATGATCTACTGACTCCTTCAAGAAACATCTGTGTTTGATGATCTACTGACTCCTTCAAGAAACATCTGTGTTTGATGATCTACTGACTCCTTCAAGAAACATCTGTGTTTGATGATCTACTGACTCCTTTAAGAAACATCTGTGTTTGATGATCTACTGACTCCTTCAAGGAACATCTGTGTGTTTGATGATCTACTGACTCCTTCAAGAAACATCTGTGTGTTTGATGATCTACTGACTCCTTCAAGAAACATCTGTGTTTGATGATCTACTGACTCCTTCAAGAAACATCTGTGTTTGATGATCTACTGACTCCTTCAAGAAACATCTGTGTTTGATGATCTACTGACTCCTTTAAGAAACATCTGTGTTTGATGATCTACTGACTCCTTCAAGAAACATCTGTGTTTGATGATCTACTGACTCCTTCAAGAAACATCTGTGTTTGATGATCTACTGACTCCTTTAAGAAACATCTGTGTTTGATGATCTACTGACTCCTTTAAGAAACATCTGTGTTTGATGATCTACTGACTCCTTCAAGAAACATCTGTGTTTGATGATCTACTGACTCCTTCAAGAAACATCTGTGTTTGATGATCTACTGACTCCTTCAAGAAACATCCGTGTTTGATGATCTACTGACTCCTTCAAGAAACATCTGTGTTTGATGATCTACTGACTCCTTCAAGAAACATCTGTGTTTGATGATCTACTGACTCCTTTAAGAAACATCTGTGTTTGATGATCTACTGACTCCTTCAAGAAACATCTGTGTGTTTGATGATCTACTGACTCCTTCAAGAAACATCTGTGTGTTTGATGATCTACTGACTCCTTCAAGAAACATCTGTGTGTTTGATGATCTACTGACTCCTTCAAGAAACATCTGTGTGTTTGATGATCTACTGACTCCTTCAAGAAACATCTGTGTGTTTGATGATCTACTGACTCCTTCAAGAAACATCTGTGTTTAATGATCTAATGACTCATTTAAGAAACATCTGTGTTTGATGATCTACTGACTCCTTCAAGAAACATCTGTGTTTGATGATCTACTGACTCCTTCAAGAAACATCTGTGTATGATGATCTACTGACTCCTTCAAAAAACATCTGTGTTTGATGATCTACTGACTCCTTCAAGAAACATCTGTGTTTGATGATCTACTGACTCCTTCAAGAAACATCTGTGTGTTTGATGATCTACTGACTCCTTCAAGAAATATCTGTGTGTTTGATGATCTACTGACTCCTTCAAGAAACATCTGTGTGTTTGATGATCTACTGACTCCTTTAAGAAACATCTGTGTTTGATGATCTACTGACTCCTTTAAGAAACATCTGTGTTTGATGATCTACTGACTCCTTCAAGAAACATCTGTGTTTGATGATCTACTGACTCCTTCAAGAAACATCTGTGTTTGATGATCTACTGACTCCTTCAAGAAACATCTGTGTGTTTGATGATCTACTGACTCCTTCAAGAAATATCTGTGTTTGATGATCTACTGACTCCTTCAAGAAACATCTGTGTGTTTGATGATCTACTGACTCCTTTAAGAAACATCTGTGTTTGATGATCTACTGACTCCTTTAAGAAACATCTGTGTTTGATGATCTACTGACTCCTTCAAGAAACATCTGTGTTTGATGATCTACTGACTCCTTAAAGAAACATCTGTGTTTGATGATCAACTGACTCCTTCAAGAAACATCTGTGTTTGATGATCTACTGACTCCTTCAAGAAACATCTGTGTTTGATGATCTACTGACTCCTTCAAGAAACATCTGTGTTTGATGATCTACTGACTCCTTTAAGAAACATCTGTGTTTGATGATCTACTGACTCCTTCAAGGAACATCTGTGTGTTTGATGATCTACTGACTCCTTCAAGAAACATCTGTGTGTTTGATGATCTACTGACTCCTTCAAGAAACATCTGTGTTTGATGATCTACTGACTCCTTCAAGAAACATCTGTGTTTGATGATCTACTGACTCCTTCAAGAAACATCTGTGTTTGATGATCTACTGACTCCTTCAAGAAACATCTGTGTTTGATGATCTACTGACTCCTTCAAGAAACATCTGTGTGTTTGATGATCTACTGACTCCTTCAAGAAACATCTGTGTGTTTGATGATCTACTGACTCCTTCAAGAAACATCTGTGTTTGATGATCTACTGACTCCTTCAAGAAACATCTGTGTTTGATGATCTACTGACTCCTTCAAGAAACATCTGTGTTTGATGATCTACTGACTCCTTCAAGAAACATCTGTGTGTTTGATGATCTACTGACTCCTTCAAGAAACATCTGTGTGTTTGATGATCTACTGACTCCTTCAAGAAACATCTGTGTGTTTGATGATCTACTGACTCCTTCAAGAAACATCTGTGTTTGATGATCTACTGACTCCTTCAAGAAACATCTGTGTGTTTGATGATCTACTGACTCTTTCAAGAAACATCTGTGTTTGATGATCTACTGACTTCTTCAAGAAACATCTGTGTTTGATGATCTACTGACTCCTTTAAGAAACATGTGTTTGATGATCTACTGACTCCTTCAAGAAACATCTGTGTTTGATGATCTACTGACTCCTTCAAGAAACATGTGTGTTTGATGATCTACTGACTCCTTCAAGAAACATGTGTGTTTGATGATCTACTGACTCCTTCAAGAAACATCTGTGTTTGATGATCTACTGACTCCTTCAAGAAACATGTGTGTTTGATGACTCACTGACTCCTTCAAGAAACATCTGTGTTTGATGATCTACTGACTCCTTCAAGAAACATCTGTGTTTGATGATCTACTGACTCCTTCAAGAAAAATCTGTGTTTGATGATCTACTGACTCCTTCAAGAAACATCTGTGTTTGATGATCTACTGACTCCTTCAAGAAACATCTGTGTTTGATGATCTACTGACTCTTTCAAGAAACATCTGTGTTTGATGATCTACTGACTCCTTCAAGAACCATCTCTGTGTTTGATGATCTACTGACTCCTTCAAGAAACATCTGTGTTTGATGATCTACTGACTCCTTCAAGAAACATCTGTGTTTGATGATCTACTGACTCCTTCAAGAAACATCTGTGTTTGATGATCTACTGACTCCTTCAAGAAACATCTGTGTTTGATGATCTACTGACTCCTTCAAGAAACATCTGTGTATGATGATCTACTGACTCCTTCAAAAAACATCTGTGTTTGATGATCTACTGACTCCTTCAAGAAACATCTGTGTTTGATGATCTACTGACTCCTTCAAGAAACATCTGTGTGTTTGATGATCTACTGACTCCTTCAAGAAACATCTGTGTGTTTGATGATCTACTGACTCCTTCAAGAAACATCTGTGTGTTTGATGATCTACTGACTCCTTTAAGAAACATCTGTGTTTGATGATCTACTGACTCCTTTAAGAAACATCTGTGTTTGATGATCTACTGACTCCTTCAAGAAACATCTGTGTTTGATGATCTACTGACTCCTTCAAGAAACATCTGTGTTTGATGATCTACTGACTCCTTCAAGAAACATCTGTGTTTGATGATCTACTGACTCCTTTAAGAAACATCTGTGTTTGATGATCTACTGACTCCTTCAAGAAACATCTGTGTTTGATGATCTACTGACTCCTTTAAGAAACATCTGTGTTTGATGATCTACTGACTCCTTTAAGAAACATCTGTGTTTGATGATCTACTGACTCCTTCAAGAAACATCTGTGTTTGATGATCTACTGACTCCTTCAAGAAACATCTGTGTTTGATGATCTACTGACTCCTTCAAGAAACATCCGTGTTTGATGATCTACTGACTCCTTCAAGAAACATCTGTGTTTGATGATCTACTGACTCCTTCAAGAAACATCTGTGTTTGATGATCTACTGACTCCTTTAAGAAACATCTGTGTTTGATGATCTACTGACTCCTTCAAGAAACATCTGTGTGTTTGATGATCTACTGACTCCTTCAAGAAACATCTGTGTGTTTGATGATCTACTGACTCCTTCAAGAAACATCTGTGTGTTTGATGATCTACTGACTCCTTCAAGAAACATCTGTGTGTTTGATGATCTACTGACTCCTTCAAGAAACATCTGTGTTTAATGATCTAATGACTCATTTAAGAAACATCTGTGTTTGATGATCTACTGACTCCTTCAAGAAACATCTGTGTATGATGATCTACTGACTCCTTCAAAAAACATCTGTGTTTGATGATCTACTGACTCCTTCAAGAAACATCTGTGTTTGATGATCTACTGACTCCTTCAAGAAACATCTGTGTGTTTGATGATCTACTGACTCCTTCAAGAAACATCTGTGTGTTTGATGATCTACTGACTCCTTCAAGAAACATCTGTGTGTTTGATGATCTACTGACTCCTTTAAGAAACATCTGTGTTTGATGATCTACTGACTCCTTTAAGAAACATCTGTGTTTGATGATCTACTGACTCCTTCAAGAAACATCTGTGTTTGATGATCTACTGACTCCTTCAAGAAACATCTGTGTTTGATGATCTACTGACTCCTTCAAGAAACATCTGTGTTTGATGATCTACTGACTCCTTCAAGAAACATCTGTGTTTGATGATCTACTGACTCCTTCAAGAAACATCTGTGTTTGATGATCTACTGACTCCTTTAAGAAACATCTGTGTTTGATGATCTACTGACTCCTTCAAGGAACATCTGTGTGTTTGATGATCTACTGACTCCTTCAAGAAACATCTGTGTGTTTGATGATCTACTGACTCCTTCAAGAAACATCTGTGTTTGATGATCTACTGACTCCTTCAAGAAACATCTGTGTTTGATGATCTACTGACTCCTTCAAGAAACATCTGTGTTTGATGATCTACTGACTCCTTCAAGAAACATCTGTGTTTGATGATCTACTGACTCCTTCAAGAAACATCTGTGTGTTTGATGATCTACTGACTCCTTCAAGAAACATCTGTGTGTTTGATGATCTACTGACTCCTTCAAGAAACATCTGTGTGTTTGATGATCTACTGACTCCTTCAAGAAACATCTGTGTTTGATGATCTACTGACTCCTTCAAGAAACATCTGTGTTTGATGATCTACTGACTCCTTCAAGAAACATCTGTGTTTGATGATCTACTGACTCCTTCAAGAAACATCTGTGTGTTTGATGATCTACTGACTCCTTCAAGAAACATCTGTGTGTTTGATGATCTACTGACTCCTTCAAGAAACATCCGTGTGTTTGATGATCTACTGACTCCTTCAAGAAACATCTGTGTTTGATGATCTACTGACTCCTTCAAGAAACATCTGTGTGTTTGATGATCTACTGACTCTTTCAAGAAACATCTGTGTTTGATGATCTACTGACTTCTTCAAGAAACATCTGTGTTTGATGATCTACTGACTCCTTTAAGAAACATGTGTTTGATGATCTACTGACTCCTTCAAGAAACATCTGTGTTTGATGATCTACTGACTCCTTCAAGAAACATGTGTGTTTGATGATCTACTGACTCCTTCAAGAAACATGTGTGTTTGATGATCTACTGACTCCTTCAAGAAACATCTGTGTTTGATGATCTACTGACTCCTTCAAGAAACATGTGTGTTTGATGATCTACTGACTCCTTCAAGAAACATCTGTGTTTGATGATCTACTGACTCCTTCAAGAAACATCTGTGTTTGATGATCTACTGACTCCTTCAAGAAACATCTGTGTTTGATGATCTACTGACTCCTTCAAGAAACATCTGTGTTTGATGATCTACTGACTCTTTCAAGAAACATCTGTGTTTGATGATCTACTGACTCCTTCAAGAACCATCTCTGTGTTTGATGATCTACTGACTCCTTCAAGAAACATCTGTGTTTGATGATCTACTGACTCCTTCAAGAAACATCTGTGTTTGATGATCTACTGACTCCTTCAAGAAACATCTGTGTTTGATGATCTACTGACTCCTTCAAGAAACATCTGTGTTTGATGATCTACTGACTCCTTCAAGGAACATCTGTGTGTTTGATGATCTACTGACTCCTTCAAGAAACATCTGTGTGTTTGATGATCTACTGACTCCTTCAAGAAACATCTGTGTGTTTGATGATCTACTGACTCCTTCAAGAAACATCTGTGTGTTTGATGATCTACTGACTCCTTCAAGAAACATCTGTGTGTTTGATGATCTACTGACTCCTTCAAGAAACATCTGTGTTTAATGATCTAATGACTCCTTTAAGAAACATCTGTGTTTGATGATCTACTGACTCCTTCAAGAAACATCTGTGTTTGATGATCTACTGACTCCTTCAAGAAACATCTGTGTATGATGATCTACTGACTCCTTCAAAAAACATCTGTGTTTGATGATCTACTGACTCCTTCAAGAAACATCTGTGTTTGATGATCTACTGACTCCTTCAAGAAACATCTGTGTGTTTGATGATCTACTGACTCCTTCAAGAAACATCTGTGTGTTTGATGATCTACTGACTCCTTCAAGAAACATGTGTGTTTGATGATCTACTGACTCCTTCAAGAAACATCTGTGTGTTTGATGATCTACTGACTCCTTTAAGAAACATCTGTGTTTGATGATCTACTGACTCCTTTAAGAAACATCTGTGTTTGATGATCTACTGACTCCTTCAAGAAACATCTGTGTTTGATGATCTACTGACTCCTTCAAGAAACATCTGTGTTTGATGATCTACTGATTCCTTCAAGAAACATCTGTGTTTGATGATCTACTGACTCCTTCAAGAATCATCTGTGTTTGATGATCTACTGACTCCTTCAAGAAACATCTGTGTTTGATGATCTACTGACTCCTTTAAGAAACATCTGTGTTTGATGATCTACTGACTCCTTCAAGGAACATCTGTGTGTTTGATGATCTACTGACTCCTTCAAGAAACATCTGTGTGTTTGATGATCTACTGACTCCTTCAAGAAACATCTGTGTTTGATGATCTACTGACTCCTTCAAGAAACATCTGTGTTTGATGATCTACTGACTCCTTTAAGAAACATCTGTGTTTGATGATCTACTGACTCCTTCAAGAAACATCTGTGTTTGATGATCTACTGACTCCTTCAAGAAACATCTGTGTGTTTGATGATCTACTGACTCCTTCAAGAAACATCTGTGTGTTTGATGATCTACTGACTCCTTCAAGAAACATCTGTGTGTTTGATGATCTACTGACTCCTTCAAGAAACATCTGTGTTTGATGATCTACTGACTCCTTCAAGAAACATCTGTGTGTTTGATGATCTACTGACTCTTTCAAGAAACATCTGTGTTTGATGATCTACTGACTTCTTCAAGAAACATCTGTGTTTGATGATCTACTGACTCCTTTAAGAAACATGTGTTTGATGATCTACTGACTCCTTCAAGAAACATCTGTGTTTGATGATCTACTGACTCCTTCAAGAAACATGTGTGTTTGATGATCTACTGACTCCTTCAAGAAACATGTGTGTTTGATGATCTACTGACTCCTTCAAGAAACATCTGTGTTTGATGATCTACTGACTCCTTCAAGAAACATGTGTGTTTGATGATCTACTGACTCCTTCAAGAAACATCTGTGTTTGATGATCTACTGACTCCTTCAAGAAACATCTGTGTTTGATGATCTACTGACTCCTTCAAGAAAAATCTGTGTTTGATGATCTACTGACTCCTTCAAGAAACATCTGTGTTTGATGATCTACTGACTCCTTCAAGAAACATCTGTGTTTGATGATCTACTGACTCTTTCAAGAAACATCTGTGTTTGATGATCTACTGACTCCTTCAAGAACCATCTCTGTGTTTGATGATCTGCTGACTCCTTCAAGAAACATCTGTGTTTGATGATCTACTGACTCCTTCAAGAAACATCTGTGTTTGATGATCTACTGACTCCTTCAAGAAACATCTGTGTTTGATGATCTACTGACTCCTTCAAGAAACATCTGTGTTTGATGATCTACTGACTCCTTCAAGAAACATCTGTGTTTGATGATCTACCGACTCCTTCAAGAAACATCTTTGTTTGATGATCTACTGACTCCTTCAAGAAACATCTGTGTTTGATGATCTACTGACTCCTTCAAGAAACATCTGTGTTTGATGATCTACTGACTCCTTCAAGAAACATCTGTGTTTGATGATCTACTGACTCCTTCAAGAAACATCTGTGTTTGATGATCTACTGACTCCTTCAAGAAACATCTGTGTTTGATGATCTACTGACTCCTTCAAGAAAAATCTGTGTTTGATGATCTACTGACTCCTTCAAGAAACATCTGTGTTTGATGATCTACTGACTCCTTCAAGAAACATCTGTGTTTGATGATCTACTGACTCTTTCAAGAAACATCTGTGTTTGATGATCTACTGACTCCTTCAAGAAACATCTGTGTTTGATGATCTACTGACTCTTTCAAGAAACATCTGTGTTTGATGATCTACTGACTCCTTCAAGAACCATCTCTGTGTTTGATGATCTACTGACTCCTTCAAGAAACATCTGTGTTTGATGATCTACTGACTCCTTCAAGAAACATCTGTGTTTGATGATCTACTGACTCCTTCAAGAAACATCTGTGTTTGATGATCTACTGACTCCTTCAAGAAACATCTGTGTTTGATGATCTACTGACTCCTTCAAGAAACATCTGTGTTTGATGATCTACTGACTCCTTCAAGAAACATCTGTGTTTGATGATCTACTGACTCCTTCAAGAAACATCTTTGTTTGATGATCTACTGACTCCTTCAAGAAACATCTGTGTTTGATGATCTACTGACTCCTTCAAGAAACATCTGTGTTTGATGATGTACTGACTCCTTCAAGAAACATCTGTGTTTGATGATCTACTGACTCCTTCAAGAAACATCTGTGTTTGATGATCTACTGACTCCTTCAAGAAACATGTGTGTTTGATGATCTACTGACTCCTTCAAGAAACATCTGTGTTTGATGATCTACTGACTCCTTCAAGAAACATGTGTGTTTGATGATCTACTGACTCCTTCAAGAAACATCTGTGTTTGATGATCTACTGACTCCTTAAAGAAACATCTGTGTTTGATGATCTACTGACTCCTTTAAGAAACATCTGTGTTTGATGATCTACTGACTCCTTCAAGAAACATCTGTGTTTGATGATCTACTGACTCCTTCAAGAAACATCTTTGTTTGATGATCTACTGACTCCTTTAAGAAACATCTGTGTTTGATGATCTACTGACTCCTTTAAGAAACATCTGTGTTTGATGATCTACTGACTCCTTCAAGAAACATCTGTGTTTGATGATCTACTGACTCCTTTAAGAAACATCTGTGTTTGATGATCTACTGACTCCTTTAAGAAACATCTTAAGACGTTTCTATTTGTTCAGGCTTTTCCTTGAATTTCTCGAACTCCTGTGTTGTTCTCAGTATTATCTTGATCTTTAAAGTATGTACTTTTTTGAGTATTGTTTTGATTGTTTAAGCGCTTTGTGACCCTGGTCTCGAAAAGCGCTATATAAACAAATATTACTTACTTACTTATTTATTCACCTCACTCATGATTCATTTATTCACCTCACTCATGATTCATTTATTTACCTCACTCTTGATTCATTTATTCACCTCACTAATGATTCATTTGTTCACCTCACTCATGATTCATTTATTCACCTCACTCTTGATTCATTTATTCACCTCACTCTTGATTCATTTATTCACCTCACTCATGATTCATTTATTCACCTCACTATTGATTCATTTATTCACCTCACTCTTGATTCATTTATTCACCTCACTCTTGATTCATTTATTCACCTCACTCATGATTCATTTATTCACCTCACTCTTGATTCATTGATTCACCTCACTCATGATTCATTTATTCACCTCACTCATGATTTATTTATTCACCTCACTCATGATTCATTTATTCACCTCACTCTTGATTCATTTATTCACCTCACTCTTGATTCATTTATTCACCTCACTCATGATTCATTTATTCACCTCACTCATGATTCATTTATTCACCTCACTCTTGATTCATTTATTCACCTCACTCATGATTCATTTATTCACCTCACTCTTGATTCATGTTTTTACATCACTCTTGATTCATGCATTCACACTCTGGCTGGGGAACATGACAACATGAAAAAAGCCACTGACCTGTGAGCAACGCTCTGCTCTGAAGACTTGTGTCCATGTTTGTAGGTGAAACTTCCAGGTGAGCTGAGCTGCTTGTGATCCAGACTCAGGGAAACACTGATGAACCGTCAGTGAGGAGGTGTGTCTGTCAGAGACATCAGTGCAACATAGTGTGTAGTTGACTCACACTTTTATGATATACAACACAACATGTGCCACGAGGATAAAGACGTTTAGTCACAATGTTGATCTAGAAGAAGGAATGCAGGAGTTATTTACATAAATGTATTAATGTTTATATGAATAACCTTCAGAGTAACATAGTACTTTACATAAGAAACACTCAGTTAAACAACCGTCTGACCACACCTGTTCAAAGTTCTACTTTATCACTTTATGATTCATGATTGATTAACAAAACTGTTAGTGTAAGAAGTAACTTCACTGATATAAGAACAACTTTAGTTCTTCACGGTCTTCACTTGACTTGTATTAAAAAAACTGTTAGTGTAAGAAGTAACTTCACTGATATAAGAACAACTTTAGTTCTTCACTGTCTTCACTTGACTTTTATTAAACAGAACTGTTAGTGTAAGAAGTAACTTCACTGATATAAGAACAACTTTAGTTCTTCACTGTCTTCACTTGACTTGTATTAACAAAACTGTTAGTGTAAGAAGTAACTTCACTGATATAAGAACAACTTTAGTTCTTCATGGTCTTCACTTGACTTTTATTAAACAAAACTGTTAGTGTAAGAAGTAACTTCACTGATATAAGAACAACTTTAGTTCTTCAGTGTCTTCACTTGACTTTTATTAAACAAAACTGTTAGTGTAAGAAGTAACTTCACTGATATAAGAACAACTTTAGTTCTTCACGGTCTTCACTTGACTTTTATTAACAAAACTGTTAGTGTAAGAAGTAACTTCACTGATATAAGAACAACTTTAGTTCTTCACGGTCTTCACTTGACTTTTATTAACAAAACTGTTAGTGTAAGAAGTAACTTCACTGATATAAGAACAACTTTAGTTATTCACTGTCTTCACTTGACTTGTATTAACAAAACTGTTAGTGTAAGAAGTAACTTCACTGATATAAGAACAACTTTAGTTCTTCAATGTCTTCACTTGACTTTTATTAAACAAAACTGTTAGTGTAAGAAGTAACTTCACTGATATAAGAACAACTTTAGTTCTTCATGGTCTTCACTTGACTTTTATTAACAAAACTGTTAGTGTAAGAAGTAACTTCACTGATATAAGAACAACTTTAGTTCTTCACTGTCTTCACTTGACTTTTATTAACAAAACTGTTAGTGTAAGAAGTAACTTCACTGATATAAGAACAACTTTAGTTCTTCACGGTCTTCACTTGACTTTTATTAACAAAACTGTTAGTGTAAGAAGTAACTTCACTGATATAAGAACAACTTTAGTTCTTCACTGTCTTCACTTGACTTTTATTAACAAAACTGTTAGTGTAAGAAGTAACTTCACTGATATAAGAACAACTTTAGTTCTTCACTGTCTTCACTTGACTTTTATTAAACAAAACTGTTAGTGTAAGAAGTAACTTCACTGATATAAGAACAACTTTAGTTCTTCACGGTCTTCACTTGACTTTTATTAACAAAACTGTTAGTGTAAGAAGTAACTTCACTGATATAAGAACAACTTTAGTTCTTCAGTGTCATCACTTGACTTTTATTAACAAAACTGTTAGTGTAAGAAGTAACTTCACTGATATAAGAACAACTTTAGTTCTTCACGGTCTTCACTTGACTTTTATTAACAAAACTGTTAGTGTAAGAAGTAACTTCACTGATATAAGAACAACTTTAGTTCTTCAGTGTCTTCACTTGACTTTTATTAACAAAACTGTTAGTGTAAGAAGTAACTTCACTGATATAAGAACAACTTTAGTTCTTCACCGTCTTCACTTGACTTTTGTTAAGAAAACTGTTAGTGTAAGAAGTAACTTCACTGATATAAGAACAACTTTAGTTCTTCAGTGTCATCACTTGACTTTTATTAACAAAACTGTTAGTGTAAGAAGTAACTTCACTGATATAAGAACAACTTTAGTTCTTCACTGTCTTCACTTGACTTTTATTAAACAAAACTGTTAGTGTAAGAAGTAACTTCACTGATATAAGAACAACTTTAGTTCCTCACTGTCTTCACTTGACTTTTATTAAACAAAACTGTTAGTGTAAGAAGTAACTTCACTGATATAAGAACAACTTTAGTTCTTCACTGTCTTCACTTGACTTTTATTAACAAAACTGTTAGTGTAAGAAGTAACTTCACTGATATAAGAACAACTTTAGTTCTTCACTGTCTTCACTTGACTTTTATTAACAAAACTGTTAGTGTAAGAAGTAACTTCACTGATATAAGAACAACTTTAGTTCTTCACTGTCTTCACTTGACTTTTATTAACAAAACTGTTAGTGTAAGAATGCATTTCTGCATTGTTGAATGATGGTAATAATATAATAATAATCTTTATTGATGTTTATATAATGACCTCCAGAGACACATAGTACTTTACATAAGAAAGACTCAGTTAAACTGCAGTAAATATAAAAACAAAACATTGTTACGATAACGATCAATGTTTGATCAAATCTCACATATTTTCTACTCTTATGTCGACTAAGAGTTGATTTTTAGAGTCATCTGTTCCTTTTACAGGCAAAAATGTTTGTTCATTTTAATGTAGCGACTGCAGCGCAGTCTTCGTCTTCATCTTAAAAAGACACTTGAAAGCATGAAATACCTTCAAACTGCTCGACTTGAAGCCTCGAGAGATTCTGTGGACGACCTGGTGTCGTCAAATATAGACTCGTTTGTTCTTTTCCTGATCAAGTCTCATGTCGAGGCTTCAGTAAGATTCCGATTCTAAGTTTGAGCCCTAGCACTACCACTACCCCTCGCACTACCACTACCACTACCCCTCGCACTACCACTACCACTACCCCTCGCACTACCACTACCACTACCCCTCGCACTTCCACTACCACTACCACTACCCCTCGCACTACCACTACCACTACCCCTCGCACTTCCACTACCACTACCACTACCACTACCCCTCGCACTACCACTACCACTACCACTACCCCTCGCACTACCACTACCACTACCACTACCCCTCGCACTTCCACTACCACTACCACTACCCCTCGCACTACCACTACCACTACCCCTCGCACTTCCACTACCACTACCCCTCGCACTACCACTACCACTACCCCTCGCACTACCACTACCACTACCCCTCGCACTTCCACTACCACTACCCCTCGCACTACCACTACCACTACCCCTCGCACTACCACTACCACTACCCCTCGCACTACCACTACCACTACCCCTCGCACTACCACTACCACTACCCCTCGCACTTCCACTACCACTACCCCTCGCACTACCACTACCACTACCCCTCGCACTACCACTACCACTACCCCTCGCACTACCACTACCACTACCACTACCCCTCGCACTACCACTACCACTACCACTACCCCTCGCACTACCACTACCACTACCACTACCCCTAGCACTACCACTTCGCCACCCGGTAGGCCCTTCGCGTCACCCTTCAGATTTGGGCACGGCCTACCCTACGTTACGTCATCAATCGTTGCCGCTGACGTCGGCAGAAGCGACTCAGAACCTGCTTGGAACAACAACACTGGCTTTGCTCCTGGCGTTATATCCTTAAATATTGTCTTTCTTCAACAAGTCGCCAACTTATGCGGAGAAGAAGATTTCATCATCATATCATTCACGGTAGGTTTTTCCTTGAAAATAAGTTTTATACGCGCTAACGCTACCAGCTGTTTGTGTTTCTTTGTTTTGTTTTTTAAAGTATGCAAACGGTATTGAACTAAATTTGAAGCTTATTGTGGTTGTTTTGTTCGATGTATTTTGAGGTTTATGAACTTCTTACGACCACAGTTGTAAGCGGATGCTAAACGTGCTAGAAATGGTCAATACAAGCGATCTATTTTAACGTGTTTCTTTGTTGTTGTTTCTTAAAAAATGCAAATGTTAGTGAACTAAAGTTTGGAGCTTATTGTGGTTGTTTTGTTTGATGTATTTTGAGGTTTATGAACTTCTTACGACCACAGTTGTAAGCGGATGCTAAACGTGCTAGCAATGGTCAATACAAGCGATCTATTTTAACGTGTTTCTTTGTTGTTGTTTCTTAAAAAATGCAAACGTTAGTGAACTAAAGTTTGGAGCTTATTGTGGTTGTTTTGTTCGATGTATTTTGAGGTTTATGAACTTCTTACGACCACAGTTGTAAGCGGATGCTAAACGTGCTAGCAATGGTCAATACAAGCGATCTATTTTAACGTGTTTCTTTGTTGTTGTTTCTTAAAAAATGCAAACGTTAGTGAACTAAAGTTTGGAGCTTATTGTGGTTGTTTTGTTCGATGTATTTTGAGGTTTATGAACTTCTTACGACCACAGTTGTAAGCGGATGCTAAACGTGCTAGCAATGGTCAATACAAGCGATCTATTTACATGTTCCTCTGTTGTCGTTTTCTACAACGATGCAAACGGTAGAGAAAGTTTGGAGCTTATTGTGATGCAAGTTAATGTGTATGTATTTTTAAGACTGCATTTACAAGCTAACAATTGTCAATATAAGCCTCTATTTACCTGTTTGTTTTTCTAAAAGAATGAAAACAGTTGTAAACTATCTTCAGAGCGTATTGTAGCTGTTTATCAATCGTTAATATGTTTACCATCCTGCTTACATAAACCTGAAGGTATTTGAACATATTTTGAGTAGCTTTTACTCAAACTATTCTTTTTGATGCTCATTTCTAATAGTGTGTGAAAGTTCCTCCTCAGACTGGTTCTCTCTCAGTGCAGAACCAACTTCAAGCTGCAGAACCTTATGGTTCAACTGGAGACTGAGCTCCAGCAGGAAGGGTTTGTTTTATTAAAATGTTTATAATTTAACATTTGTATTTGTATTTATTGTACCACTATGAATGTAAATGTGTATTTAGGAATGACAACACTAGAACTTGTAAAAACAAATCTTGTATTTGACCAAACAATCCGAGACATTTAACATGCAGAACCGAAATAAAGTGCAACAACCAAACAACAATAGTGCGTAAACTAAATAATGCTTAAATATATAGAAGAACAAACACTCAAAAAAAGAAAGTCCATCTACATGTTGTCTTTACTTTCTAAGACAGATTTTTTTGTTGCTCTTCATGCCTCCTTTGCTGCCTCATCCAAGTACCATAAGGGTGTTCAGGGCTTGATGCTGAGAGACCGGTGACCTGAGGCGAGTGATGGGTGTCAGAGCTCCCGACCTGCTGGACCCGGTCCGGGATCTTCTGCACCATCCTGGACAACATGGCAACAATAACATTTGATCCAGACATTCAAATAATCTGGAAATGATTAGTTGTGTGTCTTTTATGAGTGATGTGTGGTGAAGTGTTACAAGTGTTGTCTTCACAAATACACATGATTTACATAAAATACTTTGCTTTAATGAAATACACAAACAATGGCATCTTCACTGTTTCTCTTAAAAGTGTATTATACATGGAATATCAGCAAAAACAATGCTTTCACATGCATTTTAGGAAGAAACACTAGTAGGGAGACCTGGCACTACCTTGAACACTATCACTACAACGAAGGTAGAAACGGGAATCCACTACACCAACGTAGTGTTAGGGCCTAGTGGTAGGGCTCAAACTGAGAATTGGAATATAATACTAATTCTACTACTGCTGCTACTACTTATACAATACTACTTCTACAACTTCTACTTCTACTACTAATTCTACTACTGCTGCTACTACTTATACAATACTACTTCTACAACTTCTACTTCTACTACTAATTCTACTACTGCTGCTACTACTTATACAATACTACTTCTACAACTTATACTTCTACTACTAATTCCACTACTGCTGCTACTACTTATACAATACTACTTCTACAACTTATACTTATACTACTAATTCTACTACTGCTTCTACTACTTATAAAATACTACTTCTACAACTTCTACTTATACTACTGCTTCTACTACTTATAAAATACTACTTCTAATAATTCTACTTATACTACTAAATATACTACTGCTTCCACTACTTATAAAATACTACTTCTACAACTGATACTTATACTACTGCTTCTACTATGTATAAAATACTACTTCTACAACTTCTACTTATACTACTAATTATACTACTGCTTCTACTACTTATAAAATACTACTTCTACAACTTCTACTTCTACTACTAATTAGACTACTGCTTCTACTACTTATAAAGTACTACTTCTACAACTTCTACTTCTACTACTAATTATACTACTGCTTCTTCTACTTATAAAATACTACTTCTACAACTTCTACTTATACTACTAATTATACTACTGCTTCTACTACTTATGAAGTACTACTTCTACAACTTCTACTTCTACTACTTATAAAGTACTACTTCTACTTCTACTACTAATTCTACTTGTACTTATACTACTAATTCTACTACTGCTTATACTACTCATAAAGTACTACTTGTACTTATACTACTAATTATACTTGTACTTATACTACTAATTATACTACTGCTTTTACTACTTATAAAGTACTACTTCTACAACTTCTACTTATACTACTAATTCTACTTGTGCTTATACTACTAATTATACTGCTGCTTCTACTACTTATAAAATACTACTTCTACAACTGATACTTATACTACTAATTATACTACTGCTTCTACTACTTATAAAGTACTACTTCTACAACTTATACTTATACTACTAATTCTACTACTGCTTCTACTTCTTATACAATACTACTTCTACAACTTCTACTTATAGTACTAATTATACTACTGCTTCTACTACTTATACAATACTACTTCTACAACTTCTACTTATAGTACTAATTATACTACTGCTTCTACTACTTATACAATACTACTTCTACAACTTCTACTTATAGTACTAATTATACTACTCCTGCTACTGCTTATACAATACTACTTCTACAACTTCTACTTATACTACTAATTATACTACTGCTTCTACTACTTATAACGTACTACTTCTACAACTTCTACTTCTACTACTAATTATACTACTGCTTCTTCTACTTATAAAATACTACTTCTACAACTTCTACTTATACTACTAATTATACTACTGCTTCTACTACTTATGAAGTACTACTTCTACAACTTCTACTTATACTACTTATAAAGTACTACTTCTACTTATACTACTAATTCTACTTGAACTTATACTACTAATTCTACTACTACTTATAAAGTACTACTTCTACAACTTCTACTTATACTACTAATTATACTTGTACTTATACTACTAATTATACTACTGCTTTTACTACTTATAAAGTACTACTTCTACAACTTCTACTTATACTACTAATTCTACTTGTGCTTATACTACTAATTATACTGCTGCTTCTACTACTTATAAAATACTACTTCTACAACTGATACTTATACTACTAATTATACTACTGCTTCTACTACTTATAAAGTACTACTTCTACAACTTATACTTCTAATTATACTACTGCTTATACTACTCATAAAGTACTACTTGTACTTATACTACTAATTCTACTTGTACTTATACTACTAATTATACTACTGCTTTTACTACTTATAAAATACCATTTCTACAACGTCTACTTATAGTACTAATTCTACTTGTACTTATACTACTAATTATACTTCTGCTTCTACTACTTATAAAATACTACTTCTACAAATTCTACTTATAGTACTAATTCTACTTGTACTCACACTACTAATTATACTACTTATTTTATTTGTACTTTTACTACTAATTTTAATACGTATACTACTACTACTACTATTACAAATTCTACTTATACCTTTACTACCAATTCTACTTGTACCATTACTACTAATTGTAGTTGTACTTTTACTACTTATTGTCCTGAGTACTACTTATACTACTACTAATTATACTTCTACTTTTTCAACTAAATGTACTACTCCTTTTACTATCTATACTTGTACTACTTTCACTTCTACTACTACTTTTACTACTAGCTATACTTCTACTTTTATTTCTAATTCTACTACTGCTTCTACTACTTCTACATGTATTTTTTATACCTTTACTACTAATTATACTACTGATTTTAATATGTTTAACTGTACTACTTCTGCTTTTACTACTTGTACTTGAACTACTAATTCTACTCTATACTTTCTACTTTTTAAATTTCTTTCTCTTCCTTTTCTTTTTTTCTTCTTATCTTTTGTCAACTCAGCAGTGGAGTTGGACTGTGTTGGACTCGTCTGTTTGGACTCATAAAGTTAACGTCTGATCCTAAAGTGAAACAAGGCGTCGACCTGTGATGATTGACAGTTTGATGTGAAACGACAGAGAAGATGCGAAGCTTTGAGAATCTGTGCATCATTTAATAAAGAGTTGATTTCAAAAGAACATTAGTACAAAAAGAAATGGTGCTCCTGACAAACAAAGACATGTGGAGCAGAGACTGGAGGGAAGATCAGTGAACACACCTGAGGTTCAAAGATTCACTGGAACGTTCAAGAGTTTCTTCAGCTCTTGATGGAACCTCGAGGCCCAACGTCACAAACACACTGCGAGTGTTTCAAACCAGTTTCAACTGGACCAACATGACGTAAACACACGTTTAAAAAGCTGCCGAGTGTCGAGACGAGTCGACAAGAACGTCTCATCACAATGAAGAAGTTGATCCTGAAAATCAACACTTTTGGAAGAATGAGTTACAGAAGTGACGTCACTTCCTGAGTGTCAGCATGGCGTTCACGTCCCACAACAGGTTCCTCATCTGATCCATGAGAACCTTCATCTCCTGGTTCTTCAGTCGCACCTTCTGCGTGAGGACACACACCACGAGAGTTAGAACAACAAACAGCAGATTCTCTTCCGACAACATGACCAACAAACACATGTGCTTTTCAAAGGTCATCCGAATAAATTGTGTTTTCTTCTCATATTCAGTTTGTTGACGAGAGTTCTTGTTCATTGAAAACATGTTCTGGACATGTTCTCTAACCCAGGTTATTCCGCCACCTGCTGGCGGGACTGCGTCAGCACAAGAAATGATACATTTCCAGACAAATCCTGTTACAAACACACGAATCACGAACTCGGGTCAGACAAGTCACGTTTGTGTTTTAAAGGAGTGATGTTTGGATCCAACAGAAGATGATGACTCAACGAACCTCAAGGACTTCATTTCTCTCCTGGTACACGGCGAGACTACAAGGCTCCACTTTAGCAGCGTTCAGCTCGTCTCCAACATACGGCACCAACTGCAGAACATTACACAATAAATGACATCCAAGGTAAATAAACCAAACACACCGAAGTCCTTGTATGGTCGAGGAGTCAAACCTCTGGCGGAGCCTCCTGCAGGTCAGAGGTCATCTCCACACAGCGCTCGTACAGAAGTCGGAGTTTCCGGAAGAGGAGAGCGAGCTGTCGCAAGTGTTCCTGCAGTTTTCCGAAGCGGTCCTGGTACATGACCTGACTCTGGGTCACACCGTTGGGCAGCTGAAGGAGAGATGAAGGAGAGATGAAGGAGAGATGAAGGAGAGATGAAGTTGTTAGATTGGAAATTATTATACACTATACGTATACGCCATAGTTCAATTAATACTAAAAAGATAATCAAAATATAGAGTATAAATTACTAGTGTCATCTAAGAGCTTAAACGTTTGAATACACATTCACAACCAACATTTCACTCCAGACTGATACACTGTTTCAAGAAAAGCTTGGAGCAGACTTAGAGCCGAACAGCGATTAATTTAAACATCTGTCTGTCTCCCCGGCTCACACCTGTGGGCGTGAAACAAAAGAGCAAAGCAGAACACACCCAAAAAAGGGGGAACAAAGGAACTTGCCCACACAACAGGGAAGCAAGGAAGTTACTCTCAAGGTGACCCGAGACATGAATAACTTGAAAGAACCACTGCCCCGGAAGAGACGACCCCCTGGACAGGAAACTTTCCCTTAAATAACGAGATGTTCTTTAATGCGGGACCGTCTTTCCCGGAGCTATTGACCTGTAGAGCTGCCGGCAAAGATCGAGTCCTTTCGATCGTAAAGTTGTATCTTTGTTTGACTTGTAGCGGCAATAACGACCGTACACTCTGAATTTTGACCTTTTCTCTCCATAAAGCAAAGTATTAAGACCCGGAGGTGACGTCGTGTTGGAGCGACAGAAACGGACTAAGTTTTAATCGTTTTAAAGGAAAGATGAAGGAAAGATGAAGGAGAGATGAAGGAAAGATGAAGGAGAGATGAAGGAAAGATGAAGGAAAGATGAAAGAGAGATGAAGGAAAGATGAAGGAAAGATGAAGGAGAGATGAAGGAAAGATGAAGGAGAGATGAAGGAAAGATGAAGGAAAGATGAAAGAGAGATGAAGGAGAGATGAAGGAAAGATAAAGAAAAGATGAAAGAAAGATGCAGGAGACATGAGAGAAAGATGAAGGAGAGATGAAGGAAGGATGAAAGAAAGGTAAAGGAAAGATGAAGGAAAGATGAAAGAAAGATGAAGGAAGGGTAAAGGAAAGATGAAGGAAAGATGAAAGAAAGATGAAGGAAAGATGAAAGAGAGACGAAGGAGAGGTGAAGGGGAGATGAAGGAAAGATGAAAGAAAGATGCAGGAGACATGAAAGAAAGATGAAGGAGAGATGAAGGAAAGGTAAAGGAAAGATGAAAGAGAGACGAAGGAGAGGTGAAGGGGAGATTAAGGAAAGATGAAGGAAAGATGAAAGAAAGATGAAGGAAGGGTAAAGGAAAGATGAAGGTAAGATGAAGGAAAGACGAAGGAAAGATGAAAGAAAGATGCAGGAGACATGAAAGAAAGATGAAGGAGAGATGAAGGAAAGATGAAGGAAAGGTAAAGGAAAGATGAAGGAAAGATGAAAGAGAGACGAAGGAGAGGTGAAGGGGAGATTAAGGAAAGATGAAGGAAAGATGAAAGAAAGATGAAGGAAGGGTAAAGGAAAGATGAAGGTAAGATGAAGGAAAGACGAAGGAAAGATGAAAGAAAGATGCAGGAGACATGAAAGAAAGATGAAGGAAAGATGAAGGAAAGATGAAGGAAAGATGAAGGAAAGATGAAAGAAAGATGAAGGAGAGATGAAGGAAAGACAAAGCAAAGATGAAAGAAAGATGGATAAGATAATAAAAGATAACTCACGATGACTTAAGATAATGTAAGATGATTTAAGATAAAAGATAATAAAAATAATAATAATAATAATGATGATAATAATAATAATAACAATAATAATAATAATACAAAATAATAATAAAATAATAATAATATTAAACATACCTATTTAGCGCTTCTTTGTGACACACAAAGACACTTTACATTAAAATAAACAAACACACTGGTGATAACAGAAGGACAGAGAAGACAGTCTTGAGGAGTGATGGTTCCTGAGGGTCGAGGGACTGAGTCTCAGACTGTGGGCGCAGCAGAGAAGGTCCTCCAGTGTCTCCAGGAGGATCTGAGGTGGAGGAGGTCGCTGAGATATGATGACGAGAACCTCGTGTCTGAAGTGTGATGGGAAGCCAGTGGAGATCTTTGAGGACGAGGGTGATGTGGTCTCTGGAGCGGGTGAGCAGACGGGCAGCAGAGTTCTGGATCTATTGATGTTTGGACTGATCCAGAAGAAAGGAGTGTGGTGTAGACGGTGTGGCTTTTTGAGTGAAAAGATGATTATTTCTCGCTGGTCAATGTGGAGGTGATGTTGTAAGTAAGTAAGTGATTTGTATTTATATAGAACTTTTCCAGACCAGGGTCACAAAGAACTTAAACAATCAAAACAATATTCAATAAAGTATATACTTTAAAGATCAAGATAAAACTGATAACACAACAGGAGTTCCAGAAAATCAAGGAAAAGCCTGAACAAATAAAAACGTCTTACGATGTTTCTTGAAGGAGTCAGTAGATCATCAAACACACATGTTTCTTAAAGGAGTCAGTAGATCATCAAACACAGATGTTTCTTGAAGGAGTCAGTAGATCATCAAACACAGATGTTTCTTGAAGGAGTCAGTAGATCATCAAACACACATGTTTCTTGAAGGAGTCAGTAGATCATCAAACACAGATGTTTCTTGAAGGAGTCAGTAGATCATCAAACACAGATGTTTCTTGAAGGAGTCAGTAGATCATCAAACACAGATGTTTCTTGAAGGAGTCAGTAGATCATCAAACACAGATGTTTCTTGAAGGAGTCAGTAGATCATCAAACACAGATGTTTCTTGAAGGAGTCAGTAGATCATCAAACACAGATGTTTCTTAAAGGAGTCAGTAGATCATCAAACACAGATGTTTCTTGAAGGAGTCAGTAGATCATCAAACACAGATGTTTCTTGAAGGAGTCAGTAGATCATCAAACACACATGTTTCTTGAAGGAGTCAGTAGATCATCAAACACAGATGTTTCTTGAAGGAGTCAGTAGATCATCAAACACAGATGTTTCTTGAAGGAGTCAGTAGATCATCAAACACAGATGTTTCTTGAAGGAGTCAGTAGATCATCAAACACAGATGTTTCTTGAAGGAGTCAGTAGATCATCAAACACAGATGTTTCTTGAAGGAGTCAGTAGATCATCAAACACAGATGTTTCTTGAAGGAGTCAGTAGATCATCAAACACACATGTTTCTTGAAGGAGTCAGTAGATCATCAAACACAGATGTTTCTTGAAGGAGTCAGTAGATCATCAAACACAGATGTTTCTTGAAGGAGTCAGTAGATCATCAAACACACATGTTTCTTGAAGGAGTCAGTAGATCATCAAACACAGATGTTTCTTGAAGGAGTCAGTAGATCATCAAACACAGAGATGGTTCCAAAGCTTAGGAGCAACAGTCTGGAAGGATTTCTCTCCTCTGGTCCTGAAGTTCAGGAACCATCAGTAGATTCTGATCCACAGACCTCAGAGCCCGAGCTGGGGTGTAAGTCTGGATCAGATCATGAAGGTCTGACCATGAATAGATCTGAAAGTAAGAACCAGAATTTTAAAATGATCCTGAAAGAAACTGGAGGCCAGTGAAGAGTTTTAAGGAGAAATGTGAGTTCTTCTACTAGAGCGGCTCAGAATTCTCGCTGCAGAGTTCTGAATCAACTGCAGGCGAGACACATCCTTCTTGTTGTGTTATCAGTTTTATCTTGACCTCTAAAGTATGTACTTTATTGAGTATTGTTTTGATTGTTTAAGCGCTTTGTGACCCTGGTCTGGAAGAGTGCTATACAAGTAAAAATTACTTACTTACATGAAAACAAACTGTTACAATAGTCCAGACGAGAAGAAACAAACATGGATTATAAGATCCAGATCATGTTCCGACAACATTTTCCTAAGTTTAGAGATTTTTCTCAGTTGAAGGAAACAGTTTCTGGTCAGTTTTCTTCAGTGTTGAACAAGAGACATGTCTTTATCAAATACAACACCCAGGTTTCTCAGGCTCAGTTTGACAGACTGACTTAAGTCACTCAAGTACTGACTCAACCCTGGAATCTTATCATCAACAATCACCAGAGTTTCAGTTTTGTCCACATTTAGCTTCAAAGTGTTTTCACTCATTGTTTGATTTCTAGCAACAATTGACTAAGTTCAGCCTCTGGAGCTCAGTTGGATCAACAGAGCAGTAGAGCTGGATGTCATCAGCAAAAATGTGAAAAGAAACATCTGGAAATCTCTGAATTATTTTACCGAGGGGAATCAAGTACAGCAAAATCACTCCGTAGAAGTGATGTTTACGGAAGCCAGACTGAAACTTCTCATGGATGTCGCTCTGATCCAGGAACAGCTGCTCAGACACCACCTTCTCCAAGATCTTGGACAAGAAAGAGAGCTTAGAAATAGGTCTGAAATTACTTAGGTTAGTCGGGTCTAAGTCTGGTTTTTTGAGCAGAGGCTCCACAATGGCATGTTTAAATGCATTGGGAAAAACCCCTGTGGAAAGGGAGAGGTTCACCATATTGGTAACTCAGGGGCCAATTATATCAAATACTTTGATAAAGAGCCTACAAGGAAGGACGTCATCTGAGCAAGAGGAGGGTTTCATCTTGTTCACTAGTGCCGAAATATCACCCAAAGATACAGCAGTAAAGGAAGACCAAGAGGAGGAGAGGGGCTCAAAGACAGTAGGGGTTCCAAACTAAGGGGGAGAGATTTTGTCTTTGATCAATTTAAATTTGTCAATGAAAAATATCAACAATGCATCGATGAATTAATCGTGTCAAACAACACTTTGGGGTTTTTCTTATTTTCTGCTACTAGTTTTCTGATGTAATCAGATTTAACAGTTTCTACCATCTCATTGTTAGAAGATATCAGATCCCTGAGGTGAAGTCTGTCTCAAGTTTAGTGATTTCCAGAGATGCTCAGTCATTCGACAAAGTCTCTTCAGACTCAGGAGATCTTCATTTGTCCAAGGGACTCTTTTTTTTTGAATTTTCAAGTTCGATTTAACAGGTGCCACTTAATCCAGTATTTCAACACAATGAGTAGTGAAACGGTGAATCAAATTGTCCATGTATGGTGAAATGCAAGACAGCGGTGTGTAGAAGTCGGTGAGCTCAGAGAGGAAGGATGTACAGTTTCTTGGGGTAGACGGTAGATTATGGCGATGAGAAGTGATTGGGAGTCGGGGAACCAGGTTTTCAAATGATGCTGAATGGGCCGAAGATTGAGTCTGTTGTGGTAGATGACGGTGATACCACCCCTACGGTCTAAGTGGTCTAAGTACAGGTATCCAGGTGGTGTCGTTAGATCGAGTGCGACGTATCCAGGCGGTTTGTGTCAGGTTTCGGCGACAGAATATATCCAGTTTATTGTCAGGTATGAATTTGTGCAGTAGATTTTGTCGATTGAGCGAGTGTTGAGTAGATCTGCTCTGAGAGGCTTTTGTCGTGAGGTCCTGTTGGCGGACGTTGAGACCAGGAGGAGGTTTAAGTGTCGCCTGACCGTGTGCCGTGCTCGGAACAGTGCATCCTGGGAGGTGGAATTGATGATGTTGAATCTTCGTCGTGAGCCACGATGGATGGAGGGAGGACTTCGGTGGAGACAAAGTTTCACAGACTGCAATATGTCCTGCATGTGTCCTATATGTACTTATAGTACTAATTCTACTTATAAAATACTACTTCTACAACTTCTACTTATAGTACTAATTATACTTGTACTTATACTACTAATTATACTACTGCTTCTACTACTTATAAAATACTACTTCTTAGAAGGAAAGCTTTTTAGAAGAGGCCGTTCAAAAATGTCAGACAAAAGTTTGTTTTTAGCTTGAAAAAGGTTGTTTTTCTCCCAACAAGTTATTGTTGAAGCAAATGTCCAAGATGTGGAACATTAACTTTGACGCAGTTTAGAAGAACTTGTTCATTTATTTTCTAAGAGCGAGAAATCCACTTCCTGTCTTTATCTGCACAACAACATCCGGTTTATCACGCAAAGCATTATGGGACATGCGGTTTCTCATTAACGTCATTCTTTTAAGTCTGTTTTAACTAAAATAACAATAATATTCAATCAGCCTTTAATCAATACTTTGAATAAATAATGTCAAAAATCAACTAATGTAACCAATAAACTACAACAAGTACACGTAGTAAAAACTTACATTTTCATTTTACAGTGTTGGTATATTTTAATTTGTGGTTCTCTTACAGAGAAAATGAATAAAAAACAATATAAGCTTTTCTCTACAAAAAATCCCCATTTTTTTTTAAAAACACAGGTTTTTCCTGAAACTTTGCACCAAAAGATGAAGTATGTTTTTCTACTCAAGTATTTCAGTCCCATTAATATATTCCATTTATCTAATCACAGGTACTTAACAATGTCCCAAAGCACCAATAAATAAACATCTAGAAGAGAATCCGTTGGTCAGTGGTTATACGGGTTCATGTCGTACATATGAAGGTAAAACTAATTACTCTTTCAACAAACATGGAGTAAAGAAATGAGTCAGATATGAAGTTATGGATGATGGAGGTAGTTTCTCACTTGTGTTGCTCTCGTGATCTGAAAGATCTCCATCGTTCTGGTGACGATGTCTTGAACCGTCTCCTGTCCGATCCGGCACAGGAACACCGGGGAGATCTCTCTCAGAGCTCCCTGAGGTGGCGCCCCCTGCTGGCCCGGGACAGGAGCGGCTCCGGGGGCGAGGTGGGCTTGTTGCTGCTGGCCGGGCAGGCCTGCCATCTTCTGTGGTAGAGAAGCTGCCATGTCTGCTCCGACAAACCACACCTTCTATAGAAGAGTAGGTAGAAGTGAAACTTATCTTCTCCTTTCTTACTTATCTACTAATAACTTTAATTTAAAATACAAAGACATGTTTGTATTAATGTAGTGACGATATATAAAGACATGTTTGTATTAATGTAGTGACGATATATAAAGACATGTTTGTATTAATGTAGTGATGATATATAAATACATGTTTGTATTAATGTAGTGACGATATATAAAGACATGTTTGTATTAATGTAGTGACGATATATAAAGACATGATTGTATTAATGTAGTGATGATATATAAAGACATGTTTGTATTAATGTAGTGATGATATATAAAGTCATGTTTGTATTAATTTAGTGACGATATATAAAGTCATGTTTGTATTAATGTAGTGACGATATATAAAGACATGTTTGTATTAATGTAGTGACGATATATAAAGACATGTTTGTATTAATGTAGTGACGATATATAAAGTCATGTTTGTATTAATGTAGTGACGATATATAAAGACATGTTTGTATTAATGTAGTGACGATATATAAAGACATGTTTGTATTAATGTAGTGATGATATATAAAGTCATGTTTGTATTAATGTAGTGATGATATATAAAGACATGTTTGTATTAATGTAGTGACGATATATAAAGTCATGTTTGTATTAATGTAGTGACGATATATAAAGACATGTTTGTATTAATGTAGTGACGATATATAAAGTCATGTTTGTATTAATGTAGTGATGATATATAAAGACATGTTTGTATTAATGTAGTGACGATATATAAAGACATGTTTGTATTAATGTAGTGACGATATATAAAGTCATGTTTGTATTAATGTAGTGATGATATATAAAGACATGTTTGTATTAATGTAGTGACGATATATAAAGACATGTTTGTATTAATGTAGTGACGATATATAAAGACATGTTTGTATTAATGTAGTGACGATATATAAAGACATGTTTGTATTAATGTAGTGACGATATATAAAGTCATGTTTGTATTAATGTAGTGACGATATATAAAGACATGTTTGTATTAATGTAGTGACGATATATAAAGTCATGTTTGTATTAATGTAGTGATGATATATAAAGACATGTTTGTATTAATGTAGTGATGATATATAAAGACATGTTTGTATTAATGTAGTGACGATATATAAAGACATGTTTGTATTAATGTAGTGATGATATATAAAGACATGTTTGTATTAATGTAGTGACGATATATAAAGACATGTTTGTATTAATGTAGTGACGATATATAAAGACATGTTTGTATTAATGTAGTGACGATATATAAAGACATGTTTGTATTAATGTAGTGACGATATATAAAGACATGTTTGTATTAATGTAGTGACGATATATAAAGTCATGTTTGTATTAATGTAGTGATGATATATAAAGACATGTTTGTATTAATGTAGTGACGATATATAAAGACATGTTTGTATTAATGTAGTGATGATATATAAAGACATGTTTGTATTAATGTAGTGACGATATATAAAGACATGTTTGTATTAATGTAGTGATGATATATAAAGACATGTTTGTATTAATGTAGTGACGATATATAAAGTCATGTTTGTATTAATGTAGTGACGATATATAAAGACATGTTTGTATTAATGTAGTGATGATATATAAAGACATGTTTGTATTAATGTAGTGACGATATATAAAGACATGTTTGTATTAATGTAGTGACGATATATAAAGTCATGTTTGTATTAATGTAGTGACGATATATAAAGACATGTTTGTATTAATGTAGTGACGATATATAAAGTCATGTTTGTATTAATGTAGTGATGATATATAAAGACATGTTTGTATTAATGTAGTGATGATATATAAAGACATGTTTGTATTAATGTAGTGACGATATATAAAGACATGTTTGTATTAATGTAGTGACGATATATAAAGTCATGTTTGTATTAATGTAGTGACGATATATAAAGACATGTTTGTATTAATGTAGTGACGATATATAAAGTCATGTTTGTATTAATGTAGTGATGATATATAAAGACATGTTTGTATTAATGTAGTGACGATATATAAAGACATGTTTGTATTAATGTAGTGATGATATATAAAGACATGTTTGTATTAATGTAGTGACGATATATAAAGACATGTTTGTATTAATGTAGTGACGATATATAAAGTCATGTTTGTATTAATGTAGTGACGATATATAAAGACATGTTTGTATTAATGTAGTGACGATATATAAAGTCATGTTTGTATTAATGTAGTGATGATATATAAAGACATGTTTGTATTAATGTAGTGACGATATATAAAGATATGTTTGTATTAATGTAGTGACGATATATAAAGACATGTTTGTATTAATGTAGTGACGATATATAAAGTCATGTTTGTATTAATGTAGTGATGATATATAAATACATGTTTGTATTAATGTAGTGACGATATATAAATACATGTTTGTATTAATGTAGTGATGATATATAAAGACATGTTTGTATTAATGTAGTGACGATATATAAAGATATGTTTGTATTAATGTAGTGACGATATATAAAGTCATGTTTGTATTAATGTAGTGATGATATATAAATACATGTTTGTATTAATGTAGTGACGATATATAAAGACATGTTTGTATTAATGTAGTGATGATATATAAAGACATGTTTGTATTAATGTAGTGACGATATATAAAGATATGTTTGTATTAATGTAGTGACAATATATAAAGTCATGTTTGTATTAATGTAGTGACGATATATAAAGATATGTTTGTATTAATGTAGTGACGATATATAAAGACATGTTTGTATTAATGTAGTGACGATATATAAAGTCATGTTTGTATTAATGTAGTGACGATATATAAAGACATGTTTGTATTAATGTAGTGATGATATATAAAGACATGTTTGTATTAATGTAGTGACGATATATAAAGATATGTTTGTATTAATGTAGTGACAATATATAAAGTCATGTTTGTATTAATGTAGTGACGATATATAAAGATATGTTTGTATTAATGTAGTGATGATATATAAATACATGTTTGTATTAATGTAGTGACGATATATAAAGACATGTTTGTATTAATGTAGTGATGATATATAAAGACATGTTTGTATTAATGTAGTGACGATATATAAAGATATGTTTGTATTAATGTAGTGACAATATATAAAGTCATGTTTGTATTAATGTAGTGACGATATATAAATACATGTTTGTATTAATGTAGTGACGATATATAAAGACATGTTTGTAATAATGTAGTGACGATATATAAAGACATGTTTGTATTAATGTAGTGACGATATATAAAGACATGTTTGTATTAATGTAGTGACGATATATAAAGACATGTTTGTATTAATGTAGTGACGATATATAAAGTCATGTTTGTATTAATGTAGTGACGATATATAAAGACATGTTTGTATTAATGTAGTGACGATATATAAAGACATGTTTGTATTAATGTAGTGACGATATATAAAGATATGTTTGTATTAATGTAGTGATGATATATAAAGACATGTTTGTATTAATGTAGTGACGATATATAAAGATATGTTTGTATTAATGTAGTGACGATATATAAAGACATGTTTGTATTAATGTAGTGACGATATATAAATTCATGTTTGTATTAATGTAGAGACGATATATAAATTCATGTTTGTATTAATGTAGAGACGATATATAAATTCATGTTTGTATTAATGTAGAGACGATATATAAAGACATGTTTGTATTAATGTAGTGACGATATATAAAGACATGTTTGTATTAATGTAGAGACGATATATAAAGACATGTTTGTATTAATGTAGAGACGATATATAAAGACATGTTTGTATTAATGTAGTGACGATATATAAATTCATGTTTGTATTAATGTAGTGATGATATATAAAGACATGTTTGTATTAATGTAGTGACGATATATAAATTCATGTTTGTATTAATGTAGTGACGATATATAAAGACATGTTACTATATATATAATATATATAAAGTAATGTTTCGTTCGACTGATGTTTGCAGCAGTTAGCATGAAGCTAACCAGACAAGCTAACACAAACAATGAAAGCTACGGAAGAATAAAATCCATACCTGGACCAAGCAGAAGACACGAGTGACGTCACCACTTAAATAAAGCTCAGCCTCGTGACGACATTAGAGAAATATTTCTTTGCATTTCAAATAAACCGAGATTCATTCATTCAAGTCAGGAAGCGCGGCGAGGCGATGTTTTGTGACGTCAATTCCGCCCTGGACAATACATTGATTCGACAGCAGATGGCGACAAAACGCTTTAAACCTCAACATTGATATGTTCAAGTTCATCTGACGTCATAGCAGCGGCGTCTGACACATAGGGGGCGCTGGAGCGCCGCACTCCCACTGATCTGGCTGTTTTATTTTAACCTTTTCTATCATTTTATCTTTTATTCATCTGAGTTATTTAGTTTTAAATGAACATAGTTTTGTCAATATTGATCATTTTAGATATGTTTAGAACTCTTTACGTTGATAAACTATGTTATCTTTATTCACGTTCTGATTATAAGCTTGTTCTGTGTCGTCATATCCGGTGTCTGGCATGGGCGTGGAGGTGTAGGTACACATTTAGTCCCCCCTACAAATTTAGTCCCCCCACTTCCTACGTGATGACGTCACACACGTCTCTTTAAAATATTTTTTATGGGTTAAAGAAACGTCAACAGAACGTTTTCATGATACTTTTTACCACATAAAACATTTATATTGACAAAAAGACGATCTTCGTCAACATAATCACTTTCCGTTCTTTCATTTCCTGTGCTGTGTCTCAAATCGCATACTAGCGTACTAAAAGTTAGTATTTTTAGTACGTTAGTGTGTCTCAATTCTTAGTATGCGAAATTTAGTGCGCCATGCACACTAAATTGGCGTACTAACACGCCCACAAAACTGAGCATGGTTCGATGGACACTAACCACACTAAACAGCTGCCATTTTAGTGACGTTTTAAACGGAAGTTACGTCATATATAAACGCATATATATGCATATACTTAAATGTGTATTTTCCGCAGCAGTAGGAGGATAAACACGTCTTCGCTGCTGATACCAGCTTAAATATCTCGTGAATATTTAGATTCTCATATTTTTTCTTTATTTCTTTTTCCAAAGTTGCAATACGTGCTGCCAGCAGGTGTCGCTAGCGTTCAAACAGCTGCTTGAAACATCGTTAAATAGAAGGAGAAGAAGAAGCTGTCATGTGATTTCCTGTTAGTGCGTAGCTTCAGGGTTTGATTTGAGACATACTATCTGCGGAGAATTTGCGTACTAGTTAGTATGCATACTAAACTGATGCATACTAACTTCTAGCATACTAAGATTAGTATGCGATTTGAGACACAGCACTGGTCTGACGACACATGTGACTTTGAGACCAACGGAAGGGTCCGCGCTACATGTGACGAAGCCGCTGATTGGCTGAAGCTGTTTTACTAATAATAAAGCACAACTGTACAATGAAATAAAAATCATTCGAGTTCCGAAATAATTCGCTTTTCAAATAAAAAAAATGTTAGAATATTCCCCTTTCAATAACTTGTCTGTAGTTCGGATCATAAACACCTCAGTAATTATTTAGGTTTCGATTTTTTTAAATGGAACAAATAAAAATAAAATGACTTGTTCAATAAAGTGGGCATATGTACATTTAATAATTGATTTAATTGATTTAAAAGAAATCGAAAACTAAATAATAAGGCACAACTGCACAGTGTTAGGGGTTTTTGTGTTCCGATGAACCGACCCTCCCCAGCCTCGTACGTGGTGATGGAATGAAGGACAGACACATGGATGAGTTTAAGAAAAATGCTTGTTTAGTGAATTATGCAAAATTCAGAGACAAACTTACGTGAACACGAGCGCTAGCAAGCAGAGAGATCTATCAACAGAGAGATCTATCAACAGAGAGATCTATCAACAGAGAGATCTATCAACAGAGATCTAGCAAGCAGAGAGATCTATCAACAGAGAGATCTATCAACAGAGAGATCTATCAACAGAGAGATCTATCAACAGAGATCTAGCAAGCAGAGAGATCTATCAACAGAGAGATCTATCAACAGAGAGATCTATCAACAGAGAGATCTATCAACAGAGATCTAGCAAGCAGAGAGATCTATCAACAGAGAGATCTATCAACAGAGATCTAGCAAGCAGAGAGATCTATCAACAGAGAGATCTATCAACAGAGAGATCTATCAACAGAGAGATCTATCAACAGAAAGATCTAGCAAGCAGAGAGATCTATCAACAGAGAGATCTATCAACAGAGAGATCTATCAACAGAGAGATCTATCAACAGAGATCTATCAACAGAGAGATCTATCAACAGAGAGATCTATCAACAGAGATCTAGCAAGCAGAGAGATCTATCAACAGAGAGATCTATCAACAGAGAGATCTATCAACAGAGATCTAGCAAGCAGAGAGATCTATCAACAGAGAGATCTATCAACAGAGAGATCTAGCAAGCAGAGAGATCTATCAACAGAGAGATCTATCAACAGAGAGATCTATCAACAGAGAGATCTATCAACAGAGAGATCTATCAACAGAGATCTAGCAAGCAGAGAGATCTATCAACAGAGAGATCTATCAACAGAGAGATCTAGCAACAGAGAGATCTATCAACAGAGATCTATCAACAGAGAGATCTATCAACAGAGAGATCTATCAACAGAGATCTAGCAAGCAGAGAGATCTATCAACAGAGAGATCTATCAACAGAGAGATCTATCAACAGAGAGATCTATCAACAGAGATCTAGCAAGCAGAGAGATCTATCAACAGAGAGATCTATCAACAGAGAGATCTATCAACAGAGAGATCTATCAACAGAGATCTAGCAAGCAGAGAGATCTATCAACAGAGAGATCTATCAACAGAGATCTAGCAAGCAGAGAGATCTATCAACAGAGAGATCTATCAACAGAGAGATCTATCAACAGAGAGATCTATCAACAGAAAGATCTAGCAAGCAGAGAGATCTATCAACAGAGAGATCTATCAACAGAGAGATCTATCAACAGAGAGATCTATCAACAGAGATCTATCAACAGAGAGATCTATCAACAGAGAGATCTATCAACAGAGATCTAGCAAGCAGAGAGATCTATCAACAGAGAGATCTATCAACAGAGAGATCTATCAACAGAGATCTAGCAAGCAGAGAGATCTATCAACAGAGAGATCTATCAACAGAGAGATCTAGCAAGCAGAGAGATCTATCAACAGAGAGATCTATCAACAGAGAGATCTATCAACAGAGAGATCTATCAACAGAGATCTAGCAAGCAGAGAGATCTATCAACAGAGAGATCTATCAACAGAGAGATCTATCAACAGAGAGATCTATCAACAGAGATCTAGCAAGCAGAGAGATCTATCAACAGAGAGATCTATCAACAGAGATCTAGCAAGCAGAGAGATCTATCAACAGAGAGATCTATCAACAGAGAGATCTATCAACAGAGAGATCTATCAACAGAAAGATCTAGCAAGCAGAGAGATCTATCAACAGAGAGATCTATCAACAGAGAGATCTATCAACAGAGAGATCTATCAACAGAGATCTATCAACAGAGAGATCTATCAACAGAGAGATCTATCAACAGAGATCTAGCAAGCAGAGAGATCTATCAACAGAGAGATCTATCAACAGAGAGATCTATCAACAGAGATCTAGCAAGCAGAGAGATCTATCAACAGAGAGATCTATCAACAGAGAGATCTAGCAAGCAGAGAGATCTATCAACAGAGAGATCTATCAACAGAGAGATCTATCAACAGAGAGATCTATCAACAGAGAGATCTATCAACAGAGAGATCTATCAACAGAGAGATCTATCAACAGAGAGATCTATCAACAGAGATCTAGCAAGCAGAGAGATCTATCAACAGAGAGATCTATCAACAGAGAGATCTATCAACAGAGAGATCTATCAACAGAGATCTAGCAAGCAGAGAGATCTATCAACAGAGAGATCTATCAACAGAGATATCTATCAACAGAGAGATCTATCAACAGAGATCTAGCAAGCAGAGAGATCTATCAACAGAGAGATCTATCAACAGAGATCTAGCAAGCAGAGAGATCTATCAACAGAGAGATCTAGCAAGCAGAGAGATCTATCAACAGAGAGATCTATCAACAGAGAGATCTATCAACAGAGAGATCTATCAACAGAGATCTATCAACAGAGAGATCTATCAACAGAGAGATCTATCAACAGAGATCTAGCAAGCAGAGAGATCTATCAACAGAGAGATCTATCAACAGAGAGATCTATCAACAGAGATCTAGCAAGCAGAGAGATCTATCAACAGAGAGATCTATCAACAGAGAGATCTAGCAAGCAGAGAGATCTATCAACAGAGAGATCTATCAACAGAGAGATCTATCAACAGAGAGATCTATCAACAGAGAGATCTATCAACAGAGAGATCTATCAACAGAGATCTAGCAAGCAGAGAGATCTATCAACAGAGAGATCTATCAACAGAGAGATCTATCAACAGAGAGATCTATCAACAGAGATCTAGCAAGCAGAGAGATCTATCAACAGAGAGATCTATCAACAGAGATCTAGCAAGCAGAGAGATCTATCAACAGAGAGATCTATCAACAGAGAGATCTATCAACAGAGAGATCTATCAACAGAAAGATCTAGCAAGCAGAGAGATCTATCAACAGAGAGATCTATCAACAGAGAGATCTATCAACAGAGAGATCTATCAACAGAGATCTATCAACAGAGAGATCTATCAACAGAGAGATCTATCAACAGAGATCTAGCAAGCAGAGAGATCTATCAACAGAGAGATCTATCAACAGAGAGATCTATCAACAGAGATCTAGCAAGCAGAGAGATCTATCAACAGAGAGATCTATCAACAGAGAGATCTAGCAAGCAGAGAGATCTATCAACAGAGAGATCTATCAACAGAGATCTAGCAAGCAGAGAGATCTATCAACAGAGAGATCTATCAACAGAGAGATCTATCAACAGAGAGATCTAGCAAGCAGAGAGATCTATCAACAGAGAGATCTATCAACAGAGAGATCTATCAACAGAGATCTAGCAAGCAGAGAGATCTATCAACAGAGAGATCTATCAACAGAGAGATCTAGCAAGCAGAGAGATCTATCAACAGAGAGATCTATCAACAGAGAGATCTATCAACAGAGATCTAGCAAGCAGAGAGATCTATCAACAGAGAGATCTATCAACAGAGATCTATCAACAGAGAGATCTATCAACAGAGAGATCTATCAACAGAGAGATCTAGCAAGCAGAGAGATCTAGCAAGCAGAGAGATCTATCAACAGAGAGATCTATCAACAGAGAGTTCTATCAACAGAGAGATCTATCAACAGAGAGTTCTATCAACAGAGAGATCTATCAACAGAGAGATCTATCAACAGAGAGATCTATCAACAGAGATCTAGCAAGCAGAGAGATTTATCGCAGACGTCTTCGAATGCCAGAACGCAAAGATCAGACAAAATGGTGGATCTTTATAGTAGAATATTCAGGTTAACGCCTCTAGTCAAATGTGAACGTAGGATTGGTCAGTGACTGTAAACACTTGATTCTAAGATGGCCGTCGAACGTGATCGTCGTGGAAACTTACTGAAGGTTGTTGTTTTCTAGAATCTGTCTTTTCCCAGCGACTTGTGTCCTTCAGAGTGAATTCTCAAACAGGTGTCCAGACGTCCTGGAATCTGGGATTGTTTAATCTTTCCGTGTGTGTGAGGCTCTGTGACCTCGGCCTTTGAGTTGTGAACCTGAGTTTAGTTTAAGTGAATGCAATGCAAGACAATGATTATTTAATATGAATTAAATATGAAAGATTATCAGTTAATGAAGTGACTATTTGAAATGTGTGTTAAATCTAGATGATTGATTACAGTAAAGTTGTCATTTCCTTACATTCCCCCTGATTGCATCATGAACTAATGATGCAATAAAACAAAGACAAGTCTGATTACAAAATAATGATCGTGAATCTGATTATAAACTAAACATGCTAAACTATCATCCGTATAGTGCCACACAAAGATTACATATGGTGAGAAAGCAACAGAGGAAACACAGAAGCATCTATGATCTATGATCGTGATGCTCTTTTCAACATCAGAGAGTCGATGGAGGACTTCACTCGCGACAGTTACCAACGTCCGGTGAACGTGTTTCCGGCTCCGCTTCTCATCGACTCGACTCTGTGGAATATCGTTTGATCTCTCGGGCGATTTCCACAAGCGATGGAGTCGGTCTGGAGTTCAGGTCAGGATGAGACGCGCAGTCGCGATCGCTCGGAACAACTCTGACGTCATCGAACGTCATCGATGTTTGATCGACATTCCTCTCACTGAAGAGCATGACGACACATCAGCGCTGCTGTCTCTCCAGACCTCAACGAAAGGTGGTAAGATTTTTTCATTTCCTCTCTTTAATTCGGCTTTTACTACCGAGTTGAACTTCAGTGACAGCTGGTACCACGTGACCGCTGTTCGCTTCAAAAGATCGCGCTCTGCGCGCCTGTCAGTGACGTCGTCAGTGACGTCATCGGTGCTGAATGTGGGACTTCTTAATGTTCGCTCCATTACTAATAAATCCTTTATTCTTAATGATCTTTTCACAAGAGTTAATTTGGATTTATTATGTCTTTCTGAGACTTGGCAGAGAGAGGAAGAGTTTATTCATCTGAACGAACTCTGTCCAGTAGGGAGCGCTGTCCTGGGGAAGCCTCGCCTCTCTGGTCGTGGGGGAGGTCTTGCTACAGTTTTTAGGGAGAGTTGTTCTTGCAAAGTTATTCAAACACAGGAATTCACTTCTTTTGAATCTCAGATGATCTTGGTTGGTTCTACAAGACCTTTCTATTGTGTGTCAATCTACCGTCCGCCTGGTCCTGCGGCGATGTTCTTGAAAGACTTTAGTGACTTCTTATCTTCCATTATTCAAATGGAATCTGTTCTTATTCTTGGAGACTTTAATCTTCATGTTGATGACGTCACATTTTGTTCTGCTAAAGAACTTTTAACTTTAACTGAAGCCTTTAATTTTGAGCAACATGTTTCTGAACCCACTCATCAAAAAGGCCACATTTTAGACTTAGTTTTTACTCTTGGCCTGGACATTTCTAATGTATCTGTACATGATGTCCATCTGAGTGATCATTCTCTTGTTTAACCTGGACTTCATCCCTGAACCTAAGCCTTTGAAAGTTAGGTCTCAGAGGCGTGTCATCTCAGCCGATACTGCAGACAGTTTTTCTGCTATGTTTGCCTCTCTTTCCTTTGATGACTGCACAGACGTGGACAGTTTGATTCACTGTTTCACTGGTCATTGTGTTGAAATATTGGATCAAGTGGCACCTGTTAAATCGAACTTGAAAATTCAGAAAAAACGGTGCCCTTGGACAAATGAAGATCTCCTGAGTCTGAAGAGACTTTGTCGACTGAGCGTCTCTGGAAGTCTACTAAACTTGAGGTGCACAGACTTCACCTCAGGGATCTGTTGACTTCTTACAATGAGATGGTAGAAACTGCTAGATCTGATTACATCAGTTTTGTTTGACACGATTAATTCTCTTGTGTCTCCTGCTCCTCAAATCACGCCTGTCTTCTGTGAAGCTGACAGCAATGCATTGTTGAGATTTTTCATTGACAAAATTAAATTGATCAAAGAGAAAATCTCTCCCCCTTTGTTTGGAACCCCTACTGTCTCTGAGCCCATCTCCTCCTCTTGGTCCTCCTTTACTGCTGTATCTTTGGGTGATATTTCAGCACTAGTGAACAAGATGAAACCATCCTCTTGCTCAGATGACGTCCTTCCTTGTAGGCTTTTTATCAAAGTATTTGATGTAATTGGCCCCTGGGTTACCAATATGGTGAACCTCTCCCTTTCCACAGGGGCTTTTCCCAATGCTTTTAAACATGCCATTGTGGAGCCTCTGCTCAAAAAACCAGGCTTAGACCCAACTGACCTCAGTAATTTCAGGCCTATTTCTAAGCTCCCTTTCTTGTCCAATATCTTGGAGAAGGTGGTGTCTGAGCAGCTGTCTTTGTTCCTGGATCAGAGCGACATCCATGAGAAGTTTCAGTCTGGCTTCCGTAAACATCACTCTACGGAGACAGCTTTATTGAAAGTGTCCAGTGACATCATGATGTCGGCTGACTCGGGTAAATTCACTGTTCTGGTTCTCTTGGATCTGTCCACAGCCTTTGACACAGTTGATCACCAGATCCTGCTGAGAAGACTAAGGGATGAAGTGGGACTGTCTGGGTCTGTGTTAGAATGGTTCTCATCTTACCTTTCTGGGCGCAGTTTTAGTGTATCTGCCAATCAAACGAGGTCTGAATCGGCAGATCTGTTGTGTGGAGTCCCTCAAGGTTCTGTTCTGGGTCCTTTATTGTTTTTGCTGTACTTGATTCCCCTCGGTAAAATCATCCAGAGATTTCCAGATGTTTCTAATCACATTTTTGCTGATGACATCCAGCTCTACTGCTCTTTTGACCCAACTGAGCCCCAAAGGCTGAACAGCTTAGTCAATTGTTTGCTAGAAATCTAACAATGGCTGAGTGAAAACACTTTACAGCTAAATGTGGACAAAACTGAAACTCTGGTGATTGCTCCTGATGATAAGATTCCAGGGTTGAGTCAGTACTTGGGTGACTTAGGTCAGTCTGTCAAACTGAGCCTGAGAAACCTGGGTGTTGTATTTGATAAAGACATGTCTCTTGTTCAACACTGAAGAAAACTGACCAGAAACTGTTTCCTTCAACTGAGAAAAATGTTATTGTAAACATTCACTGTGTTCATCTGGAGAAAGAACATCATGATTTTAAGAATCTATTGTAAACATTCACTGTGTTCATCTGGAGAAAGAACATCATGATTTTAAGAATCTATTGTAAACATTCACTGTGTTCATCTGGAGAAAGAACATCATGATTTTAAGAATCTATTGTAAACATTCCCTGTGTTCATCTGGAGAAATAACATCATGATTTTAATAATTTATTGTAAACATTCACTGTGTTCATCTGGAGAAAGAACATCATGATTTTAAGAATCTATTGTAAACATTCACTGTGTTCATCTGGAGAAAGAACATCATGATTTTAATAATTTATTGTAAACATTCACTGTGTTCATCTGGAGAAAGAACATCATGATTTTAAGAATCTATTGTAAACATTCACTGTGTTCATCTGGAGAAAGAACATCATGATTTTAAGAATCTATTGTAAACATTCACTGTGTTCATCTGGAGAAAGAACATCATGATTTTAAGAATCTATTGTAAACATTCACTGTGTTCATCTGGAGAAAGAACATCATGATTTTAAGAATCTATTGTAAACATTCACTGTGTTCATCTGGAGAAAGAACATCTTGATTTTAAGAATCTATTGTAAACATTCACTGTGTTCATCTGGAGAAAGAACATCATGATTTTAAGAATCTATTTTAAACATTCACTGTGTTCATCTGGAGAAAGAACATCATGATTTTAAGAATCTATTGTAAACATTCCCTGTGTTCATCTGGAGAAAGAACATCATGATTTTAATAATTTATTGTAAACATTCACTGTGTTCATCTGGAGAAAGAACATCATGATTTTAAGAATCTATTTTCAACATTCACTGTGTTCATCTGGAGAAAGAACATCATGATTTTAAGAATCTATTGTAAACATTCACTGTGTTCATCTGGAGAAAGAACATCATGATTTTAAGAATCTATTTTAAACATTCACTGTGTTCATCTGGAGAAAGAACATCATGATTTTAAGAATCTATTGTAAACATTCACTGTGTTCATCTGGAGAAAGAACATCATGATTTTAATAATTTATTGTAAACATTCACTGTGTTCATCTGGAGAAAGAACATCATGATTTTAATCATTTATTGTAAACATTCACTGTGTTCATCTGGAGAAAGAACATCATGGTTTTAAGAATCTATTGTAAACATTCACTGTGTTCATCTGGAGAAAGAACATCATGATTTTAATAATTTATTGTAAACATTCACTGTGTTCATCTGGAGAAAGAACATCATGATTTTAATAATTTATTGTAAACATTCACTGTGTTCATCTGGAGAAAGAACATCATGATTTTAATAATTTATTGTAAACATTCCCTGTGTTCATCTGGAGAAAGAACATCATGATTTTAATAATTTATTGTAAACATTCACTGTGTTCATCTGGAGAAAGAACATCATGATTTTAAGAATCTATTGTAAACATTCACTGTGTTCATCTGGAGAAAGAACATCATGATTTTAAGAATCTATTGTAAACATTCACTGTGTTCATCTGGAGAAAGAACATCATGATTTTAAGAATCTATTGTAAACATTCACTGTGTTCATCTGGAGAAAGAACATCATGATTTTAAGAATCTATTGTAAACATTCACTGTGTTCATCTGGAGAAAGAACATCATGATTTTAAGAATCTATTGTAAACATTCACTGTGTTCATCTGGAGAAAGAACATCATGATTTTAAGAATCTATTGTAAACATTCCCTGTGTTCATCTGGAGAAAGAACATCATGATTTTAAGCATCTATTGTAAACATTCACTGTGTTCATCTGGAGAAAGAACATCATGATTTTAAGAATCTATTTTAAACATTCACTGTGTTCATCTGGAGAAAGAACATCATGATTTTAAGAATCTATTGTAAACATTCACTGTGTTCATCTGGAGAAAGAACATCATGATTTTAATAATTTATTGTAAACATTCACTGTGTTCATCTGGAGAAAGAACATCATGATTTTAAGAATCTATTTTAAACATTCACTGTGTTCATCTGGAGAAAGAACATCATGATTTTAAGAATCTATTGTAAACATTCACTGTGTTCATCTGGAGAAAGAACATCATGATTTTAAGAATCTATTGTAAACATTCACTGTGTTCATCTGGAGAAAGAACATCATGATTTTAAGAATCTATTTTCAACATTCACTGTGTTCATCTGGAGAAAGAACATCATGATTTTAAGAATCTATTGTACACATTCACTGTGTTCATCTGGAGAAAGAACATCATGATTTTAAGAATCTATTGTAAACATTCACTGTGTTCATCTGGAGAAAGAACATCATGATTTTAAGAATCTATTGTAAACATTCACTGTGTTCATCTGGAGAAAGAACATCATGATTTTAAGAATCTATTGTAAACATTCACTGTGTTCATCTGGAGAAAGAACATCATGATTTTAAGAATCTATTGTAAACATTCACTGTGTTCATCTGGAGAAAGAACATCGTGATTTTAAGAATCTATTGTAAACATTCACTGTGTTCATCTGGAGAAAGAACATCATGATTTTAAGAATCTATTGTAAACATTCACTGTGTTCATCTGGAGAAAGAACATCATGATTTTAAGAATCTATTGTAAACATTCCCTGTGTTCATCTGGAGAAAGAACATCATGATTTTAAGAATCTATTTTAAACATTCACTGTGTTCATCTGGAGAAAGAACATCATGATTTTAAGAATCTATTGTAAACATTCACTGTGTTCATCTGGAGAAAGAACATCATGATTTTAAGAATCTATTGTAAACATTCCCTGTGTTCATCTGGAGAAAGAACATCATGATTTTAAGAATCTATTGTAAACATTCACTGTGTTCATCTGGAGAAAGAACATCATGATTTTAAGAATCTATTTTAAACATTCACTGTGTTCATCTGGAGAAAGAACATCATGATTTTAAGAATCTATTGTAAACATTCACTGTGTTCATCTGGAGAAAGAACATCATGATTTTAATAATTTATTGTAAACATTCACTGTGTTCATCTGGAGAAAGAACATCATGATTTTAAGAATCCATTTTAAACATTCACTGTGTTCATCTGGAGAAAGAACATCATGATTTTAAGAATCTATTGTAAACATTCACTGTGTTCATCTGGAGAAAGAACATCATGATTTTAAGAATCTATTGTAAACATTCACTGTGTTCATCTGGAGAAAGAACATCATGATTTTAAGAATCTATTGTAAACATTCACTGTGTTCATCTGGAGAAAGAACATCATGATTTTAAGAATCTATTGTACACATTCACTGTGTTCATCTGGAGAAAGAACATCATGATTTTAAGAATCTATTGTAAACATTCACTGTGTTCATCTGGAGAAAGAACATCATGATTTTAAGAATCTATTGTAAACATTCACTGTGTTCATCTGGAGAAAGAACATCATGATTTTAAGAATCTATTGTAAACATTCACTGTGTTCATCTGGAGAAAGAACATCATGATTTTAAGAATCTATTGTAAACATTCACTGTGTTCATCTGGAGAAAGAACATCGTGATTTTAAGAATCTATTGTAAACATTCACTGTGTTCATCTGGAGAAAGAACATCATGATTTTAAGAATCTATTGTAAACATTCACTGTGTTCATCTGGAGAAAGAACATCATGATTTTAAGAATCTATTGTAAACATTCACTGTGTTCATCTGGAGAAAGAACATCATGATTTTAAGAATCTATTGTAAACATTCACTGTGTTCATCTGGAGAAAGAACATCATGATTTTAAGAATCTATTGTAAACATTCACTGTGTTCATCTGGAGAAAGAACATCATGATTTTAAGAATCTATTGTAAACATTCACTGTGTTCATCTGGAGAAAGAACATCATGATTTTAAGAATCTATTGTAAACATTCACTGTGTTCATCTGGAGAAAGAACATCATGATTTTAAGAATCTATTGTAAACATTCACTGTGTTCATCTGGAGAAAGAACATCATGATTTTAAGAATCTATTGTAAACATTCACTGTGTTCATCTGGAGAAAGAACATCATGATTTTAAGAATCTATTGTAAACATTCACTGTGTTCATCTGGAGAAAGAACATCATGATTTTAAGAATCTATTGTAAACATTCACTGTGTTCATCTGGAGAAAGAACATCATGATTTTAAGAATCTATTGTAAACATTCACTGTGTTCATCTGGAGAAAGAACATCATGATTTTAAGAATCTATTGTAAACATTCACTGTGTTCATCTGGAGAAAGAACATCATGATTTTAATAATTTATTGTAAACATTCACTGTGTTCATCTGGAGAAAGAACATCATGATTTTAAGAATCTATTGTAAACATTCCCTGTGTTCATCTGGAGAAATAACATCATGATTTTAATAATTTATTGTAAACATTCACTGTGTTCATCTGGAGAAAGAACATCATGATTTTAAGAATCTATTGTAAACATTCACTGTGTTCATCTGGAGAAAGAACATCATGATTTTAATAATTTATTGTAAACATTCACTGTGTTCATCTGGAGAAAGAACATCATGATTTTAAGAATCTATTGTAAACATTCACTGTGTTCATCTGGAGAAAGAACATCATGATTTTAAGAATCTATTGTAAACATTCACTGTGTTCATCTGGAGAAAGAACATCATGATTTTAAGAATCTATTGTAAACATTCACTGTGTTCATCTGGAGAAAGAACATCATGATTTTAAGAATCTATTGTAAACATTCACTGTGTTCATCTGGAGAAAGAACATCATGATTTTAAGAATCTATTGTAAACATTCACTGTGTTCATCTGGACAAAGAACATCATGATTTTAAGAATCTATTTTAAACATTCACTGTGTTCATCTGGAGAAAGAACATCATAATTTTAAGAATCTATTGTAAACATTCCCTGTGTTCATCTGGAGAAAGAACATCATGATTTTAATAATTTATTGTAAACATTCACTGTGTTCATCTGGAGAAAGAACATCATGATTTTAAGAATCTATTTTCAACATTCACTGTGTTCATCTGGAGAAAGAACATCATGATTTTAAGAATCTATTGTAAACATTCACTGTGTTCATCTGGAGAAAGAACATCATGATTTTAAGAATCTATTTTAAACATTCACTGTGTTCATCTGGAGAAAGAACATCATGATTTTAAGAATCTATTGTAAACATTCACTGTGTTCATCTGGAGAAAGAACATCATGATTTTAATAATTTATTGTAAACATTCACTGTGTTCATCTGGAGAAAGAACATCATGATTTTAATCATTTATTGTAAACATTCACTGTGTTCATCTGGAGAAAGAACATCATGGTTTTAAGAATCTATTGTAAACATTCACTGTGTTCATCTGGAGAAAGAACATCATGATTTTAATAATTTATTGTAAACATTCACTGTGTTCATCTGGAGAAAGAACATCATGATTTTAATAATTTATTGTAAACATTCACTGTGTTCATCTGGAGAAAGAACATCATGATTTTAATAATTTATTGTAAACATTCCCTGTGTTCATCTGGAGAAAGAACATCATGATTTTAATAATTTATTGTAAACATTCACTGTGTTCATCTGGAGAAAGAACATCATGATTTTAAGAATCTATTGTAAACATTCACTGTGTTCATCTGGAGAAAGAACATCATGATTTTAAGAATCTATTGTAAACATTCACTGTGTTCATCTGGAGAAAGAACATCATGATTTTAAGAATCTATTGTAAACATTCACTGTGTTCATCTGGAGAAAGAACATCATGATTTTAAGAATCTATTGTAAACATTCACTGTGTTCATCTGGAGAAAGAACATCATGATTTTAAGAATCTATTGTAAACATTCACTGTGTTCATCTGGAGAAAGAACATCATGATTTTAAGAATCTATTGTAAACATTCCCTGTGTTCATCTGGAGAAAGAACATCATGATTTTAAGAATCTATTGTAAACATTCACTGTGTTCATCTGGAGAAAGAACATCATGATTTTAAGAATCTATTGTAAACATTCACTGTGTTCATCTGGAGAAAGAACATCATGATTTTAAGAATCTATTGTAAACATTCACTGTGTTCATCTGGAGAAAGAACATCATGATTTTAATAATTTATTGTAAACATTCACTGTGTTCATCTGGAGAAAGAACATCATGATTTTAAGAATCTATTTTAAACATTCACTGTGTTCATCTGGAGAAAGAACATCATGATTTTAAGAATCTATTGTAAACATTCACTGTGTTCATCTGGAGAAAGAACATCATGATTTTAAGAATCTATTGTAAACATTCACTGTGTTCATCTGGAGAAAGAACATCATGATTTTAAGAATCTATTGTACACATTCACTGTGTTCATCTGGAGAAAGAACATCATGATTTTAAGAATCTATTGTAAACATTCACTGTGTTCATCTGGAGAAAGAACATCATGATTTTAAGAATCTATTGTAAACATTCACTGTGTTCATCTGGAGAAAGAACATCATGATTTTAAGAATCTATTGTAAACATTCACTGTGTTCATCTGGAGAAAGAACATCATGATTTTAAGAATCTATTGTAAACATTCACTGTGTTCATCTGGAGAAAGAACATCGTGATTTTAAGAATCTATTGTAAACATTCACTGTGTTCATCTGGAGAAAGAACATCATGATTTTAAGAATCTATTGTAAACATTCACTGTGTTCATCTGGAGAAAGAACATCATGATTTTAAGAATCTATTGTAAACATTCACTGTGTTCATCTGGAGAAAGAACATCATGATTTTAAGAATCTATTGTAAACATTCACTGTGTTCATCTGGAGAAAGAACATCATGATTTTAAGAATCTATTGTAAACATTCACTGTGTTCATCTGGAGAAAGAACATCATGATTTTAAGAATCTATTGTAAACATTCACTGTGTTCATCTGGAGAAAGAACAATCTTATTTCCTTTAAACCATCAGACTGTTGAATAAAAAATGACTTGAGCCATGAAATATTTAATATATTCTGTATTTATTCTATTTATAACATATTAGTACTATTGTTCACTTATTTATATTTATACTTTTATATGCATTCATTATTATATGCACTATTTAATATATTATGTATTTATTATATTTATAACATATCATTTTTTTTCAACTTATTTATGTTTATTATTTTATATACATTAGTTATTTTATGCAGTATTTAATATATTATGTATTTATTCTATTTATAACATATTAGCACTATTTTTAACTTATTTATATTTATATTTATACTTTTTATATATACTTCACTCTGCTGTGTTTTTTAACGGTTGCCAAGCAACGGAATTTTGTTGCCAGGTTCACTGCTGTGTTTTCTGTGCGATGACAATAAAAGAAAGTCTAAAGTCTGGTAATACTTTTTTACTTTTGGTAATACTTCTTTATATATATATTATTTTATTCGTAGTATATTTGTGTGTTTGTGATCATTTAATAGAAAGTATCTCTATTGTTCTGACGACTGGTTGGTTTTCTAGTTTTTTAAATCATTTAGTTTATTTGTATGATGTATATTAGAGTATAATTCAAATACTCTTACATTTGGAATGAAACAAGGAGCATAAAACCTGTTATTATCCATCATTAACTTAAAGTGATTAGATTAAAGCTTTACAAACGTAGATGTTTACATGTAAGTAAGTAAGTAAGTAAGTAAGTAATATTTATTTATATAGCGCTTTTCGAGACCAGGGTCACAAAGCGCTTAAACAATCAAAACAATACTCAAAAAAGTACATCCTTCAAAGATCAAGATAATACTGAGAACAACACAGGAGTTCCAGAAATTCAAGGAAAAGCCTGAACAAATACAAACGTCTTAAGATGTTTCTTAAAGGAGTCAGTAGATCATCAAACACAGATGTTTCTTGAAGGAGTCAGTAGATCATCAAACACAGATGTTTCTTGAAGGAGTCAGTAGATCATCAAACACAGATGTTTCTTGAAGGAGTCAGTAGATCATCAAACACAGATGTTTCTTAAAGGAGTCAGTAGATCATCAAACACAGATGTTTCTTGAAGGAGTCAGTAGATCATCAAACACAGATGTTTCTTGAAGGAGTCAGTAGATCATCAAACACAGATGTTTCTTGAAGGAGTCAGTAGATCATCAAACACAGATGTTTCTTGAAGGAGTCAGTAGATCATCAAACACAGATGTTTCTTGAAGGAGTCAGTAGATCATCAAACACACATGTTTCTTGAAGGAGTCAGTAGATCATCAAACACAGATGTTTCTTGAAGGAGTCAGTAGATCATCAAACACAGATGTTTCTTGAAGGAGTCAGTAGATCATCAAACACAGATGTTTCTTGAAGGAGTCAGTAGATCATCAAACACAGATGTTTCTTGAAGGAGTCAGTAGATCATCAAACACAGATGTTTCTTAAAGGAGTCAGTAGATCATCAAACACAGATGTTTCTTGAAGGAGTCAGTAGATCATCAAACACAGATGTTTCTTGAAGGAGTCAGTAGATCATCAAACACAGATGTTTCTTGAAGGAGTCAGTAGATCATCAAACACAGATGTTTCTTGAAGGAGTCAGTAGATCATCAAACACAGATGTTTCTTAAAGGAGTCAGTAGATCATCAAACACAGATGTTTCTTGAAGGAGTCAGTAGATCATCAAACACAGATGTTTCTTGAAGGAGTCAGTAGATCATCAAACACAGATGTTTCTTGAAGGAGTCAGTAGATCATCAAACACAGATGTTTCTTGAAGGAGTCAGTAGATCATCAAACACAGATGTTTCTTGAAGGAGTCAGTAGATCATCAAACACACATGTTTCTTGAAGGAGTCAGTAGATCATCAAACACAGATGTTTCTTGAAGGAGTCAGTAGATCATCAAACACACATGTTTCTTGAAGGAGTCAGTAGATCATCAAACACAGATGTTTCTTAAAGGAGTCAGTAGATCATCAAACACAGATGTTTCTTAAAGGAGTCAGTAGATCATCAAACACAGATGTTTCTTGAAGGAGTCAGTAGATCATCAAACACACATGTTTCTTGAAGGAGTCAGTAGATCATCAAACACAGATGTTTCTTGAAGGAGTCAGTAGATCATCAAACACACATGTTTCTTGAAGGAGTCAGTAGATCATCAAACACAGATGTTTCTTGAAGGAGTCAGTAGATCATCAAACACAGATGTTTCTTGAAGGAGTCAGTAGATCATCAAACACACATGTTTCTTGAAGGAGTCAGTAGATCATCAAACACAGATGTTTCTTGAAGGAGTCAGTAGATCATCAAACACAGATGTTTCTTGAAGGAGTCAGTAGATCATCAAACACAGATGTTTCTTGAAGGAGTCAGTAGATCATCAAACACAGATGTTTCTTAAAGGAGTCAGTAGATCATCAAACACAGATGTTTCTTAAAGGAGTCAGTAGATCATCAAACACAGATGTTTCTTGAAGGAGTCAGTAGATCATCAAACACAGATGTTTCTTCAAGGAGTCAGTAGATCATCAAACACAGATGTTTCTTGAAGGAGTCAGTAGATCATCAAACACAGATGTTTCTTGAAGGAGTCAGTAGATCATCAAACACAGATGTTTCTTGAAGGAGTCAGTAGATCATCAAACACAGATGTTTCTTGAAGGAGTCAGTAGATCATCAAACACAGATGTTTCTGAAAGGAGTCAGTAGATCATCAAACACAGATGTTTCTTGAAGGAGTCAGTAGATCATCAAACACAGATGTTTCTTGAAGGAGTCAGTAGATCATCAAACACAGATGTTTCTTGAAGGAGTCAGTAGATCATCAAACACAGATGTTTCTTGAAGGAGTCAGTAGATCATGAAACACAGATGTTTCTTGAAGGAGTCAGTAGATCATCAAACACAGATGTTTCTTGAAGGAGTCAGTAGATCATCAAACACAGATGTTTCTTAAAGGAGTCAGTAGATCATCAAACACAGATGTTTCTTGAAGGAGTCAGTAGATCATCAAACACAGATGTTTCTTAAAGGAGTCAGTAGATCATCAAACACAGATGTTTCTTGAAGGAGTCAGTAGATCATCAAACACAGAGATGTTTCTTGAAGGAGTCAGTAGATCATCAAACACAGATGTTTCTTAAAGGAGTCAGTAGATCATCAAACCAGATGTTTCTTGAAGGAGTCAGTAGATCATCAAACACAGATGTTTCTTGAAGGAGTCAGTAGATCATCAAACACAGATGTTTCTTGAAGGAGTCAGTAGATCATCAAACACAGATGTTTCTTAAAGGAGTCAGTAGATCATCAAACACAGATGTTTCTTGAAGGAGTCAGTAGATCATCAAACACAGATGTTTCTTGAAGGAGTCAGTAGATCATCAAACACAGATGTTTCTTGAAGGAGTCAGTAGATCATCAAACACAGATGTTTCTTAAAGGAGTCAGTAGATCATCAAACACAGATGTTTCTTGAAGGAGTCAGTAGATCATCAAACACAGATGTTTCTTGAAGGAGTCAGTAGATCATCAAATACAGTTGTTTCTTGAAGGAGTCAGTAGATCATCAAACACAGATGTTTCTTAAAGGAGTCAGTAGATCATCAAACACAGATGTTTCTTGAAGGAGTCAGTAGATCATCAAACACAGATGTTTCTTGAAGGAGTCAGTAGATCATCAAACACAGATGTTTCTTGAAGGAGTCAGTAGATCATCAAACACAGATGTTTCTTGAAGGAGTCAGTAGATCATCAAACACAGATGTTTCTTGAAGGAGTCAGTAGATCATCAAACACAGATGTTTCTTGAAGGAGTCAGTAGATCATCAAACACAGATGTTTCTTGAAGGAGTCAGTAGATCATCAAACACAGATGTTTCTTGAAGGAGTCAGTAGATCATCAAACACAGATGTTTCTTGAAGGAGTCAGTAGATCATCAAACACAGATGTTTCTTAAAGGAGTCAGTAGATCATCAAACACAGATGTTTCTTGAAGGAGTCAGTAGATCATCAAACACAGATGTTTCTTAAAGGAGTCAGTAGATCATCAAACACAGATGTTTCTTGAAGGAGTCAGTAGATCATCAAACACAGATGTTTCTTGAAGGAGTCAGTAGATCATCAAACACAGATGTTTCTTGAAGGAGTCAGTAGATCATCAAACACAGATGTTTCTTAAAGGAGTCAGTAGATCATCAAACACAGATGTTTCTTGAAGGAGTCAGTAGATCATCAAACACAGATGTTTCTTGAAGGAGTCAGTAGATCATCAAATACAGTTGTTTCTTGAAGGAGTCAGTAGATCATCAAACACAGATGTTTCTTAAAGGAGTCAGTAGATCATCAAACACAGATGTTTCTTGAAGGAGTCAGTAGATCATCAAACCGGATGTTTCTTGAAGGAGTCAGTAGATCATCAAACACAGATGTTTCTTGAAGGAGTCAGTAGATCATCAAACACAGATGTTTCTTGAAGGAGTCAGTAGATCATCAAACACAGATGTTTCTTGAAGGAGTCAGTAGATCATCAAACACAGATGTTTCTTGAAGGAGTCAGTAGATCATCAAACACAGATGTTTCTTGAAGGAGTCAGTAGATCATCAAACACAGATGTTTCTTGAAGGAGTCAGTAGATCATCAAACACAGATGTTTCTTGAAGGAGTCAGTAGATCATCAAACACAGATGTTTCTTAAAGGAGTCAGTAGATCATCAAACACAGATGTTTCTTGAAGGAGTCAGTAGATCATCAAACACAGATGTTTCTTGAAGGAGTCAGTAGATCATCAAACACAGATGTTTCTTAAAGGAGTCAGTAGATCATCAAACACAGATGTTTCTTGAAGGAGTCAGTAGATCATCAAACACAGATGTTTCTTAAAGGAGTCAGTAGATCATCAAACACAGATGTTTCTTAAAGGAGTCAGTAGATCATCAAACACAGATGTTTCTTGAAGGAGTCAGTAGATCATCAAACACAGATGTTTCTTGAAGGAGTCAGTAGATCATCAAACACAGAAGTTTCTTAAAGGAGTCAGTAGATCATCAAACACAGATGTTTCTTAAAGGAGTCAGTAGATCATCAAGAGCAATGAGAGAGAAGATCGTTCCAAAGCTTAGGAGCAACAGCCTGAAAAGATTTCTCTCCTCTGGTCCTGAACCGTGTGCGTGGAACCATAAGAAGATTCTGATCCACAGACCTCAGAGACCAAGCTGGGGTGTAAGGCTGGATCAGCAAACGTCAAAGAGCACCTCAAATAACATCCTTCCATGTCAGTAACTTCCTCTGAACAAACCCTAGTTGTTATTGATTTGTTATTGATTTTAAAGTAAGGTAAGTTCAAACTTTATTGATTGAAATTCTTTTTTTCCAATAGCCAATACATACAGCAATTCTTTATAAAAAATAAAAAATAAATGTGTCTTTTCCTCCAATAAACACATTTGTATTTTCCTGGTTCAACTTCAAACTGACGTTTAAGTTCATCTTCGGTGTTTGAATGACAGAGTTTATCATCATGAACTTGAAATAAACACATTCAGGTTCATTTATTCTCATGTAAAGTCGTTTCTTCAAGGCTCGAGTTCTGCGGCGGATCTGAAGACAAGAAACTTTGCATGAAGTTGTTTAATTACAGTTGAAATTGTTTGATTATTGTTTAAATTGTTTGATTATAGTTGAAATTGTTTGATTATAGTTGAAAATTGTTTGATTACAGTTTAAATTGTTTGATTATAGTTGAAAATTGTTTGATTATAGTTGAAAATTGTTTGATTATAGTTGAAAATTGTTTGATTATAGTTTAAATTGTTTAATTACAGTTGAAAATTGTTTGATTATAGTTTAAATTGTTTGATTATAGTTTAAATTGTTTGATTATAGTTGAAAATTATTTGATTATAGTTGAAAATTGTTTGATTATAGTTTAAATTGTTTGATTATAGTTTAAATTGTTTGATTACAGTTTAAATTGTTTGATTATAGTTGAAAATTGTTTGATTATAGTTGAAAATTGTTTGATTATAGTTTAAATTGTTTGATTACAGTTGAAAATTGTTTGATTATAGTTTAAATTGTTTGATTATAGTTTAAATTGTTTGATTATAGTTGAAAATTGTTTGATTATAGTTGAAAATTGTTTGATTATAGTTGAAAATTGTTTGATTATAGTTGAAATTGTTTGATTATAGTTGAAAATTGTTTGATTATAGTTGAAAATTGTTTGATTAAAGTTGAAAATTGTTTGATTCTAGTTGAAAATTGTTTGATTATAGTTGAAAATTGTTTGATTATAGTTTAAATTGTTTGATTATAGTTGAAAATTGTTCGATTATAGTTGAAAATTGTTTGATTAAAGTTGAAAATTGTTTGATTCTAGTTGAAAATTGTTTTATTATAGTTGAAAATTGTTTGATTATAGTTTAAATTGTTTGATTATAGTTGAAAATTGTTTGATTATAGTTTAAATTGTTTGATTAAAGTTGAAAATTGTTTGATTATAGTTGAAAATTGTTTTATTATAGTTGAAAATTGTTTGATTATAGTTTAAATTGTTTGATTATAGTTGAAAATTGTTTGATTATAGTTGAAAATTGTTTGATTATAGTTGAAAATTGTTCGATTACAGTAGAAACACGTTCAGGTTCATTTATTCTCTAAACATGCAAAGTCGTCTCTTCACGGCTCGAGTTCTCCGGCGGATCTGAAGTCATAAACTTTGCATGAAGTTGCATATTGTTACATCGATTCCATGCAGAACGCAGTTTTCAGTGCATCTGTCAATCAAATGAGGTCTGAATCTTCTGTTGTGTGGAGTCCCTCAAGGTTCTGTTCTGGGTCCTTTATTGTTTGTACTTGATTACTATGAAACACTTTGAAGCTAAATGTGGAAAAAAGTCAAACTCTGGTGATTGTTGATGATAAAGTTCAGGGTCGATTCAGTACTTGAGTGACTTATGTCAGTCAAACTGAGGAACCTGGTGTTTGATGAATGTTTCGAGTTCAACACTGAACAAAACTGACACAAACTGTTTCAAGTGAGAAAATAAACTTAAATGATGTCACAACATGATCTTATAATGTGTTTGTGTTGTTTACACTATTGTAACACTTTTACAACTATTGTTGTTATGTCTCGTGTGTCTTTCCCGGTGTTGCATGTTTTTTATTCCTTCTGTGTCTGTGAATTTATTTTCCGGTCCCTCCCCCTGCTGATTGTTATCGTCTTCACCTGTCTTGTGTTCTCCTGCTGATTGTCATTGTCTTCACCTGTCTTGTGTTCTCCTGCTGATTGTCATTGTCTCCACCTGTATTGTGTTCTCCTGCTGATTGTTATTGTCTCCACCTGTCTTGTGTTCTCCTGCTGATTGTTATTGTCTCCACCTGTCTTGTGTTCTCCTGCTGATTGTTATTGTCTCCACCTGTCTTGTGTTCTCCTGCTGATTGTTATTGTCTCCACCTGTCTTGTGTTCTCCTGCTGATTGTTATTGTCTCCAGCTGTCTTGTGTTCTCCTGCTGATTGTTATTGTCTCCACCTGTCTTGTGTTCTCCTGCTGATTGTTATTGTCTCCACCTGTCTTGTGTTCTCCTGCTGATTGTTATTGTCTCCACCTGTCTTGTGTTCTCCTGCTGATTGTTATTGTCTCCACCTGTCTTGTGTTCTCCTGCTGATTGTTATTGTCTCCACCTGTCTTGTGTTCTCCTGCTGATTGTTATTGTCTTCACCTGTCTTGTGTTCTCCTGCTGATTGTTATTGTCTCCACCTGTCTTGTGTTCTCCTGCTGATTGTTATTGTCTCCACCTGTCTAGTGTTCTCCTGCTGATTGTTATTGTCTCCACCTGTCTTGTGTTCTCCTGCTGATTGTTATCGTCTTCACCTGTCTTGTGTTCTCCTGCTGATTGTCATTGTCTTCACCTGTCTTGTGTTCTCCTGCTGATTGTTATCGTCTTCACCTGTCTTGTGTTCTCCTGCTGATTGTCATTGTCTTCACCTGTCTTGTGTTCTCCTGCTGATTGTCATTGTCTCCACCTGTATTGTGTTCTCCTGCTGATTGTTATTGTCTCCACCTGTCTTGTGTTCTCCTGCTGATTGTTATTGTCTCCACCTGTCTTGTGTTCTCCTGCTGATTGTTATTGTCTCCACCTGTCTTGTGTTCTCCTGCTGATTGTTATTGTCTCCACCTGTCTTGTGTTCTCCTGCTGATTGTTATTGTCTCCAGCTGTCTTGTGTTCTCCTGCTGATTGTTATTGTCTCCACCTGTCTTGTGTTCTCCTGCTGATTGTTATTGTCTCCACCTGTCTTGTGTTCTCCTGCTGATTGTTATTGTCTCCACCTGTCTTGTGTTCTCCTGCTGATTGTTATTGTCTCCACCTGTCTTGTGTTCTCCTGCTGATTGTTATTGTCTCCACCTGTCTTGTGTTCTCCTGCTGATTGTTATTGTCTTCACCTGTCTTGTGTTCTCCTGCTGATTGTTATTGTCTCCACCTGTCTTGTGTTCTCCTGCTGATTGTTATTGTCTCCACCTGTCTAGTGTTCTCCTGCTGATTGTTATTGTCTCCACCTGTCTTGTGTTCTCCTGCTGATTGTTATCGTCTTCACCTGTCTTGTGTTCTCCTGCTGATTGTTATTGTCTCCACCTGTCTTGTGTTCTCCTGCTGATTGTTATTGTCTCCAGCTGTCTTGTGTTCTCCTGCTGATTGTTATTGTCTCCACCTGTCTTGTGTTCTCCTGCTGATTGTTATTGTCTCCACCTGTCTTGTGTTCTCCTGCTGATTGTTATTGTCTCCACCTGTCTTGTGTTCTCCTGCTGATTGTTATTGTCTCCACCTGTCTTGTGTTCTCCTGCTGATTGTTATTGTCTCCACCTGTCTTGTGTTCTCCTGCTGATTGTTATCGTCTTCACCTGTCTTGTGTTCTCCTGCTGATTGTCATTGTCTCCACCTGTCTTGTGTTCTCCTGCTGATTGTTATTGTCTCCACCTGTCTTGTGTTCTCCTGCTGATTGTTATTGTCTCCACCTGTCTTGTGTTCTCCTGCTGATTGTTATTGTCTCCAGCTGTCTTGTGTTCTCCTGCTGATTGTTATTGTTTCCACCTGTCTTGTGTTCTCCTGCTGATTGTTATTGTCTCCAGCTGTCTTGTGTTCTCCTGCTGATTGTTATTGTCTCCACCTGTCTTGTGTTCTCCTGCTGATTGTTATTGTCTCCACCTGTCTTGTGTTCTCCTGCTGATTGTTATTGTCTCCAGCTGTCTTGTGTTCTCCTGCTGATTGTTATTGTCTCCACCTGTTTTGTGTTCTGCAGCTGATTGTTATTGTCTCCACCTGTCTTGTGTTCTCCGGCTGATTGTTATTGTCTCCACCTGTCTTGTGTTCTCCTGCTGATTGTTATTGTCTCCACCTGTCTTGTGTTCTCCTGCTGATTGTTATTGTCTCCACCTGTCTTGTGTTCTGCAGCTGCCAGTGATTGCTAGCAGCATCTTATTCTGCTCACTCTCCCTCAGTCTTTGTTGGTTCGTCACACTCGCTGTCCCGTGTTGTCTAGTGTGTGTTTCACGTTGTAAACTCCTGATTCGAGATTGTTTTGCCTTCCCGGTTTTTGACGCTGGTACGTTTTCTCGCCTTTCTGCCTGCCTGTGACCTTGACCTGTTGTTTTGGATCTCGTTCCTGTTCCTGGACTGCTTCTGACGATCCTCTGCTCATTTAAAATAACACTGTCAAGGTTTGACAAACATTTGATGTCGTGTGAACGTTGGTGACCCTGGTCTGGAAACATATTTACTTACAATAATGGTTACGTACTAAACACAAGAACCCTAAGAGTGTGTAGTTGTGTTGTGTGCGACTAGATGTCGCTCTCTTCAACGAAGCCTGACTTTACACTGGAACTGAGAGCGCCATCTGGTGGCCTCACAACACAACGACACTGCTTCGTGGTACTGTTTATATATTTAAATGTATTTTTGAAAATGTCAAGTTTGAAAAAAAAAGGAACTCAATCCTGAAACTTATTTGCATATCCTGATGTCATCAGTCACATGACTCTAACGTGTTTGATGTTGTGTTACTATAACAACAACTTTATTGACTACACACTCACAGAGAAACGTGTCAGTGAAGCTGCAGCTGATTGGACCACGAGTCACAACATCAACCAATGAAACGCTTTCTTTGTCATAAGCTCCGCCCACTGATTGGAGAGAGATTTGATTGGATCGGACGTGTGTCAATCAAAACAGCTGCTGTTTGAAGATGAAAGTCATGGAATGAACAGTGAAGTCGTCACCGAGGGATGAACGAGAACTTTGAAAAAGTTAGTCCGAAAAAAAAGAAAAAGATTGTCACCAAAAACAAAAACAAGAAATTTACAAAAACAAAGAGAAAAATAACACTAGAAATGTAAGGAAGAATGAAAAAGAAGAAAAGTCAAGACAAAGGTGTAGTTGTTGATTCATATTGATCATGTGAAGGTCGATAATAATCATGTGAAGGTCGATAATAATCATGTGAAGGTCGACAATAATCATGTGAAGGTCGACAATAATCATGTGAAGGTCGACAATAATCATGTGAAGGTCGACAATAATCACGTGAAGGTCGACAATAATCATGTGAAGGTCGACAATAATCATGTGAAGGTCGATAATAATCATGTGAAGGTCGACAATAATCATGTGAAGGTCGACAATAATCATGTGAAGGTCGACAATAATCATGTGAAGGTCGACAATAATCATGTGAAGGTCGACAATAATCATGTGAAGGTCGATAATAATCATGTGAAGGTCGACAATAATCACGTGAAGGTCGACAATAATCATGTGAAGGTCGATAATAATCATGTGAATTTCGACAATAATCATGTGAAGGTCGATAATAATCACGTGAAGGTCGACAATAATCATGTGAAGGTCGACAATAATCATGTGAATTTCGACAATAATCATGTGAAGGTCGATAATAATCACGTGAAGGTCGACAATAATCATGTGAAGGTCGACAATAATCATGTGAAGGTCGACAATAATCACGTGAAGGTCGACAATAATCATGTGAAGGTCGATAATAATCATGTGAAGGTCGACAATAATCATGTGAAGGTCGATAATAATCATGTGAAGGTCGACAATAATCACGTGAAGGTCGACAATAATCATGTGAAGGTCGATAATAATCATGTGAAGGTCGACAATAATCATGTGAAGGTCGACAATAATCACGTGAAGGTCGACAATAATCATGTGAAGGTCGATAATAATCACGTGAAGGTCGACAATAATCACGTGAAGGTCGACAATAATCATGTGAAGGTCGATAATAATCATGTGAAGGTCGACAATAATCATGTGAAGGTCGATAATAATCATGTGAAGGTCGACAATAATCACGTGAAGGTCGACAATAATCATGTGAAGGTCGACAATAATCACGTGAAGGTCGACAATAATCACGTGAAGGTCGACAATAATCATGTGAAGGTCGATAATAATCATGTGAAGGTCGACAACAATCATGTGAAGGTCGATAATAATCATGTGAAGGTCGACAATAATCACGTGAAGGTCGACAATAATCATGTGAAGGTCGACAATAATCATGTGAAGGTCGACAATAATCATGTGAAGGTCGATAATAATCACGTGAAGGTCGACAATAATCATGTGAAGGTCGACAATAATCATGTGAAGGTCGATAATAATCATGTGAAGGTCGACAATAATCATGTGAAGGTCGATAATAATCATGTGAAGGTCGACAATAATCACGTGAAGGTCGACAATAATCATGTGAAGGTCGATAATAATCATGTGAAGGTCGACAATAATCACGTGAAGGTCGACAATAATCATGTGAAGGTCGATAATAATCATGTGAAGGTCGACAACAATCATGTGAAGGTCGATAATAATCATGTGAAGGTCGACAATAATCATGTGAAGGTCGATAATAATCATGTGAAGGTCGACAATAATCACGTGAAGGTCGACAATAATCATGTGAAGGTCGATAATAATCATGTGAAGGTCGACAATAATCATGTGAAGGTCGATAATAATCATGTGAAGGTCGACAATAATCACGTGAAGGTCGACAATAATCATGTGAAGGTCGATAATAATCACGTGAAGGTCGACAATAATCATGTGAAGGTCGATAATAATCACGTGAAGGTCGACAATAATCGATTCCTGAAGAAATGTTTCATATTTATCATCTTGACTCCATCGTGTTAGAAACTGATTGATTGATGAAAAAGTGTTTTGAACCACGAAGTTACTTCAACGTTGACAAGACGACGCGAGACTGACGGAGAGTTTTTGAGTGACTTTGAGATTTACATGTTTTCAATATTCAAATGTTGCTGCTTTTCTGTTTGACTTTGCCTCACAAATCATGTTACAATGAAACATGAAAACAACATGTGAAGCTTTAGCACGATTTTCACTGTTCACTTCAAAAACACTGATTATAGTTGAAAATTGTTTGATTATATTTTAGTTGAAAATTGTTTGATTATATTTTAGTTGAAAATTGTTTGATTATAGTTGAAAATTGTTTGATTATAGTTGAAATTGTTTAATTATAGTTGAAATTGTTTGATTATAGTTGAAAATTGTTTGATTATAGTTGAAAATTGTTTGATTATAGTTGAAAATTGTTGGATTATAGTTGAAAATTGTTGATTATAGTTGAAAATTGTTTGATTATAGTTGAAAATTGTTTGATTATATTTTAGTTCAAAATTGTTTGATTATAGTTGAAAATTGTTTGATTATAGTTGAAAATTGTTTGATTATAGTTTAAATTGTTTGATTATAGTTGAAAATTGTTTGATTATAGTTGAAAATTGTTGGATTATAGTTGAAAATTGTTGGATTATAGTTGAAAATTGTTTGATTATAGTTGAAAATTGTTGGATTATAGTTGAAAATTGTTTGATTATAGTTGAAAATTGTTGGATTATAGTTGAAAATTGTTTGATTATAGTTGAAAATTGTTGGATTATAGTTGAAAATTGTTGGATTATAGTTGAAAATTGTTTGATTATAGTTGAAAATTGTTTGATTATAGTTGAAAATTGTTTGATTATAGTTGAAAATTGTTTGATTATAGTTAAAAATTGTTTGATTATAGTTGAAAATTGTTTGATTCTAGTTGAAAATTGTTGGATTCTAGTTGAAAATTGTTTGATTATAGTTGAAAATTGTTTGATTAAAGTTGAAAATTGTTTGATTATAGTTGAAAATTGTTTGATTATAGTTGAAAATTGTTTGATTCTAGTTGAAAATTGTTTGATTATAGTTGAAAATAGTTTGATTATAGTTGAAAATTGTTTGATTAAAGTTGAAAATTGAATGTTTGATTCAAATGTTAAAAAACAACTCAGTTAACAAACACAATCTCATGTAAACGACCAGATGAGACGTATTTTTTTTACTTGTGTACATTTAAAAACACACATTCATGCAAACATACTACACACACACACACGTGATAAATCACGTTTAGCAACATGACTGTTGTCATGGAAACTGAAGTGAAACACTTAAAACAATGATAAAATGAATATTGATGGAATAAGTACTATTTTATGAAGTATTTATTTGAGTATTTCTTGAAAAAACGTTGGGTGACATCATCAGGACGAGACAAACGTCCTTGAGATTTGCATGGATGAGGGACAGGCGGAGACCAGATGGAAATGATCTTCAGTTGATGCTTTAAAAGTGATGCACAGACTCTGAGGAGCAACTGCTGTGACGGACGGAGGTCAGAGGTCAACATGGGCCGGTGTCTGCTAGGACTGTTCACCCTGGTGCTGCTGGAGGTCAAGGTCCTGCAGGTGCTGTTTTCCTGATGATTGTTTATTTATATATAAAGATAGTTTATTAATATATAAAGATTGTTTATTAATATGTAAACTATTGTCGTGACGATTGTTTATTAATATATAAACTGTTGTCGTGATGATTGTTTATTAATATATAAACTGTTGTCGTGACGATTGTTTATTAATATATAAACTGTTGTCGTGACGATTGTTTATTAATATATAAACTATTGTCGTGATGATTGTTTATTAATATATAAACTGTTGTCGTGACGATTGTTTATTAATATATAAACTGTTGTCGTGACGATTGTTTATTAATATATAAACTATTGTCGTGATGATTGTTTATTAATATATAAACTGTTGTCGTGACGATTGTTTATTAATATATAAACTGTTGTCGTGATGATTGTTTATTAATATATAAACTGTTGTCGTGACGATTGTTTATTAATATATAAACTGTTGTCGTGACGATTGTTTATTAATATATAAACTGTTGTCGTGATGATTGTTTATTAATATATAAACTGTTGTCGTGACGATTGTTTATTAATATATAAACTGTTGTCGTGACGATTGTTTATTAATATATAAACTGTTGTC